>NW_023270807.1:13302414-13355159 GCF_011800145.1 Mirounga leonina
CTGTTGAATCTCAGATCTGTACCTCTGAAACAAATAATGCAATATATATTAAGAAAAAAAAAAGAAGAAGAAGAAGAAGGTAGCAGGAGGGGAAGAATGAAGGGGGGGAAATCGGAGGGGTAGACGAACCATGAGAGACGATGGACTCTGAAAAACAAACTGAGGGTTCTAGAGGGGAGGGGGGTGGGAGGATGGGTTAGCCTGGTGATGGGTATTGAAGAGGGCACGTTCTGCATGGAGCTCTGGGTGTTATGCACAAACAATGAATCATGGAACACTACATCTAAAACTAATGATGTAATGTATGGGGATTAACATAAGAATGAAAAAAAGAGAGAACTAAAAACAAAACAAAACAAAAAGACGAAGATGTGGTATATATATACAATGGAATATTTTGCAGCCATCAAAAGGAATGAGATCTTGCCATTTGCAACGATGTGGATGGAACTGGAGGGTATTATGCTGAGCGAAATAAGTCAAACAGAGAAAGACATGTATCATATGACCTCACTGATATGAGGAATTCTTAATCGCAGGAAACAAACTGAGGGTTGCTGGAGTGGGAGATGGGGTGGGAGGGATGGGGTGACTGGGTGATAGACACTGGGGAGGGTATGTGCTCTGGTAAGCGCTGTGAATTGTGCAAGACTGTTGAATCTCAGATCTGTACCTCTGAAACAAATAATGCAATATATGTTAAGAAAAAAAAAAAAAGAAGATAGCAGGAGGGGAAGAATGAAGGGGGAGGAATCAGAAGGGGAGACAAACCATGAGACACGATGGACTCTGAAAAACAGACTGAGGGTTCTAGAGGGGTGGGGGTGGGAGGATGGGTTAGCCTGGTGATGGGTATTAAAGAGGGCACGTTCTGCATGGAGCACTGGGTGTTATGCACAAACAATGAATCATGGAACACTACATCTAAAACTAATGATGTAACGTATGGGGATTAACATAACAATAAAAAATTTTTAAAAAAAAAAAAAGGAAAGCAGGCAGCCTTCACTATTCACCAGCACCCTTGGGCATAAACCCAGAAAATGGAGGTATTGTTTGCCATCTCAAAACAGAGCTATTATGTTCTTAGCTCCCTAATCTCTTTTACTGTTCAAAACACAGCAGAAACACTGTAAATTGTTCCTAATTAGAGTAGTTGGATTAAAATGTCTTTTATTCCCCCAGATTCCAAAGTGCATGTCAGGTGTATTTAAGCTTTGAGCCATTTGTCCAGGATTATTTCTTGGTCAGAGTCCGCCCCCTGAAGTTTGATAAAGGTAAGTACAGCACAGCCCCGCTGCCGCCGCCACCTTCTTTTTTTTTATTATTATTATGTTATGTTAATCCCCATACATTACATCATTAGTTTTTGATGTAGTGTTCCATGATTCATTGTTTGCGTATAACACCCAGTGCTCCATGCAGAATGTGTTCTCTTTAATACCCATCACCAGGCTAACCCATCCTCCCACCCCCATCCCCTCTAGAACCCTCAGTTTGTTTCTCAGAGTCCATAGTCTCTCATGGTTCTTCTCCACCTCCGATTGCCCCCCCTTCATTTTTCCCTTCCTACTATCTTCTTCTTTTTTTTTAACATATAATGTATTATTTGTTTCAGAGGTACAGGTCTGTGATCCATCAGTCTTACACAATTCACATGTATTATGGTGAGCCCCACTGCCTTCTTAACAAAAGACAATTTGTCTTTCCACTTAAGAATCACTCGAAAGGACACAGATTTGGGAATCTTGCCAAAATCTGCATCAGTCTGAGAAACCTTCTAGGTGCTACAGAATGACTATTCCTCAGCCCCTTTATTTGTTCTGAAAGCAACAGGACAACTTGGAGAAAATTAATCTTTCTAAAATTGCTAGGTACAGATCTAGAAGAGCTGATCCAATATAAGGCCAGGCAAAGTCTAAACATCATTCCGTTCTATATATTCAGTGTGAAACTTTCCAACAGTGGGATTTCTTATTCTGCATGCTGATTATATTCTTATATCTTGATACAAGATGGGAATGAGCAAGTCAGGGTCTTTATCTTCCTTGTCTCTTGCATCCTTGAAATCTCTCTTGAAATGCTTTTCTTAGTTTCTGAGATGCCTCATTCTCCTGGGTTCCCTCCTACTTCACAGGCTGCTCCTTCTCATTCCCCTTTCCTGGATCTTCCTCCTCTCCCTACCTTTAGATGATGAGGTGCCCAGGCTCAGTGCTTGGACCTCTTCACTTCTGCCCTGTACTCACTAGGTGATTTCATCAGGTCCCATATCTTTAAGCACCATCTTTAGCCCAGTAGACTAGTATACCCAGTGGCCAACTTGACATCTCAAATTGGAGGTCTCATAGGCATCTCGAAGACCTGAAACAACGGGCCAAAGCCACATGAGCTTGGACAGTCCTGGGGCCTCTGAGTTCAAGGAAATGAATCAAGGGGACTTCCAACGTTAAGATATCCCATGCCCTCTCCAATTTACACACACACACACCACATTTATTTATATTTAACCACGGTTACATGGATATGGTTTCAAGACTCAAAAAACTATAATTTCCTGCTCTCAGGGAAAATCTCTGTTAACTGCTTTAGCTTATCCTTGTGATAGTTATTTCCATATTTCTAAGTATCATGATTATAGTGTTGCTTCTTGGTTTCTCAGTTTTATTGATTTTCAAACACAAAGAAAGAAGATTTAGATCTCTTCTGCCATCCCCCCAAATAGACATCCTATTCTCTATCTTCCCGAATACTTATATTGTTATTATGTCAGTTATAACAAAATCACTTTGCATGATTGGTATCCTATATACTCTATTCATAGCAGAGCTAGGTAGTTTGTTTAATTACTTTTTCTTTTTGGCACATTTTGTTTCTGTTAGATGTAACACTTGTTTTTTTTTTTTTTCCACTTGTTTGGATTTCTGTGTTCTCATCAAAAATTCATCCCAACCCACCCCCAGGTACATAAATCTCTTCTAAATAACACTCGGATGTATTAGGTGTCCTATTATTTTCATCTTCTTGAGCAATCTCCCTACAGATCCAGCCTGGATCTGCCCCAGGCTATTGTCCAGGTAGCAAGTTCTTTTACTGCCACCCTGGATGCTCTCCCTGCTCTCTCTTCCAATGCATCTTTGCATCTTTCGTTTCTGGGGTCCCAAGTCTTTTTCTTTCTGGGCTTGTTGCCACATTTGGTATAGTCTATTTCCCAAGAGCTTTTGGGAAAGGAAGAATTGCAGGAAAATTTATGGAGAATTTCTGTGTCTGAAGAAATCTTATTTCTTCCTCCCACTTAGTTGTTTCTGGGTTGCAATAATTTTTTCTCAATATTTTGAAACCATTCTCCATTGTTATCTAGCTGACAATGTAACTGTGAAGAGTTCGATAATATTCTGATTTTGACCTGTTACATAAAACTTTTTTTTTCTCTGAAAATGTTTGGATCTTCTTTTTTGCTTCTGTGACCTGAAATTTCACAATGATGTTGTCTTAGTTGGTTCAGGCTGCTGTAACCAAATATCATAGACTGAGTGCCTTATAAACAACATTTATTTCCCATAGTTCTGAAGGCTGTAAGTCCAAGATCATGATGCCAATATTGTCAGGTTCTGGCGAAGGCCCTCTTGGAAGATGCAGACTGCCAACTTTGGGCTTTGTTCACACTTGATGGAAGGGATTGGGGAGCTCTATGGAGTCTTTTATAGGAACACTAGTCCCGGGGCACCTGGGTGGCTCAATCAGTTAAGCGTCTGCCTTTGGCTCAGGTCATGATCCCAGGCCCCACTTCCTACTACTATCAGCTGGAGGGGTTAGGTATTAACACATGAATTTTGAGGGACACAAATATAACTGTGGGTCTGTTTTCACCTACCATCTCCTGAGTGTGGCCAGGACCTGTGACTTACTTCCAGCAGTAGAATATGGTAAAAGTATGAGATGTCACTCCCTTGATTACCTCATGTCATATTCTGTCTTAAAAGCAGACTGCAGTAAGAGACTCCTTTTGCAGGCTTAAGGGCATAATTGGTCATATTGGAGAATCCCATGTGGCAGGGAAGTATAGATGGCCTCTAGGGTCTCAGGGTAACCTCTAGCCAAGAGTCAGCAAAAAATCAAGGTTCTCATTCCCACAACTACAAGAAAATGAATTCTGTCAACAAACTGAAGAAGTTGGAGTTCCCCAATCAAGCCTCCAGTTGAAAATGCAGCCCTTGATTGTGAGACCCTGAGCAGAGGACCCAGTTAGCTGCACCTGGACTCCTGGTCCATTGAAACTGTGAGATAATAAATGTCTGTTGTTTTAAACTCCTAAGTTTGTAGCAATTTTTAAATTCAGCAATAGCAAATATTGCAAAATGTCTTACTCTTTCTGACTCTTTTTATCATTTTTAAGAGCATTTGGGAAAGGAGCTGAGGTGAATGTTGTGTGTAATCAATGGGTTAGATAAATACAGCATATTACATGTGATCAAACACACTTTTTTTTTTGTCCCTCATCATCCTTATAAAATTCATTCAGTGGGAAAACTTTTCCTTCCCGCCAGGTATGTTCCAGATATTACTCCAACATACTCCAGCAAAAGCAGCATTGTGGTCACTTTCAATAGCCAACATGCTCTCAGTTTGGTGATTAGGATGCCCAATCTCATGTAATAGTAATAACTACAAATAACTTGGCATTAAATTTCTCTGCTCCCCCAGCTGAGTCCTGTTTTGGTTTGGCTGCTTGCACTGGCACATCTTTGCTGATGGACATTTTTGCTTAGCTTTTCTTATTCTCCTTCTACCCCATCTTGGGCACTGAGGTTTCTGACCTCCTTTCCCTCAAGTCCAGGGAAGAGATGTTTGTATTACAAGATGGGGTTGCCTTCACACGGTGTCAGGTCTTTCTGGATAATAAGGGAAGGTGCATTCAGGAACTCTTCAGAAATTCTATATCCCTGACCTCTCTCACATGTAATTCCTTTAACTCATGCAAATTCATCTGTACTGCAGGTGCTCACTTGTGGCTCCTTCCTCATCTCCTAATCTGGTTTCATCTCTAGCTTCTTGCTGCTCCACCTCCACCACTTTGGGTGGCCCTATATCACATAGTACCCAAGACAAACCCATATTGTCTCTCTCTTGCTTGCTGGTCTCACCATCCACCATGTGTGTGGGAAGCACACAGACATGCTTCACCCTGCCAAAACTTAGGCAGAGACCATTCAGGGCCCCACTACCAGAGCTGTGGCCAGAGTTCCAGGCAAGAATCAGAACCCCCCTTCCCTCCCCCCAGTCAGCCATGTGATCTAATAGAAGGAGTAGAAATCTTTCGTTAAGTTTGAGGTCAGGGGACAAGCATTTCTTCTTCTCTCACCTTTTGGAGTAGTTGAGGAGGTTCATAGAGCAGCCTTCTCCAAGGAAATTCTCAAAAAATTCTTTTGATTTGTATATCTCTGTGGAGTATGAAACCGTCTACTGGTCCCCCATCATTTCCTTTGAATATTTCATTTTAGGATTTCACATGTGTTGCGTCTTGGTGCCACATGGAACCTTACATTTTCATTTGCTGTATGTATGCCTATTTCATCCACCACCATTAACTAGAAGTTCCCCCTTGCTCTTTTTATTTGAATAGTATGAAGGCTATTCATGTTGGGAGGCTAACAGTTACTTAAGACTTTATAACTCTCAAAATAGCCCATTCAGAAATCTGTTCTCTGTTCTACTTGAACATGCCCACTGAACGTTCAATGTGTCCATGGGACTGAATTCAGATGCACTGTCCTGAGTAGGACATGTTGTGGTAAACAGCCTTGCCTGAGTACCAAATGGTTGGCACAAATTCACATACTCTGTTGCCGTCCTCCAGCAGTGACTCCAAATGGGCATCATGAAAATGCAACCACATCTCCTCTCTTGTCAGCAGGAGAAGAGTGAAAGAATGTGGGGCAGGGACTGTCCAGCCTGGAGTTTGACCTCTATGGGCTTGCTCTTCACTAAGTGCTGGCACTCACATCAGACTCATCTAGCCTAAAAGAACTGTTGACTGTTGGTATACACAGGCAAAGTGAGGCAGAGACTGGGAGGAAGCTACCCTGAGCCAGTCTGATGCCATGAGCGTCGGGAGCCTTAGAGACATCTAGGATCAGAACTCTTGGCATGGGCATTGGCATGTCCATGAGAGAGTGAGGTGTGGGGCTGATGCTTCACCAAAGAGATTCTGTAAGCAGCAACTGTGAATGTACCAGAACCAGGAAAGGAGGCCAAGGTGGGTGGCCCTAGTCAGGGTCACCACAAATGACTGTGCAGATTATGGCCTAGACCACTTTCGGTAGAACCATTAATAGTGCAGGTCTGAGAATGTCACCCTCTTCAGTACACAGCCTGTGAAGTCATGTGCGGGGAACCTGTGAGGTTGTCCTTCATCACTCCCTTGGGGACTTCAAGAAATAACTGGGAGGACTTGTTGAAAGACCCTAATTTCAATTAAACAGACAAATAAGAACTCTAGCTACTTGTTATGGACTGAACTGTGTCTCTGCAAAGTTTGTATGCTGAAGCCCTAACCTCCAATGTGCCTGTATTTGGAGATAAGGCCATTTAGGAGGCAATTAAGGTTCAATGAGGTGATCAGAGTGGGGTTCTCATCTGACAGGATTGGTGTTCTTATAAAAGAAGAGGAGACACCAGATACCTCTATTTACATACATACAGAGAAGAGGCCATGTGAGGACACAGCAAGAAGGTGGCAGTCTATGAGGAAGAGTGGTCTCATCAGAAAATAACCCTGAAGACAGCTTGATCTTGGATGTCCTAGCCTCCAGAACTGTGAGAAAATGAATTTCTGTTGTTTAAACCACTCAGTGGTGGTAGTTTCTTATGGCAGTCTGAGTTAATATACTTCTATAGAGAGACATTAAAAGTGGACATGACTTCATTTTGTAATCACGGGCTGCTGAGACTCAGGCCATCAGGGCTACATGTCAAATAGGAACTAGATGATGCAAGACCGCTAGAGGATTCTACAGACCAAAGAGTGTAGGATTTTAATTACAAGTACATAAACAATGCCATTTCCTTCTAGTCTGACTTATATAACCTGTTTCCCATTATAATTCAACATCCACAGCTACTGTCCTGACACTGCCATTCACCACATGTTGCCCTGCTCACATTCTTTAACCTCTTTGTGCCTTTGCTTCTGCAACTGTAGAGCAGGGGCACTAATGTTCCCCATTCACAAGCTTATTACAGAGTTTAAATGAGTTAATACAGGCAAGGCACTTAGAATAGTGGACACTTGCTTGAAACACTACCTGTGCAGATTTCTAGGATTTCTAAGATTTCTGGAAGTGGGGATGGATCACAAGGCTCAGCTCTTCTGGGCCCAATAGTCAGGGTTGAAACTCAGGTGAGCCCAAGGGGTAAAAGTATAGAAAGGAAATGTCACTTCATGTGGTGTCTATCCACCTGCTGTTCTGTGTCTCATCTAACAGTGGTGCTGGCTATACATGCAAAGAATCCCAAAAGTACTTACAGTGGTTATCAAAGAAAACCAGGATGTGTTAGGGTAGCTCCCTGGAAGGTGACAACCAAAATCTCCTTCAATTTGCCTCTTACATAGAGAGAATTCTGGGAGTAATGAATCTCATTTCTGACCTTATAAATGTTGTTAGGATTGCAGGTGATTTCCAAAGGCTATTCTGGGCTGTAGAACTGGACTAGGAACCCAGAATCCTAAAAGTCCCCAGTACCCCTTTACTGGCTTCCCAATCTCCACAAGTCACCCCACCTCTCTGAACATCTGTTTCCTCATCTCTGCTCTAGATCAGCCTGGACACCTCACTTCACTGGACTGCAGACCAGATGAAAGCAGAAAAAGACTGCATTACCTATGAAATCATATTATTATACATCCCAACTAATGCCTACAAAGCTGTCTGAAATGGAATTTCTTATTTTATTTCTGATTAAATTTCAAAATTAAGTGACTAAACCTAAAAGGTGAGAAAAAGCATGTAATTCAACTGAAAAATTGGGAGGGAAATGCCCTTTCTCTAGGAAATTTGCACCAATGACTTTTTGATAGAAAGCACACATGGTCCATCAATTTATCTAAGGTGATTTTTATGCAGTTTTCTTACTCCAGTTCAGATAACTGGAAATGCCACATGAATAATGCTATTTTATAAGAAAGGAACTCATAGTTTGTGGCAGTGAAAAGCTGGTACCACTGACGCAATTTCCAATAAAACCTACTTTTCTACACTTATGAAGCAATTCCTTTGAATCAAACCACATGGAAATAAATCATTCCATTTAACTGAAGATACAAAGAGCAGTGATGAAGCTGCTGAAACCTTCTTATTTTATTCCAGACTCCTAAATCAGAAAATTCCATTTAAGATTGAGCTAATTTTTTCACTGACATTTAGCTCTAAATGTCAAGTTGCACCAAAAATTTTTTCTTGATTTTATGGTTCGCAGCCTTATTCAGATGATAAAAACTGAGTTAGCATGATGTCGTCTGAGGATTCTCCAGTATGAGAAAATGTATAAATGCCTAAGAGAGGAAAGAGAGGATAAGAGTTACTGTTTCTATGTTGGAATCAAGCATGAGACCAAAATGAAAATAAGCCTGTGCAACTCCTTACAACTCTGGCCAGTTCTGGGAAGATGGGAAGGCTACAGGAGGCAATTGGTTGACAGTATTTCATTAATGCCAAAGAGACCTGCATTTGTCAGACATCTCTCATTTGAGAAGAGAACCATCACATCTTTCAGGTAATGCTGGGAAATGAGATAAAGTAGATTTGAGATCATAAAATGTTATTGCTAGAAGGAAATTTCGTGGTCTCTTCGTTTTTCATTTTACTGATGAAGGACAAATATCCAAAAAGTTAAGACGTTTGTAAAAAGCACTCAGGCTGGTTGGTGACAGTGATAACGGGACCCATGTCTTCTGGGTGAGCATGCTGAACATTTTGGGAGGCAAGTGCCTTTTCAAGTTCAGAACCTTGAACTTTATTTTAGAAGTCAAATAATTTTGCTTGCAATCTAAAATGAGAGGCCCATTTCCCTGCTTTAATAAAGATATTAACATAATTTAACCTGAAATGGAACTTGGGCACTTAAAGATGACTTCAGCTTGAATTGTAATGCAGGGACTCTTCCTCACCTCCCATGCTCCACTCTTCTCCTCCAGGCATAGGGCAACTATTTGCAATGCTTACATAGCAGTCTTCCAGGAGCTGAATATCATTGACTTTAACAACAGCCAATACATGAGCATAAAAACAATGCATGTCACAGGTGGAGGGGAGAGTGCTTTCTCACGCATAGCAGCTGGTGGCTTCTTCCGTGGCGGGAACATTTGAGAGGGTATGTCTGTTGGGGATAAATACCTGGCCCATGCCCACTGCTCAGCAGCTGGCACAAGAAGGGTAACTCTCCAGTCAAGACACAATTGGTGTTCGTCTAACCACATTCCTGCACCTCATGACCCCAATGATCAATGTCACCGATTTATAGAATGTCTAAGTGAGGAAATGGCTGCCATTTGTGATGAAATTAAAAGGGACAATAGTGGTCTCCATGAGCATCAACTTCCCGACCATGGTCTATCAGCCCTGAGCACCATCCAGATGAGCTCCAGAAACATGGCCAACTGATTCTACTGCACTTCTCACATGAGGTTTTTAACAGTAGACTTTCAGGGAAAAATGGAGGGGGGACATCAGAGGCAGAGATGAACCATGAGAGACTATGGACTCTGAGAAACAAACTGAGGGTTCTAGAGGGGAGGGAGGTGGGGGGATGGGTTAGCCTGGTGATGGGTATTAAAGAGGGCACATATTGAATGGAGCACTGGGTGTTATATGCAAATAAGGAATCATGGAACACTACATCAAAAACTAATGATGTAATGAATGGTGACTAACATAACATAATAAAATTAAATTAAAAAAAAACAAACAAAACAGTAGACTTTCGGGAGTGCCTGGGTGGTTCAGTTGGTCAAGTGTCTGCCTTCAGCTTAGGTCATGATCCCAGGGTCCTGGAACTGAGTCCCGCATCAGGCTCCCTGCTCAGCGAGGAGTCTGTTTCTCCCTCTCCCTCTGCCCCCTCCCCCCTACTTGTGCACTCTCTCCCTCAAATAATAAAAAATAAATAAAAATAAATTTAAAAGTAGCCCTTCAGTTTTCCTCATATGATATATTCACATTCTTCCACTTTTTATTGACATCTGGCTTACTGTTAACTCACCTTTGCTCTGCAATGGGTTGAAAGGTCTTGGGAATTTGGGTTTGGCAGGTACATCTGATGAGTCTTGCTGCATCAAAGAAAAACAAGTCGTTGGGACATTAGTAGTATTCTTTTAGTCATGCTCTGCATTTCCCAACATCTTAATGTCATTAGCGATTCTTTACTTCACTTATGTGGTGCCCTATTCTCTTTTCAAGAAATTAGAGTACTCCTTTCTTACCCTTCCTCTGGCTTTTATCTATTTAAAATGCCTAAGAGTGTATTTCTAAGTGAATCTTGTGTTCCTGTTTATTCTCACAACTTTTAACAACAAACTAGAAAGCAGTTTTAAGGAAAGCATTACCTTTTTGCACGCCCATGCTTACATTTCTTTGGTTCACACATTTCTCTCTAAAAGAGGAGCCCATTGAGAAAAAAACAATAGTTCTATAAAAATGGTCTCAAATAAAACTTCTCCTTATTCTCATTCATCTTAGCATTCTAATCCCTTTGTGAATAATCTTTTAGTACCTGGAACAGAGGCTAAACGGAGTTCCAAATTTTGAAAACTGAATTATCTAATGGAAATAAAATACTTAAATAAAAAACATGTACTTATGGGGAAAGGTAGAAGTTTAAGATACATTGTGTCTTTGTCCACCTGTTAATTGGTTTATTCATTAATTTCACATCTCCTATTGAGTACCGCTGTGTGCTAGACACTAGGAATATTGGAAAGAATTAGCTTCTATTTCCTGCCATAGTCGATGTCATGAGGAAGCTAAATCAAGACAGGAGAAATAGGCTCTTGTTATATGCAGTGGACAGCCCGGTGATAGCTCCTGATTTTCACTGAAATATATAAATGGCTACCCCACACTGAGCCCTGGGGGAAAAAATTATCATAGAGACAGGAATGAGAAATGTCCAAAAGTTCCAAAGCAAAATAACTGATTTTCTAGAATTCAGAACTCAGGAAACATATACTATAACCCTAAAGAAAAATTCTACAGTTGTTATCATTGCATTTAAAACTGCATCCCGCCCCATTTGGAGAGAAGAATCTTAGATTGCAACACACTCAGGGACTCTACACAGTCTGGGGAAAAGCAGCCTCTTCAGACATGGGGCTAAGCTGCTGGTCAAATAACAAGACCTGAGTCATTGGAACCATTAATAAATAAATCTCTTCTCTCTGGAGAGAGAATCAGTAGGGGCCACCAGTGTCTGTCTCTCGAAGAAGAGTTACAGAGAACGCGGCCAGGGACAATGGAATGGCCAGGAAGGGGCCCTGAGCCTCCAGCAGGGAGAGGATTTTGAGAGAAACCACACTGTAGGTCCACACAGTGTCACGGTGGCTTGAGGGATGGTCCTTGTGGAGAATATTTTTGGCTTCTTTAATTCCCTTCATCCAACAACCCAATTTTTCACTACCCTTTTAAGACCTCTATTTTACCATCCATTTTCCCATCTTTTAGTGGATAGCCTTTTCTCCTACTTTAAAACAAAACAAAACAAAAAGGTATCCAGGTCTGAATTGTCTCACAACGTGACTCAATCTGCACACGTTGCTCTATCTGCCATCAGACTGATGCTTCCTATGTCCGGGGAAGAGGCTGATCCCTCCATTTTCAGTCCAGCCACTCCATCTGCCTTTCCAGGAATCCTCTTCCCTCAGCCATTCCTCCCCCCACAACCCCCATTTGTCTTCAGACTCTCTCAGACTCTCTTTGCTGGCTCATCCCTCCCGGCAGATGGACTTGCTCACATCCTCATGACTCAGCTGTACCGTCGCTGCTGGTCCCAAGTCTGCGTCTGGTTTCCACCCTCACTCTCTTTTCTCTAACAACAAGTTTCTTGACAGGAACATTCCCACTGAGGTATCTCTTCCTCACCTTCTCCTTCCTCAACCGCTGTAATTTGGTTTCCTGCTTTACACTCAAACTCCCTCAAAAAATTACAAACACCCATCTTCTCTTTTGCCAAATATACATTTATTTTAACGCAAATGAGCCACCTAACCTGAAAACAAAGTCCCATTTTTGTCATCTGATTTAAAAATGACATGGGGAAAGGAGTACAAATCCAGAAGATGCAAAGAAAAGTGTCAACAGTTTACATTAGAAACGGAGAGAAAAAACACTGTCGGGCATCCTTACTTTTGTTCTTGTTTTAATTTACTTTGGGGTGTTTTTCTCTCTTTGGTTTTCAAATGAGAAAAACCCTCACTTCCTGGCAGGGTGGGGGGTGTCGTGTCTCACTTTATTAACAACAGGTCTTTCTATACTGCAGTCACATAGGCTGTGGTTCCCTCCTTTTCTTAAGCATAGTGACTGATTTATTAGTTTCACATTCTCCAGTTCAAGAGAGTTTAGTTCTTCAAGACATAAACTCACAAATCACAGAAAGTCAGAACTTCTGCTTTGAGAACTAGTCCAACAGTTAATGTCCACAGTTGAAAAAAATGAAAACCGAATGGTACCATCTCCTAAGATCACTCAGCCAATCGGTTACCGAGTCAGAAATAACAGGGCAGGTCTGCGGGCGATGGGGCCACTGCTCCCTAATTCACAGCAGAGCCCCATACTAGGAAATGCAGACCCAGAGAAAATTTTTAAGGTCAAACGTTAATTTCCTCACTTTTTAAAAATTATTATTTCAAAAGATTATACTGTCCCTTGTAAAAATCTCTAAACACCATGTAGCTTTTCAGGCACTTAAGTCAGTTGGCTTTTATCAGACCCAGAAATCTCTGCCTTAGAGCTCCTTCTGAAAGGCCTTCAGTGTTTTGCTGAAGGGCAGAGGTCTAAATCAACTTCGAAAATACAAAATATGAACACGAGGGCTTTTGTTGCTAACTCTACTCTCCTTCAATGGACTGCACTTTCATGGCAAAGAAAGAAACAGGAATCCTCTGTCTCCATCCAAATGTCTCAGTTGGTAGATTTAGGAGCTCAAGTTGCAAGGGTCTGAGTCAGTTATGCCAGCTGAAGAGGGAAAACTCAGAGAACATCTCACATATTATAAGTTGGTTTTTTTTTTTTTTTAAGATTTTATTTATTTATTTGACAGAGAGAGAGCGAGAGCAGGAGCACAAGCAGGGGGAATGGGAGAGGGAGAAGCAGGCCTCCCACCGAGCAGGGAGCCCGATGAGGGGCTCGATCCCAGGACCCCAGGATCATGACCTGAGCCGAAGGCAGAAGTTTAACGACTGAGCCACCCAGGCGCCCCTCGCATATTATAAGTTAACCAAGATTTCACCCTTTCCTTTTGCGAAGGTAAAATAATCTACAGGAGGTCCAGAAAGTCAGGCAGAGAAAAGGTTCTCACTGACTTTAGATGTTGGAAGGCAAGTCCGACTAAAGCAAATGATATGGTTCAAAGGCATTTGCCCACCACAGCACGCACAGACCTCAATGCTTGAGCATCTTTGCCCCTTCCCATGGCTTCTCGTTCACTCGTTCCCTGGGTCATTTTCTCACTCACTCAACTTTATGAGTAGCGACCCTGTGCTGGGCACACACCAGAAAGACTAAATAAAATGGTGACGGAGGCTTAGAGGGTAACACAAAAGTGGGCTCGCTGTGGGACTGCACACAGAGAAAAGTGTAAAACCAGAACTTCCTGCATCAGACCTATAGAAGAAGGAGCTAATTACCTTGGACGCTTGCTTCCAAGAGCTTAAAGGAGACAGTTTGCTGAACAGCAATTGTCGCATCTAGAAGGCAACAAAGAAATATTGAGGAGAGGCACATATACAATCATAATAGACAAATCCAGAACAAAACTGCAGATTGGGAATGTTACTTAATAGAGGTATTTCCTGGAAGCACTTACTAGACCATCAGCATGGCTATCTGATGAAAAGATTTCTTTTATTTGTTTGTTTACCTATAAACAAATCTAGATTTAAACAAAAACAGTACCAAAAGCCATAGTAATTCAGATTCTAGACAATAGTAATTGGCAATAATTGCTAAATTAAAATTTATCTCTGAAGTAAAGAGTTTCCTAACCATGTGAATAGTGCCACTGAGAGAATTATTCAGTCCAATCAAGAATAGCAAATTGCTTCTTTGTAAAAAGGGATTTTGTGTATGTGCTACAATTGTGCTAAGTATAAAATCTTCTTATCTTCTTATTAAAAACAAAGTCTCTATCACTTAGTTTGCTTACTGTCTTTCCCTCTCTCAACAGAATTGCTCAACGCTTGGGAAAAATAATGAAACAAGTTTATATAAATTTTTTCTATCATCTTTTCCTTATATTGGTCATCCTTCATTAGAGATTTTATTTAATGTTAAAGGCTATTTATATTTACCATATAAAACTCCAGAAATGTAGAAGTAGATACATCTTTCAGCGTATTCTATGTAAATGAATGCGTTTAATAAAAGACCAAAAGGGAATCCACTCCTCCAGAAAGTATTTTTGCTCTTTGATGATTGCCAAACCATAGATTAAAGTAGCAAAATGAAAAGTAAGAACAATTTCCCTTTTTTCTATAATGTTTAGATTATATGTTGTGATTAGCTCTATATTGTTTTCTTATCAGCACATTATATATTTGTGATTAGTTCTATATAGTTTTCCTATCAACAGTGAGTGTTTTCACTGAGTCTGGCTTTTATAAAATTATAGAATTTGATGACAAGAGTACCCATGGTCTCACCTCTTATATGTAAGTAAGAGCCTAGAAGTGAAGGGGAAGGGCTGGATGCCTGGATTAGAAGAAGGAGGTGAAGAGAGAAATCAACACACCTACCTTACTGTCCAAGAGCATTCCAAAACATAAGATGAAAAAACCCTTAAAAAAAAAAAAAAGGAATAAATCACCTGTGTGGTCTTTTCTTCTTCAGAGAAGAAAGCATTGCTGTGTAATACTATTCTATCACCCAACATTGGTTTCTTGCCTGTCTCCCTACTGTGGACTCCTCGAAGGCAAGGACACAGGCTGACTCCACCATGCCTGGCGTAACACAAAGAAAGCACTCAAAAAAAAAAAAAATGTTTTTGTTGAAGGTATAAACAAATAAATGAGTGAATAAGGTTTTAAATGCATGCGGAGCTTTCTTTTCCCCTTCGTGTCATCCTAAACGCCAAACAAATAATTTCCATTTGCTTCTATGGCTTAGTCTTTCTTTAGAGCAGGCATTAAATAAACATTTACTAAGTGCACATAAATCTGTGACGGCAGCAGGCACTGAGGTCCAACCCTAAGCAGAGGACCTATATCTGCACCCTTTCCATCAAGTCCAGCCCTTGGGGAACTCTTGGCAGAGGCTTTCTTAGACCTGGAGATCTTCCTCCCAGTCAGAACACCCTCAGTGGTTGCCTGTTCCCACAGCATTTCACCATGGACCTGCTCTAGGCAGAAGCTCCCTACACCTGCTACCATTAGGCACGTGCTCCCGGGGTTTGCCATCCGTACCTACCACCGAAACGTTCACTGGTGTGCTGATGTAGGTGTAGAACCAGCTGCTTTTATTTTTTTTAATTTTATTTTATTATTTTAATCACCATACATTACATCACTAGTTTTTGATGTAGTGTTCCATGATTCATTGTTTGCGTATAACACCCAGTACTCCATTCAATATGCTTTTAGAAGACAGATTAGCACTTCCTACATGCCAGGCACTGTGCTGAGAGCTAAATTATGTCATTTAATTTACTTTATGATATAGGTAATAATATTATCCCTGTCTAACAGATGAGAGAACTGAAAGAGACATTAAGTAATTTTTTAGAGGTCACAGTTGATAACGTGACATATTTGGGCCCAGACCTATTTAACTCCACAGCTCAAACGTTTAACCACCCCTGCCCTGAATCACTGTGCAGAGGTGACCAGCAAACTTTCATTGAACCAAGATTAAAGGCTCTCTTCCAGACTCAGGGAAACCTAAAGATTACTTTGTCCACCTACTCTCTGAACACTTTTTGATTACGGAATGTAAAACCCATGCTTTGCAGCAGATGTAGGCAAACTTTTTCTGCAAAGAGCCAGATAGGACATGTTTTAGGCTCTGCAGGTCGTACAGGTGGAACTGCTCAACTTTGTCAGGGTAAAGAAAGCAGCCACAGACCGTATCTACACAAATGGGCATGGCTGTGGTCCAATAAAACTTTATTGACAAAAACAGAGCTGGCTACAGTTTGCCAGATCCTGCTCTGTTGTGCTCCAGAGACTTCTTGCACACCATTCAGAGTCAACAAGCACTCCTGAGTTCTTTCCCTTTCCCTGTGTGCTTTTGCAGAGGTCTGCCCAAGAGAAAGAGGACTAGATTGGCATCAAGAGGCACTAATATTAGCTCTGTGAACTCAAATGTTTATAATCCTAGGATGGATTCCTGAAGAAGCCTAATATTCTACTTCAGTATGAGAATAACTGCTGGAAAATACGGATCCTGCTGTCTGTTTATGTATTTATTTTCTATTCACTGTTGCCAGGCATTGTTGGTTACAGGCCTGCTGGAGGTGGGGAGACACGATAGCCTCCAGAGTGGTGTTACCAACCTCAGTTCTCTCTAATGATTCCAGTCACCTGATGATATAAGAAGTCATTCTTAAAAAAAAAAAAAAAAGCTATTCTTATTGCTCTCACCTGGAATGCATTGAGTAATGCAAAAATAACATGCCAAGCCAGATTCCAGTTGTCCACTATTGTTCCTATGCCAAAGCCCCAGGTGAGCCCCAGCAGAGGGGTCAGGATGAGAAGGCTCTTCCCCATGCGGACAATAGTGACCCTGTTCTCCTGACCGGGTCTTTCTCCAACAGTGGGCCTCCAGAGCTTCGTGAGAACTAAGAACACCACCACCAAATTCACAGCCACAACAGTCAGTGCAGGAACAGCAAAGGCCAAGAGGGGTTTGCTCCCATCAGACCAGTTAAGCCAACACGCGTCTTCCCTTTTGTAGTCATTGCTTGGCTGTGTGACTGCAATCGTGATGACAGATATGACCAGAGGGCACCCATAGCCCAGGCAGAAGCCGACAGCCATCATTGAAGGCATGGCCATGTGATGGAACACGAGGAGGATCCGATACGCCAGCAGGATGCTGAGCGTGAGCATCCAAAAGAACAAGGAGAGGTAGAAAAAGTGCATGAAGAACACTGCAGCTATACAGACTCCGGGAAGGTTTACGCTGGAGCCTCCAGGGGCAGCGACAAGAAACCAAACATCAGCAATCAGGAGGCACAGGGCTATGTTCACCATGCAAACATGACGTGTGTAGGAGGTTTGGTTTTTCTTGACCTGCTTCCAAAATAGAGCTTCAATGATCAGGCATAAGGTGAGACTTCCAATGGAGATGCCCAGTCCCACAAAGGTGATCCATTTCACCACGGGGATGATGGCAAGGGGGACAAGGGGTGACATCAGTACGGAGAAGGAGGTCAGGTGAGTACATCGGCACATCACCGTGTCTGGAGTTTCGTTCACCAGGTGGCAGCCTGCATTGTTCCACTGCAAACCACTGAAATCCCAAAACACACAATAAGGCTGGCTCAGATTTGACTCTATCTTGGAAAAAATCAGGAAAATCTCATTTATGGAATAGTTTTGAATAATCGTGGATATCATGGGCCCATTGACCTGCGCATTTCCATTTTTGGTAACGGATAGGATATTCCCCAGGGTCAACGAGGTCATGCTGATAATAGTTTCTGGAAGGGGCCACCGGAATTGGTCTGACTTAATTAACACATGGCCTCTGACGGGAATGGAGGCATTTGGGGGGAGCATTTCGGTCTGATAGTTGTAACCCATCTTGAGTTGGCTTTGGGACGCAGGAATACCTTCCCAGTTAATGAATTCCCTAGAAAAATTCAGAGGCAGAGCTGTTGGAGGTATGAGGCTACTGATGTTTTCCAGTGTCTTCAGTAACTGTGAGCTGGCATGCTGTTCTTCCTGCAGTAACACTGTCCAGTTGGTTATTGATGTTGAATTCAGGATGTGGTCAGCTATATTGATGACATCCTGAAATACAAGGATGAAAGTCAGTTTGTGTTTTGAATAAGCAGGTCAGAGCACTAGGAGGGGCTAGTCATTAGTATTAGGGTCAGCACAATTGCCCAGAGAGTTGGCCCAGATGAGGACCACAGCAAACTCATCGGCGAAAATCAGTTTAGTCACTCTGTACAGTGGAAGAGAAAGCTTTGGGTTAAGAAACTTGGGTCAGCGGAATCATATAAGTTGCAGAGTGATCTCCCCAGGGCATTCCTATGCACACTGGGGTTCCAGCATAGCTGAGAAAGAATCCTGTGATGTGCACTGCATCAGGGCCAACTTCCTTCCTCAGAGAAGACAAACATGCCTGTCTCACTGTTCAGGCTTAGGCTCAGAGAGTGAGACATTATTCTCAACTGCTTTCCAACATTATGTTTGTTTCGCTAACATCGGAAGTTCTAAATTCCTGTCATGGACATTCAAGTTGTAATTCATGTGGATTTATGAATTAATAGAAGAGAATATAAAGCAAAAGAAGAGAATATAAAGCAAAAATCCTTAAGCACCGGACAAGTGACTGAGAAACATGGAACTGTTGTGGGTTTTAAGAGTCAGTCTTAGTTTAAGAGATTCCTTTTCCAAACAAGTCCTTGAAATGTGTTGCTTTCCCCAACAGGGTCCTGTCTCTGGCTTAGAGCTCTGGTTCCCAGGCATTCTGCCCCAGGCATCATCACTCTGACCGAGTCTTACCCTAAATGAGCCCTCTGTGGCTTCTGGCCCCGAATCCCATAGCATGTTTCTTTTGCTGCCCTCTAACCTCTGCCTTCTTTTGGTTTCTGTTTGCCTGCTCTGTTTGTGCCCTTCATTTTATTTTTAGACTTTCTGTGTCATTTTGTTTTAGTTGGTTTCTTGTAAACAACACAAGGTCAGGCTTTTGAAAAAAACAAAACAAAACAAATTTGAGCATCTTCTCTTTGATTCACAGGGTTTTAACTTATTTACATTTAATGTCATCTCTGACATAATGTCAACTTATATAGCTAAAGTATAATCATGTGATATGTAACAGTGTAATTCTAAAATCCACTTTTGCAAAAATATTATACACTTTAACATATAAAATGCACACGTCCAAAATGTTTGGAAGGACTTTTATTTAACAAATATTTATTGAGCGCCTGCTATGTGTTACTTTTCATTTTCTAGGCACTGAGATGATACCTAAAATGCAAGCAGTGGCTACTCTAGGGTGACCAGATTACGATATCATTTTTTTTTTGCCTATTTGCATTTCTTAGTTAAGCAAGTTTTATTTGCATAAAATTTAAGCTAACTTTTAAATACCCAACTAAATCATGAATTCTCCAGTCGAAAAGAGGAAGTTCTTAAAATATACACTATTAAAGTCAGAGCTCATAGCCACAGAAAAGACAACTGCAAAGACATTAAACAGTGGGAACCTGTCTCATACAGTGTCATTTGGTGCAGATGCTCACCCCTCCTCTAAGCCTGCCTAGAGGTGGCTCCCTCTTGCTTTGAACTCACATAATTGATTCCATGAGTTTTTGGTACACTGTGGAGGTGGCAATAAGGCTCACACAACGATTGTTCCATAACCCTTCATTCTTTTCCCATTAGTGAGACTTCAACTCGGGCTTTGTCATTCCTCCTGAGAGATTGAGCCTCTAAAGGGAGTCCTATAAGCACAGACCATACCTCCATTGTGGAATTGGACACCTTGAAATGGTTCTCCAGTAACAGGGACAAGGCGTTGTCCAGAATTGACACCACTGAAGCCAGATTGCCAGCTGTGGTTGAGGGGTTTTGCTGAATCACGACGGAAAGATTTTGCACCAAGGATGACACAGCTGTCTCGGTGGCATTGCCTGTGATCACACTGAAATTCTAGGAATAAAAATGGTTAAGTTCCACAGAACAATGAAATGCTTGTGTTTCATATAAATTATTATCCTAATTATACAGAAAGTGATATTCGGTGAGATTTGGTGACTTTCCAAACAGTACCCAGCTAAGAAGTGGAAAGGTAGGGTCTACTGGTACTAAGTCCTGTTATATCCACTATACTCTGCTGAGAAATCCTTGTGGAATGAGAAGATACATGGAGATCTGACCACACTTTGTCATTGGGTTTGGAGTTTTGCTTCCTTGAGGCTCCTCTCTGCTTCCACTACACTGAGCTATCTTGGAAGGCAGCCAAATAGGGATATTCCTTTCCATTCAAAACAAGTCAACCCAGGAGCCAGATCCCATCTGTTTTCCTTTTTTTTTTTGAGAGAGAGTGTGAGCATGAGAGGGGTGGGGAGGAGCAGAAGGAGAGGGAGAGAGAGCCTGACGGGAGCTCAGTCTCATGCCCCTGAGATCATGACCTGAGCTGAAATCAAGAGTTGGACACTTAACCAACTGAGACACCCAGGCGCCCCTCATCTGTTTTTCTTTTTGCTCTTCTCAGCTGACAGTGGTATTCTCTGCTCATAGCACATGGGATCTGCCTGCCCTCATATCTGGGTTGCACTAGTCCCAGCTATGGTCCATGTCCGGAACCGAGGCAAAGAAAGCAAGAGCAAGGATGGACTCCAGAAGCTATC
Source organism: Mirounga leonina (assembly GCF_011800145.1). Taxonomy (NCBI): domain Eukaryota; kingdom Metazoa; phylum Chordata; class Mammalia; order Carnivora; family Phocidae; genus Mirounga; species Mirounga leonina. The sequence goes on from NW_023270807.1 coordinate 13,323,202, forward strand.
TGGTCCAATCTCCCCCACCCAGTTTACAGATGAAAAACCTCAGAAAGGGAGCAGTAAACCTCAGAAAGCTCAGAAATACCATTCTGAGTTTCATCTACAGTAGTAGGGTCTCTGGCTGGGAGAGAAGTTCTGCTCAATCTGGACATCCATTTGCAGAACAATGTCTGTGAACTGGTCTCAGAGTCCCTCTTTTTCCTGACTTGAGTTCAAATTCCTCACCACCGCTTCCATTTTTGTATCTGTCTTGCCTTAAGAACTTGAACCTTCCTAAGAAAACATCATGTGGAGGTGATAGTTCTGCACTGGAAATCAAGTGACTGTTTCTAGTTCAACACTATTGCTACCAGAGGGACCATTAGCCTCTTAGTCTTTCATCACCTGATCTATAAAAACAGGTTGATAAGCCAGATGACCCTTAAGATCCAAGGTAGTTCGGTCATTGTATATGGTTCATCTCTGGCTGACCCACTCCCTGCCCAGATTTCTGACATGTATACATCCTTACTTGTACTGAGTTTACAGCTTCTGACTCACACCTCTACTTGGATCTTTGTTTCCCAGGCTTTCGGGACTTCTAAGACCAGCTTAGTTGCTGTTTTGCCATCTATCATAGACGTCTTCAGCACTGATTCATTCCTCTGTAGTTCCCTCCCCACTAGAACCATCAACTCTGACTTTTTCTGACTCTCTTGGCTTCTAGCTAGACTCTGCTACTCATGCCAACACTGCCTATGTTTTCCAGGGTCTGATATACCCTTGACTTCTGTGCACTGACCAATGAGACAAACTGATTTATTATTCTCCACCTAGCCATGTCACTGAGAGATGCCCACAGTGAAACTTAAAACACAAGACAGAGATGCTTTACCTTCTTCAGTTCTTCCAGCTGAGAGTGCACACACATCTCCCTGAGGATCTGCCACCCAGAGGGCTGGCACCTGGCTGTAATGTTTCCAGTGTAGCCGCTGCTACAGGGAACAACATACTCATCATTCCTGGACCCAAATCCAAAGACAATGCTGTTACACTGGGCTGGGGAAAAAAAAATGGAAACAAAAAGGAAAAATGTATAAATATCCTGGCACTCTACGTAAAGTATACAGCAGTGCTTTAGAAGTCATATTTTCAGAGACAAAACCCAGGCAAAAGTCAGGAGTAAAAATTTGTCCTTGATGCCCAGCTTCATTCTTCTCAGTACCCTTTCTCCTCTCTGATGCCCTCCCCAAGGCCTCTCCTTGCCCTCAGGTGTCTGACCTGTGCCAACAATTTTGCTTTTAGTGAGCTATAAACTAATAAGCATCAGGTGGAAAAAAAAAACAAAAACAAGGTATGATCACTCTCAGGAAAGAGTTTACAGGAAATGTTAGAAAATCAGAAGATCTGCAAGCAGCTATGGAACAAAGCAATAATGATATGTTTACACCATTTTAGGGTGACACATCCTACTTTTTACCCTTTGTAAAAGCTTTTCACATTGTGACCAGCCAATAGTTATGCTTGCAGCTGGCCCTCAAGTAGTATATTCTTTTTTTTTTTTTTTAAGATTTTATTTATTTATTTGAGAGAGAGAGAATGAGAGAGAGCACGAGAGGGAAGAGGGCAGAGGGGGAAGCAGACCCTCCGCCGAGCAGGAAGCCCGATGTGGGACTCGATCCCGGGACTCCAGGATCATGACCTGAGCCGAAGGCAGTCGCTTAACCAACTGAGCCACCCAGGCGCCCCTCAAGTAGTATATTCTGACCATGACTGGGACCAGGAGAAGGAAACCCTGAATGGAAGATCCTCCAGGGCTTTGATGTTTGCTTGTTTTTCCCAGTACTGTGTCCTAAGTGCCAAGACACTTTCGGCATTTAATAAGTATTGTTGAATAAATGTTATTGAAAGTGGCACATATCCAGGTACAAGAGGCTTAAGATTGAATGTAAAAAAGAAAGAGGAAAAAAATCTGAAGAAAAGTAGTGGAGTGTGTGGGTGTGTGTGGGTGTGTGTGTGTGTGTGTTAAAGATCTAGATACATGCATTCTTTCTTGGGTTCCTTGGATTATGATTTAGGAACATGTCAGCCCCAGGGCTCTTTCAGCATGTGTCGCAGTACACTCTTGCTGAGTGATTTCCATCAGAACCTGCTGAGAAGTCAGTGTTCCACAATGTTACCCTGGGAGCTGGAGACCACATGGCTGGTCCGCAAGGATCTGAAACAGGCAGCTGAAATGGAGTTTCATCATGGTGGGAGTTGGGGGGAAAACAGCTGCCTCTGTCTTCTAAAAATCAGTCTTAGAACAATTCTGTATCAGAAACATGTCCAGTCTACTTCCTGAAGACACAAATGAGCTACTAAGTAGAGGATCCCTGTAACCTCAGCGGGGGATGGGAATTCAGAATTACCTTTTCCAAATACTCTGAAAGAGCCGTCTTCCAGCAGGAACAGCTTGCGAAGGCCTGCCTTCACCTTCTCAGCCACCTGTTCGATGGCTGACAGCAGCTCAGATGTGCTGCTGGAACCCACGACTTCAAATCCGGCCATGATGCTTCCATCTCTATAATGACTATGTGGAAAGAAAAATGAGATTTATTCAGTCAGTCACTCAGGGCCTGCTGTGTGTAGGCATGTCACTGGGTCCAAAGGAACACATCAAATAGATATGGTCCTTGCCTTCATGGAGCTTACATTCTAGGGGAGAAGAGAAGGCAAATAAGAAACCAGTAACCACCACATATAAGTAATAATATAATTGTATATAAAATATATATAAATTTAGTTAAGTGTTATGAGGGACAGATGCAGTGATAAGAATAGCAGGTGGAGATGAGGCCCACTTTATTTTTTTAAAGATTTAGTCGTTTATTTATTTATTTTACAGAGAGAGAGCACGCATGCATGAGTAGAGGGAGGGGCAGTGGGAGAGAATCTCCAGCAGACTCCCAGCTGAGTGCAGATACCGAGGCAGGGCTTGATCTCAATACCAATGAGATCATGACCTGAGGCGAAAACAAGAGTCTGACGCTTAACCTACTGAGACACCCAGGTGTCCCAATGAGGCCCACTTTAAATAAGGCTGGTCAGAAAAGGCTTTTCTGTGCAGAGGGTGAAAGCTGAGGCCCAAACCATGAGAAGAAAAGGCTTGTGTTACAAAGAACATCGGTGTAGCATGCCAGCATTTGTGAAGGTCCTGAGGCAGGAAAATGCCTATGAGTTAGACAAAGTTAAAGACTAACTGCCAGGTCAAGAACCAGAGTTGCTTCTCAATACTGAAAGGCTTCAATGTGGGTTTGAATTTTCCTGGGGAGAATAAATTGAGTTCAATGAAATCAGTTTAAGTTAGAAGAGAAAAATAAATTATTTGATTTCATCATAACTAAGTTTCAATGAGCAGGAGAGAAATGGTAGGAGATGATACTAGGTAAGTAGCCAGGAGCCGATTGGGTAGGGCCTTAGAGTTTGAACTTTATTTTTATTAAAAGGTTTCTTTCTTTAGTAAAAGTTAGTGGTATGCTCAGGTTTATTGCTTCAGAGCGTCACTCTGGCTGCTGCAGAGAATGGACTGAAGGGAGGCAAGCAGGGAAACAGGCGGACCCATCAGGAAAGAGGTGATGGTAGCTTGAACTTGGCAGCAGTGCTTGTGGGGAGTAGTCAGGTTGTACTTGAAGACTGAGCCATAGGAATTATGAAGATTGCTGGGAATGGAGAAAGGAACCAGTCAAGAAAGACTGCAAGGGATGGAAAAACAAATTGCAGTGTATTCATACAATGGAATAGCACTGGGCAATAAAAAGGAAGGAACCACCACCCCCCTCCCTGGGGGCACTTGGGTGGCTCAGTTGTTGAGTGTTGACTCTTGGTTTCAGCTCAGTTCATGATCTCAGGGTTGTGAAATCGAGCCCCAAATGGGCTCTGCGTTCAGTGGGCAGTCTGCTTAAGACTATCTCCCTCTCCCTCCGCCCCTCTCCCACAACCCCCTCTCGCTCTCTCTTTCTAAAATAAATAAATAAATCTTAAAAAAACAACAACAACAAAAGGAAGGAACCCCTGACACTCAGAAAAACAAGGATGACTCTCAAAGACATTATGCTGAGGGAAAGAAGCCAGACACACACAAAAACTACACACTGGGTGATTCCATTTATATGAAGTTCTAGAATAGACAAAACTAACCTACAATGATAGAAATAAGAGCAGTGGTGATTTCTGGTGGGAGGTAGGGGGTGGGCATGGAATTGGCTGAAAAGGAGCAAAAGGGAACTTTTGGGGTGATAAAAATGTTCTGTCTCATTAAAAGGTGGCTGGTACAAGCATTTGTCAAAGCTTATGAAACCGTACACATAAGGCTTGAGCTATCACTGTATGTAAATTATACCTCAATAAAAAATTATTACAAAGGATGACTCCGAGTTTGGATGTGTGCAACTGGAAGACTAGCATCACTGTAACTGGGATGGACACAGCAGTGGGAGAAGTAGCTTAAAGTTTTTAAGGAGAAAAGTTGGAGGACCCCTGTTTTGGACACATAATGTTTCAATGCCTACTAGAAAATCAAGTGGAGATGTTAACAGGCAGTTGGATATTTAGGTTTGGACTAAATATTTAGGTTTGGACTTTATGAGAGAGGCCAAGGTCAAGTAATAAATTTAGAAACCATCAGTGTACACATGGTGTTTGAAGTCATGAAAACTAGTGAAATCACATATATTAAGTAAATCCTGCAATAATGCCATGAGGTAAACATTGTATTGTCCCCATTTTGTAGATAAGGGAGCTAGAGTCCCAAAGAGAAGTTGGGTCAGGTAATTATTAATTATTAACTGATGGATTAGAATCTCTGATGTTCCAAATAACAAATTCTTTTTTTTTTTTTAAAGATTTTATTTATTTTTCAACACACAGAGAGAGACAGTGAGAGAGGAAACACAAGCAGGGGGAGTGGGAGAGGGAGAAGCAGGCTTCCCGCTGAGCAGGGAGCCCCATGCGGGACTCGAGCCCAGGACCCTGGGATCATGACCTGAGCCGAAGGCAGACGCTTAACGACTGAGCCACCCAGGCGCCCCCAAATAACAAATTCTTATCCACTACATTGAACTACCACTCACGATGTTTGAATAAATCCAAATACTCTTTTATGTAGTGAGAGTCATAGTGTCTTTGCATTGATATGGCTCTTCTATCAACAAAACATTGTTTACAAAATATTGTCCTGCCTATTATTTCATTTGACTTAATGAATTAAATCAGATTCCTCAGGCTTTAACAGTCCTGTTCAACAGAGAAGTAAATTGAGACACTAAGAGATTAAGATTTACTTTAAATCATATACATAAAGAGTAAAACCTAAATAATTGTAATTTATAGACTTATGCCTACTTTATAATTTTATCTACAAATTATTGGAGACAGCTCATAAGATATATGGAATGAAATATGCATTAGAACTATAAATGGAAAACCAGGACAAAGGTAAAGAAAAATAAGAATATTGAATACAAAAATTACTGTGATTGAGTTTCAAGTTTGTCTATGCATTCAGTGACTGCAAAGTCAGAAAGGAAAATATAATTCATTATATAGACCTTGGTATAAGAAAAAAGCAGTGTTTTTTCTAGCATTGAATTATAAAGAAAATTATACACATGGGCCTTTATATAAGAACATGAGATAACTGGAAGGATAATATCCAGGACAGTATATTTATAGCAATGCTGTTGAAAATTTCCTATAGCTGTTCCTTAAGTTAACTGTGAAAAAAAAAATATATATATATAAGAAGTCAAGTTCTCTGACCTCTAAGCCACTTCCTCTATCAAGTAGACCATTAATAGTAATCAATGCACACATGGCTAACTAACCAAATAACTTTTGGAATGAAAGCATAAGCAAAAGGATAATTTACTAAATATCTCTTTATTTGCTGTAGACAATGCCTACTGGGTTTTGAGCTATGGTGCATACATATCTACATAAAAATATAAGTTCACCTTAGGGTCCCCTCATGGCTCCCAATTATACAACTCTTTATCATACCCCCCTGTGCTTGTGGACAGAGAAAAACCATTCCTCTGCAACCCACAACCCTCACCTCCACCCCTCATCCCTTCCCTTACATGCATACCATGATCTCCTGCTTCATCCCAAGTTCTGCAACTGTGGGTCTGCAGTTCCAGACTCTGATCTATAGCTTGGAGAACGCCATTCAACTTTTAAATTTCCTCTTCTGACTTTAAGAAGCACCACAGACTTTTGTCCAGTTTTAGTAAGAATCCTACTAGAAAGACCAGTTCTTCCCTGCTTTTTGTCAAGGTCATTTGGGAACTGCACTAGGCATTCTGCAGGATAGCTGCACAATTCTGGAGATGTCGTTCTTTTTTTTTTTTTAATTTTTACTTGTTTATTTTAGAGAGAAAGAGAGCATGAAAGGAGAGGGGAAGAGGGAGAGGGAGAGAGAGAATTTCAAGCAGATTCCCTGCTGAGCTCAGAGCCCAGTGCAGGGCTCCATCTCAGGACCCTGAGATCATGATCTGAGCTGAAATCAAGAGGCGGGCATTCAAGCAACTGAACCACCCAGGCGGCCCTCTGGGGATGCCCTTCTAAGGTCATTGTGTTACTTACCGAAATTGGGTGACACGAACTGACTCAAAATTTTGAATTCTTTTGAATGCTTCTTTAAGCTTACAAAGAGAAAAAGAGGCAATATGTTGATCTTTGTCCCCATACAAGAAAGATATTTTAGCAAAAAAAAAATTGATGCAGATAATAAATAAACCAACAGAACCACTGGAGAAAGAAAAGAGATACCACAGCAGGTAGTTAGTTGCATATTATACAAATACAGTTCAAATGACAGTTAAGAATTGTACACACACACACACACACACAGTCATTTATTTTGAGTTTGCAAATAAAGATGGAAGAACCAATGGCTTAGAATAGGGTGTTGGGTGCCAGATAATATAAATGTATCCAAAATCTGTTTCCTCCTTCACAAAAATAAGCCATACATTTCCATGTGCATTTAAACTGAATCTATCTGGAAAGTATTTGTGGGTATGGCTTCAGTGAAAATGACACCTGAACCAACATCCTAGGCAGATGGACACTGATTTAGTTTTTCTGAGACTTCATTACACAGTCCAGAATTTTGCTCAGTAATTCTTTTTAGCCCCTAATAAGTGAGGCTTCTTTATGGAACGAATCCCAAATGCTGACAATTGAGCCTAGAGCATGAAAAATTTTCTTTTGACAAATAAAAAACAGAAAATAACCAAGAATCCTTGCTAGAATATGACTCACATAAATGAGCAAAAGTGAACACAAGAGAAATTGAAAGAAATCAACTGCTAAAACTCTCCCAGAAAGAAAATGTTCAACATACATCAGTTGTGGGCAATGCGATTAACTGCTCTGTAATAACTCATTGAACGTTAATAATTAAGAATATGTATTAAATGGGCGCCTGGGTGGCTCAGTTGGTTAGGCGACTGCCTTCGGCTCAGGTCATGATCCTGGAGTCCTGGGATCGAGTCCCGCATCGGGCTCCCTGCTCGGCGGGGAGTTTGCTTCTCCCTCTGACCCTCCCTCCTCTCATGTGCTCTCTCTCATTCTCTCTCAAATAAATAAATAAAATCTTAAAAAAAAAAAAGAATCATGGAACACTTCATCTAAAACTAATGATGTAATGTATGGGGATTAACATAAGAATAAAAAATTAAAAAAAAAAAAAGAATATGTATTAAATAAACATGCTGAATTGAAAACATCTGAACTTATGTTTAGCCAACAATTTCTTATGTAGTAAGTAGAAAGTGCTTACTTGAATTTCAATTCCAGTGGCATATTTGGAGTATGAAGGAGAAGATGAATTCAAAAGGTCTTTGGCAAAGCTTTCATTAATTTTGAAAGTGCCCCAAACCTCTATGGGAAATAAAAAGAGGTTTATAGACATAAAAATTACTCACTTGAATTTATTACAGCATAAAATTACAGAAGTACATTTGAAGCCCATCTATTCAACAGCAGTATTTCAATTTCTTCTTGTAATGAATGCTCACCTAAAATAATATAGGAAGCATACACAGAACTAGACTTCTCAGGTGTGGATTTGGAATATAATGAGAAGGTGCTGGTGATCAAGACAACCTTATAAGTAGGTAAATGCGTGCCCCCCACATGTGGTTAAGAAAGGCAGTCACTTAACACTGAAATGTGTGCCCATCTAGGCTTTGAGCTCAAACACCGTCCTTATGAAAAATTTTTAAAAAAGAAAAAAAACAATAAAACACTACTTGCTAATTCCAATATACCCCTTGCTTGCCCATCGCTGGTGCTTTTCTGTGCTGGGACAGGTTGTTGCCCATTTTCATATGGACAAACCCCGATTATCCTTCATTCAGGGCTTAGTCAAATGTACCTCCTTTGCAAGACCTCCCCTGATCTCCAAATGCAAAGATTCTTTCCCTCCTCTAAATTCTTACAGTATTCTTTTCATATCCCTTTACAACCTCTTGTACCCACATATCTGTTTGTGAGCATTTATGTTTGTATGTCCCCACTCCACTTTGGGGAGACCCTTGTGAGTGTAATCCCTGTCTGATCCATCTTTGTATCTCCTCAAGATGCATCAGACACAGACCACCTTTCAAAAGGTAGGCTTTCGTTCAAATTTGTTGAAGAAATTACACTGTCTTCTTTCTTGTATTACAGCCTAGCCTCCCCAGCTAGGCTGCTAATTCAGAGAAAGAGAAATGCTTCATTGTGTCCTCCCAGAATTTGCCTCAGATCTGGGTATAAAGATGGTGTTCAATAAATACGTGTGGCCATCGCGAATTGGCATGGTCCTGGGAAGGGGAGCCAGGAATGCCCAGGAAAGCTGGGTTATTTCAGTTTCTCCCTCTCTTTGCACAGCTCTACCAGAATCCAGAGCTTCAAGATAACTGGAGTCGTCTCTGAGGAAACTTCCTAAAGTCCTTCAGGCCCTGGAGCCCACATCATTTGGCTCACTTCTTCATCCACTGATCATAAACCTAAGGAAATTTAGCTCCCTCAGCTTCCACTGGTTTCCTAAGCTAGACCTTTAACTTCTCTTTTGTTTTGGTGATGCATTCAGTACACATACTTGTTGGCCATCTAGAACATACATTTCAGTATAATCACCCTGTGTTCCTCCCTGCTCTCTAGACTTCTCTTTTCTGGAAATTGATGTTGGCAAAAGCCATGAAAAGAAGGCAGGAAAAAAAAAAAAAACTGTATTTACTCAAGCAGTTCCCCTACTTGAGATTTTCATGAATCCCCCTCAATCTCGATAAAATCACAGAATTGCAGAGCTGAGCTGGATGAAGGTTGAAGTGATCATCAACTCACATTTCCGAATTTTCTGTACTTGTGAAGCTCTCCCTGTGTCTAGCTAGGTCTAGTGGGGTATATTGTCTTGTCCTTTGATGACCCTGCAAACACTAGTTCTGTTCAGGGAGACAAAGAGTTAACACATGGGTGAGGAGCTAGAGTTCCCTCCCTGTGCCATGTTGGGCCGAGGGCCCCCCTCCCCCCACCCCCACCAGAGCTCTCCTCTTAGTACCCTTCTGTGCTTACTTGGTCTTTCACAGAAATTGATGCTCTGGGTGAAGTTGTTGAGATGACAATGACAGCTCTGGAGCCCTCCAGCCGTGTGAAGGTAGCATTTGTGAGGATCAAGGCATGAGGGAGAAAACCAGGTGTAGCCATCCTCACAGGCACAGTGCAAAACCCCATTCTGGTTGCCACAGTCTGCACAAAAAAACAGGGCTTGGTCTCATAGGATCTGGTTTATAAACTGACCAACGCTGAGTTCTCACCCTTGGCTCTGACTTAGAATCTGAACCAAGTGTGCTCATCAAGAGCTAGAAGGATAAAACTAGGATGGCAATAGGTTTAAGGTAAGGATATGTCCAACTCAATAGATTCTGAGCCTGATACCAGACACTTAGCAAACATAAAATCAAGTGGCTGGGTCAACCATCCAAAAGAAGGATGGATGCCCAGTAGATAGCCCTTGGAATGGGAAAGAGAAGCAGAAGAGGGTGTGTTAACCTGACAGTTATTTAAGAGAGTTCTAGAAGGTATTTTTCCACTATTTTACTGGAAGCTCCTCCCATCCACCTATCACCATTCTTGGGTAGGTCCCATAAGCAAGATGGCAAACACTGAGAGACTTTTTCTTTTCTTGAGAGTCATGAAGAAAAATTCCATCAGCCAATTCTGTGTGCTCATTCCCTACTGACTGACCTAAAACACCCATTAAAAGGCATCCTTTATAATAGACCAAAAAATTGGGATGAAGTCACCAGACATCTTTGTGAAAATATGCATTATGATATATAGTGAATGATTCTCAAACTTTGTCATGTGTCAGAATCACCTGGAGGGTCTCATCCCAAAGTTTCTGATTCAGTAAGTCTGGGATGGGGCCTTTGCTTTTCCATTAAGATCCCTGATACTGCTGCTGGTGCTAATGTGGGCACCACACTTTAAGAACTACCGCTTTAAACAAATCATTTAACATCTCTGAAACCCAGCATTGTAATCATTAGTGCTGTTTGTCAATTACTTCTAGCTGTTTTCTGGACACATAGTAGGATGACATATCCTGGCCTCCTGAGGTTGAATGGGGCCATGAAACCAGTTGGGGTCAATAAGTTATGAGCAGAATTAATGTGTGTCACTTCTAAGTTGGAGACTTCAACTACCAATGTGAAACCCTTGAATATTCTATTTCTTTTGGGCTCCAACTGGGTACATTTGAGATAGTGTGTGATTCATTAGCCTGGATTCCCAAGTGACCACACCAACACAACCCTGCTGCCAACCTGCAATAAAGATGTAGCATGAAGAAGAAATAACACATGTGTTCTTTCAAGCCACACATATTGTGGGGATGATTGTCTCCATAGCATAACCTAACCTATCCCAACTGCTGCCCACCTTCCCCCTTCCACTCCCAGTCCCCAGAGGGCAGATTTACATGTAGTGGCCTTTGCTCTAATAATCTTCATTGGTTCCTGTAACCATAATGATGGAGGCTTCAGAAGCTTCAGAAAATTCTTCAAGTCTCTCTTCTCCCTGGAATCTCTATAGGCCACCTGAAGCAGCAGCTCATACTCCTGGACTGGGCCTAAAGAGAGGAAGATAGTCAGGAGCCTCCTTTTTCAGTCTGGGAGAGAAATATTGCCAAGGAAACCACCAGGAAGTGTTTGTCACATGTCGTCTAGGGGTGCTGGGCTATGCCACGTGGCTTGTTACTGACTTCTGCTCATCCAGACATTAAGTAAAAATGAGCCTCCAGAGGAACACTTGCAGATAGCCCCACATGTGCCTGACCTATGTCTATTCTCCCATCCTGCCAGGACAGCTGCTCCCGCTCTCCCTGACCCATCCTGGCATCAATCACCTTCCTGACTCTACACAGTTCCTCAGGACACATCCAAGGTCAAGTTTCACACCTCAGGACCCAAGGGAGAAGAGGTGAGAAAATCCTAGTCACTCTTCCCTCTTGCTTTCCCAGCTCCAGTCTCCTTGAAGGATGTTCAGTATAAAACCCCCAGTCTCACACTTTCCTCTCCAAAGAGCCCTTTTTTCTCCTATGAAGAGGTTTCAATAATTAGCCAACTTTGAGTACCTTATATGAAATGCAAATGCAAAAGCAAAACCAAACCAAACCTTACTTGAGGCTTTCTGCATCCTCGTCTCTGCCTTATCACTCCTGAGCAGCACCTTTTGTTTCCCTAAGGAGAGGCTGTTATGTGTTCTGGGCTCAGGAGACTATGAATCCTAGGAGTAGTCTCCCTCCCAGAACTCATTTAGGCACATTCACATAAAACATAGTGCAAGATTTCATGGTGTTTCCAGACTGTCCCAAGCTCATCTATGCACCCCAGATTAGGAATGTAAGGACCTTAGAGAAAAAGAGGGAAGAGGTGAATATCCTTTTATCCTGGGTCTCCTTTGATTGCCACTGGCAGTGAAATCTCTTAGAAGTCTCAGATTTCTCAAGACATCCATGCTTTCTGCAGGGACAGATGAGATGGGGAGCTTCTCTGAGACTCTCCCATTCCTTAGGGGCCCAGGGAGCCAGGCAGAAGGGAAATTTATAGAGAAGGAAACCAGCAGATTAATCCCTAGACTTTTCAGAAAGCAGTCAAGAAGGTAGCAGGAAGTTGGCTGAGTCTGACATGTCCCAGAACATGGACAAGAGCTTCCTGTCTGCCATAACTTCCACAATCTCACTGCATAGAGTCTCAGCCCCGCCTTGTACTCTTCCCTCTCCTTGCAGGCTGGAACCTCTGTCCCAGGTCTTGGGAACCACACTAAGTAGGGAAAGCTAAGGGGACTCCTGCTCCCACTGCCCAAGCAGTTAAGAAGTCGGGGGGTGGGGTGGGGTGGGGGGAACAGTCAGTGTCAGAGGCTTATGGCACTGGTTCTGGAGCCAGACTAACTAGGTTTGAATCATTCCTCCTGCCCCCTAGCCGTGTGTCTTAATTTCACCATCTGTAAAATAAAGATGACCATTGTGCCTAAATCAGAGGGTCATTGTGAGGATTTAATTCATCTAATGCACTTAAAATAGTGCCTGGCACCTAGGAACAGCTCACTAAATACTAACTGTATTTTTACTGTCAGGAAAAATGTTTTCATGGCATTCCAAGTTGAATTTTTATTTCATTTTCTGGAGAATTGCAGGATTGAGTGGTGGTAAGGTCAATGACACTATTAGCACACTGTTGTATGACAGATCACTGCCCTGGAGAAAGGCTTTTGTGGGCTGATACAGGAGCCTAACAACCATCTGTGTGTATCATTGTCTCCATGAGGAAATATAGTCAGTGCTTGAAACATCAGAACAACAAATTAAATTTCAGAACACAACCTATTCCTAGACTAAGGGCTGTGCCCACTAATTAACACTGTTAGGATTAAGATAAGGAAGGAAAAGAAGAGTATGGAATAGCTACTTGCCAGGTATGGTGCAGGATACTATGCTTTTATGTATTTAATCTTCACAAATGTTTTGCTTGTACGGATTGCAATTATTCTCATTTCCCAGATTCAACGTGTTTAATAGTGTGTTTAAGATCATACAACCAGTCAGAAACACCACTGAGGTTGGAACCTTGGTCCCTTGGCACCAAGGTCTACTGCACCACACTCCCTAAGGGAGACTCACCTGGATGTTTTTTCTTATTCACACTGAGTCCTCTTTTTGTTTTGATGCCTTCATTTCTCTGTTTGAAAGAAAACAAGAATAATTATGGAAGGGTTCTGTAAAGATGTACTTCCTAGGCCTTGTTGGCTCTCCCAGATGAACTGAAATTATGGATCTAAAATCCAAGTCAGGGATGGTGGAGAGGTGGCTAGGGAAGGCCTCCCTTAGGCAACTTTTGAGCACAACCCTGAAGGAGGTGAGGAAGTGAGGATCCCGGGAGAAAGAACTTTCCTGGCAGTGTAATAGCCCTGGGGTAAGAATATGCCTGGCATGTGAGGACAGAGTGAGGAGGCCAGAGTGGCTCAGTGGAGTGGGTAAGGGGAGAGGGACAGGCAGTGAGATCAGAGAGTATCTCCAAGGAGGTAGGCTGTGTAGATCTTTATAGGGCAACAGCTTAGTTTTCACTTGAGTGAGATGGGAACCCACCAGAGAGTTCTGAACAGAGGTGACAGTGCTCTACTTTACTTTTTGGAAGGCTCAATCCTGCAGCCATGTTAGGAATAGATAAGCACAGAAGCAATGAGAGCATCTGAGGAATTATTGAATAACTCAGGTGAGACATACTGTGAGAGATACTGAAGGTGTGGATCAAGGTGGTAGCCATAGAGGTAGTGAGAAATGTTTGAATTCTGGGTGTATTTTAAAGATAAAGCAAAGCAAAACAAAACAAGAGCCAATGGTTTAGATAGGGATTATGGGAAGAGTCAAACATGAAAATCAGTTTTTTGCCCAACCATCCGGAAGAACAATGATATCACTTGCTGAGATGGGAAAGGAGAAGCAGGTTTGGTGAGGGAAAAAAATCAAGAATTTAGTTTTGGACATATTAGGTTAAGGGGCCTATTCAACACCCAACTGGAGATACCACAGAGATAGTAGATAGGTGGGTGTAGAGTTCAGGGGAGAAGGTCAAGATGCAGATGTAAATTTGGGAGCCATCAGAATATAGAGAACATTAAAACCATGATCCTAGATGAAAGCGTCAAGAAAGTGAGTGTAGTTAGGGAAGAGAGTCCAAGGATTGACCATGCCAATTTTTATGCCTTTCCTTGGTCAAAGAAACCATATAAAGGAATGTACTGAGCTAGAAGAGATCTCTATGATGGCTCAGTTCCTTATTTTGCAGTTAGGTCCTCTTAAATTTCAAGAGATGAAACTGTTTGTCCAAGGCTACACATAGCTAATGTGGATCATGTTGAGACAAGAACCCAGGACTTCTGATTCCAAGTCTATTAAATTATGTAGTTCCAGTGGCTGAGAGAGTGACGGGTTTTCAAAGTGCAGAGGGAGAGAAGAGTGGTGGTAGAGAGGGAAAACGGGGCATATGCCAACTCACCCCCAGGAAGCCTTCCTGGCCTTCAATGAGGGTGAAGAAAGAGATGAGCCAGAGCATGTGGACTTGCATCTTCAGCTGGCCTCGCTCCTTCTCCCAGACTCAACGTAAACAACTGGGGCCACAGTCTGTGGCTAGACAACGGATGTACCATGCAAGGCTGAGGCACAAAAATAAGTCATTCAAGCCAAAATTGAAGAATGTACACAGCGGTAGGGCTAACTGAGCGGATCAGAAGCCTGAGTGGTTGATGATTTTTCCACTTTGTCTACGTAGCCTGAGATACCATTACTTCCACTCCGGTAGCAGAAGTAGTAAGTTTCCATCTTTACAAACTGCCTAGAAAACTGATCGAGAGCTCTCTTCTCAATGATCACATTTGACTAAACAGAGGCTATTTTAAAATCACGACTTGCTTAACTTTGCAACCAAATGCATTTAACATCCAGCCTTTTTATATTTCACCGTTTCCTTTTCATCTCAGTAAAAACAAGCATTAAAATAACCAAAGATCCTTAGAACCATGAATATAAGGATAGAATCAGAGTGTTTAAGCATAAAAATAATAATGAACCAACCCAGCAGATTCCTTTCTTTATAGTTGATGTAAATATCAACAAATTATCCTCAATTCATGCTTATGTCAGAATAATTTGGACAAAATTCAGCACATAGTCATGGTCACAAAATTAATCATGTACCCCCAGGTTATTTGGTATCAACAAAAAATATCACAGTAAGTTAGAACTGTTCTGTCCAATACAGTAGCCACTGGATACATGTGGCAATCTAAATTTTCATTTTAATTACAATAAAATGAAATGAAATGAAATGAAATGAAATGAAATGAAATGAAATTTCTCAGTCACACCAGCCACATTTCAAGTGCTCAATAACCACATGTAGCTAGTGGCTACCAATGTCAGGCAGTGTAGATGCAGAACACTTCCATTATTTTTTTAAAATATTTATTTATTATTTAGAGAGAGAAAGAGTGCACAGGGGGAGGGATACAGGGAGAGGAAAGAGAGAGTCTCAAGCAGACTCCGCACTGAGTGGGGACCTGGACACAGGGCTCGATCTCACAACCCTGAGATCATGACCTAAGCCAAAATCAAGAGCCAGACACTCAAGTGACTGAGCCACCCAGGCGGCCCAGAACACTTCCATTATTGCCAGAAGTTTTATTAGGCATGGAATAGCATTCAGCCTTAAAATAGAAGGAAATCCTGTCACATGATACAACATGGATAAACCTCAAGGGCATTAGATTAAAAAAAAAGAAGCCGATTGGAAAAAGACGAATCTTGTATGATTCCACTTCTATGAAGTATCTAAAGAAGTCAAGATCATAGAAATAGAAAGTAGAATGGTGGTTGCCAAGTGCTTGGAGGAGAGGAAAAACAGGGACTTGTTATTTAATGGATATAGGTTTCAGTGTTGCCAGACAAAAAAGTTCCAGAGATCTGATGTGAATATACTTCACACTACTGAAACTGCACACTTAATAATGGTTAAGATGGCACATTCTGCGTTATGTAGGGTTTTAACCACACTTTTTGAAAAGTTGTACTGGACAGCAATGCCAGAAATGAAGGAATACGTCCCTATGGCCTCTCCACGTTCTTTCACATCTCCATGGGAAACGATGAAAAACTCTAATTCCCAAACTCACTAACCCACCATTAAAATAAGTGCCCTCGGTTAGCAGCATAGAAAACACAGAGCTGGACCCTTCCTTCCAGGCCTCCCCTTGTTTCCCAGGTATACCTTAACCCTCATAAAACCCTGCCATGCCTGACAGCACTGCCCCACACTTTGTTCTCTGATCTGCAAGAAAAGAAAAAAGATGTTAGAGACAGGGTAAAGACTACCACTAACGTGGCCTACATGTCAGCAGAGACCCTTTCCAGGGCTTTCTAGGGAAGCATGAAAAGTAAGCAATGAAACACATACAACTTTTGTGTTTCCCTTCACCCCTTAGGTGAATAGTCCTCTCCTGTCCCTACCTTCCTGCTTGCCAAAGCTCCTTCAAAAATCTACGGATTTAACTTTGGGCACAGCCTGTGCTCCAGATTGTTCTTCTAGATCTTGCTTCTCAAAACTCATCTGCTCTGGGTCCTATTTCCTCTAGCCAGCTCTGTGCTTTCCAAAAGTGATGGACATTTATCCATAGAGCAGTGTTTTTCAAACATTTTGATCAGGACCCATAAAAAGAAATATATTTTATAACATGTGCATATATACACACACATATAATAAAATGTATCAGTGTGTATGTATAAATAACAGAAGGGTTAAATAATAGAACAATTACGTGAAACAGAGCTTAATTATTTCTGAGATGTGCCCTTAGATATTTCTACTTGGTTTTTTTTCAAGTTTTTATTCAAACTCCAGTTAGTTAATGTACAGTGTAATATTAGTTTCAGGTGTACAATATAGTGATTCAGCACTTCCTTACAACACCCAGTCCTTCATCCCCATCACCTATTTCCCCATCCCCCACCCACCTCCCCTCTGGTAACCATCCGTTTGTTCTCTATAGTTAAGAATCTGTTTCTTGGTTTGCCTCTCTCTCTTTTTTCCCCTTTGCTCATTTGTTTTATTCCTTAAATTCCACATATGAGTGAAATCATATGGTATGTCTTTCTCTGACTGACTTATTTCAGCTTAGCATAATACTCTCCATCTCCATCCATGTCATTGCAAATGGCAAGATTTCATTCTTTTATATTCTTTTATCTTCCTAATCCATTCATCAGTCAATGGACACTTGGTCTGTTTCCATAATTTGGCTATTGTAGATAATGTTGGTATGAACATCGGCGTGCATGTATCCCATTGAATTAGTATTTTGTATTCTTTGGGTAAATACCTAGTAGTGTAATTTCTGGATTGTAGGGTAGTTATATATTTTTTAAGATTTTATTTATTTATTTTATGAGAGAGAGAGAGAGAGCAGGCAGAGGGGCAGAGAGAGAGAGAGAGAGAATCTCAAGCAGACTCCGTGCTGAGTGTGGAGCCTGATGCGGGGCTTGATGTTGTGACCCTGAGATCATAACCTGAGCTGAAACCAAGAGTTGGATGCTTAACTGATTGAGCCACCCAGGCGCCCCTGGGTAGTTCTATTTTTAACTTTTTGAGGAACCTCCATACTGTTTTTCAGAATGGCTGCACCAGTTTGCATTCCCACCAGCAGTGTAAGAGGGTTGCCCTTTCTCCACATCCTCGCCAACGTCTCTTGTTTCCTATATAGTTGATTTTAGCCATTCTGATAGGTATGAAGTGATATCTCGTAGTTTGATTTGCATTTCCTTGATGGTGAGTGATGTTGAGCATCTTTTCATGTGTCTGTTGGTCATCTATATGTCTTATTTGGAAAAATGGCTACTCATGTCTTCTGCCCATTTTTTAATTGGATTATTCATTTCTGGGGTGTTGAGTTTTAGAAGTTCTTTATATTTTTTGGATACTAACCCTTTATCAGGTATGTCATTTGCAAATATCTTCTCCCATTCCATAGGTTGCCTTTGAGTTTTGTTGATTGTTTCCTTCACTGTGCAGAAGCTTTTTATTTTGATGAAGTCCCAATACTTAATTTTTGCTTTTATTTCCCTTGCCTAAAGAGACATATCTAGAAAGAAGCTGCTATGGCTGATGTCGAAAAAGTTACTTCCTGTGTTCTCCTCAAGGATTTTTACAGTTTCCTATCTCACATTTAGATCTTTAATCCATTTTGAATTTATTTTCATGTATGGTATAAGAAAGTGGTCCAGTTTCATTCTGCCTGTGGCTGTCCAGTTTTCCCAGCACCATTTGTTGAAGAGACTGTCTTTTTCCCATTGGATATTCTTTCCTGTTTTGTCAAAGATTAATTGACCATATGGTTGTGGGTTCATTTCTGTGTTTTCTATTCTGTTCCATTGATCTATGTGTCTTTTTTTGTTGTTGTTTTTGGTGCCAGTACCACACTGTTTTTATCACTACAGCTTTGTAATATAACTATTTGTCTTTATTTTATTGGGTGGAGGGTTTTTAGTTTTTGTTTTGGTAAATTGTCACATCCTACTAAATTAATTTATCAATACCTTCTTTGAGTGCAGCCACATTGCAGAGGAAGCTTGTCTCTTTCCAACCCCATTCTTTTTCTCTACTTCCAGGGAAAACTATTTAATGTCAGTTCCTGACACTGAGCACTGTTTGGACCATGGTCTTTAGTGCTGGACCTTTCAAAGAGGGAAACAGTCACCATGCATGTGGGTGTGACCTACGCTCTCCTCGAGCCAGGGCCTGCTCCTAAATGGAAGGCCTGGCCCTTTTACGGCTCTTTCTCTCAATCATTTCTCTCAATATCTCCCTCTCTGAAAAAATCTTTCTCCCTCATGTTGTCCAGGCTTGAGGCTGCAAACCCAAATCAAGAAGGCCTGGATGACAGCCTGGGCATTGTGAGGAAACTCTCTGTCATACTCTTGGCCTCTTTTCCCCTCTTCCTCCCATGTGGTGGGTATATTCCGGGCTGTCTCCTTAGATTTGCTAGAAATGGTAAATTGTTACTTACAGTCAGGGTTTCAGACCTGTGATCCCCAGTCACTGCTCCGTAGGCCAATCATGAATAGCTGGACTTTAAAAAAGGAGGAGGAAGGGATGCCTGAGTGGTTCAGTCGTTAAGCGTCTGCCTTCAGCTCAGGTCATGATCCCAGGGTCCTGGGATCGAGCCCCGCTTCGGGCTCCCTGCCCAGCGGGCAGCCTGCTTCTCCCTCTTCCACTCCCCATGCCTGTGTTCCCTCTCTCGCTGTGTCTCTCTCTGTCAAATAAATAAAATCTTAAAAAAAAAAGATTTTGATAAAAAAAAAAGGAGGAGGAAGAGAGGGACAGGGTGGGGGAGGAAGAGGAGGGAGAGAAAAGAATATATTTGGAAGCTCATTAGAAAATACAGGTGCCCCCCTCCCACCCTAAATCCTACTAAACCTTAGACAGGCCAGGCCCAGCCAGGGATGCTGACCTCCAGGCAGGTTTAAGAGTTGTTATTCTAGACTGGTTCTGGGATAGGAAACAGGAGTTTGGTGCTGAGGCCAAACCTGTGATTTGAATTCTACTCTGGGGTTTGGGACCAAAGCTCAAACTAATCAAAATGTTTTCTTTGCTTCCTTGGTACATACACCCCCTTCTGGGATAAGGTTGGAAGACTCAATTTCAGATAAATAATGACTAATTTTTTAATATTCAGTATGTGCCACACAGTATTTGAGACACTATTCATTGTCCATAATTATTTGTTGTTTTTCTGAAATTCAGATTTACCTGGGCATCCTCTATTTGGCACTAGTCAAAGGTGGGAAAATGGTATCTCAAGGTACATGGGACCCAAGCACTGTGGCTAGATTGCCCAAGGTTCAGGGACCAGCTTTGACATTTATCAAGTAGATGCCCTCTGACATTTTCTCAGGCTTTCCATACCTCAGTTTACTAATCTATCATATGGAGGAAATAGTATTAATTCAGAGGTTCTTAGGAGATTTGAATGCATTATTGCATGTAAAGTACCCAGAACAATGCCTGGCAGGTGGTAAGCCTCAATTATGGTTAGCAATTAATGCTAGCATTACTAATATTTTAATTTCATCACCACTATTTATAGTTACTTACTGAATTGTGTCAGAATTTGCCTTCAATTGTGAGTCAAATTAACTTATCAAATAAAAAGTACTCCCGGGTCAAGGGCCACCACAATGTAAATGGAAGGATGGACCCCAGCCTCAAGGTGATAAAAATACATTGTTACAGTAACTGAATTATCTGACTCAAAAGAGAGTCCTAGACAGTGTGGATGTCAAGAAATACTCTGTGTGTGTGTGTGTGTGTGTATGTGTGTCTAGGGTAACCTTACATCCCACCTAACTCTGACTTTACTAGAGGCAACCCTCATGGTGTTTTCAGCACTTCCTTTCCAAGCTGAAAAGGTCCTTATTATTAAAACCTTCTCAGAATCTATGTGCCCCTGGCATAGACAAGGAGCTGTTGTTGACATCAGAGTATGTGCGTTTGCATCACTCGTTCTGCAGCAGCTGGGGGCTGATGATGCCTGACCCACAGCTGTGTTGGCACCAGCTGCAGTGGGAAGGCTTGGCCATGGTAGAACCCCCCTCACTTCCCTGAATTCATTCAAGTGAATTCATTCCTGATAATCCCTGTCCTTCAGTTTGCAGAGAACAATCATTAGGATTTGCTACTACGCCTCTAGAGAAGGCTGTCCATTGTCTCTCCATTCTTCCAGTTACGTCTTTATGGGTTCCAAATATTATTTATTTATGTCCACAGTTGTCACCTTATCAACAGCGGTTCTGAGTTGGAACTGCTCACTCCTATACTTGCCAGCATTTTTAGCAACATTCTAATCTTAGACACTGTTGCACACTTGGGCTGCTTTCCTGGCACCAATATTTAGGGGATTGTTTCTTCCTCTATAAATAGAAGAATTCCCAGTAGAGTTGTCTCCCTCCTCTCTGTCTTGGACTCACATGGGCACACGTGCATACCACACACACACACACACACACACACGTGCACACACTAATGGAAAACAGCCCATCTCCAGTTAGGATCTGAAGGACATCATGACTCAAACAGAACTGATTGTTTTACCAGCAGAGGGCCTGTAAAGCCTTGGTTTTATTTCACCTTTTATTTTATAAAGTTTTGGTAACATTTTCTCTTTTTTTTAAGATTTTATTTATTTATTTGAGACAGAGAGAATGAGAGACAGAGAGCATGAGAGGGAGGAGGATCAGAGGGAGGAGCAGACTTCCCACCGAGCAGGGAGCCCGATGCGGGACTCGATCCAGGGACTCCAGGATCATGACCTGAGCCAAAGGCAGTCGCCCAACCAACTGAGCCACCCAGGCGCCCCTGGTAACATTTTCATTGGGATCTATCTTTATGGAGGAATCCTTGGGCCTTTTGCCTTTGAAATGAGTTTCTTTGTTCTCCTTTAAGTAAGCAGATCTGGTAGCGGTCAGGTGAAAAGGTAGGTGGGGACAAAGAAGAAAACCAATTCACAGCTAGAAAAATATTGGGAGGTGCGGTGAATCTTGAGCTAGACACACTTCTTCTGGAAGAACTACAATTTAAAGTTATCTAAAATCTCAGCGAGTATCTACATAAATATGTGTGCACAGTACAATTTGAAGCAGATATTTTACATTTTAGCATGTTTTTAGTGGCTTCTGTTGTATCAGCATAACGGAAAAGAGCTAGATGAATTAGAATCTAACCCCAGGTTTGTTTTTTATCTGTCAGAACTTACGAAAGTTAAAGAAAAAAACAAACCATGCTGGAATTCAGTTTCCTCTTCTATAAAATAAGCAATATAGGATAAGGTGAGCTCAGATCCACTCACATTCAGATTCTATTGTTATATGCCCATTTCCCAGTTTCTCTTTGGGTATTATTTATTTAATTATTCTTTTCTTTAGTGTCTGTTGGTCATCAAATCTAAGCTGGGAATGATTAACATGTTTTATTGGGCTTTATACCTGTTTCCTCCTCAAACTGGTTATTATAATTCTGGAACATCTGTTGAGATTGGCTGAGCACCTACTAAGAATGAAGTCCTTGGGTTGAGAAGAGAGGTGTGATTTTTGAGAATCCTAAAATCATAAGGCTGGAAGAGACAAAAGGAATGACTTAGCTCCGTCATTCCTTCCCAGGACGCTTTACCAATCTGCTAAACCCTAATTTGTTCAACCACTGAATATTGAGAGCCTCCAATTTCCCAGGCACTGTGCCAGGCACGGGTGGTTCACAGCACAGTCAGGCCGGGCATTCATACACATTAGCTCCGCCCATTAAGGGAAACTCCAAAAGCAGTGACCCAGACCCACTTTTGAAACCAACTGCTGGGTGGCTGGGGTCTCTTTGTTCCCTATTTTAAACCTTGCAATATTTCCTTGAATGGATGTCCCTTCAGAGTCCAGTGCGTGACCCTACCTCTTCGTCAGATCCTCTTGGATCCAAAAATTGAGAAACATTTTTTACAAGTCTGTGTGTCCTTTCCCACTCATGGGAACTTTGGCTGCAGAGCATTTCTCATGTTGCTGGTGCTGTCAGCCTAGCACGGCTGTGTGCTCCCCACTAACAAAGATTCTGGGCTTTTTAAAGCTTTTTCCTCTGTACTTTGTATCTCAGCAAAGATACAGGATGATCTGTTGTTCTTAGCTCATCACCCAATACTTCTTCCGATGTCCTGGTAGAGTTCATTTCCCACAGACGAGTCCAGCTCAGTCCCGTTGTAAGAGCCTGACCGCCAGCCTCGGGGCTTGGCTCTTTCCCAACCACTTGTAACTGAAGATTTTCTCCTGTCATTTATGGTTCAGTAGAGCCAACATCAGCACCAAGCCCTTAAAGGACGATTAATGGCATTCCAGAGAAGGTGCCAAGCTGTTTCTTTCAGCCAAGCCTTTGGCTCAGCAGTAGGGACCCAGCCTTCCGGGAATCCCCAGATCAGGTTTATTTCCCATCTTCCCCACATGACTCTGCTTACTTAGAGCAGGTAAAAACCCACGGAATTTGAACTTCCTCTTAGATTGTTCCCTTGAAAAAGTACTTGAATAGCACTTGAGGGAAGTGATGGTTACATAATAAGAAATAAGAAAAATTCTTTGTAATTTACTAAATGCTCTCCTATGCATTGATTTGGTTATTTTGGCAATCTTGTAAATAAAGTGGGGATTATTTCTGTTTCATGCTTGCAGAAAATGAGAAGGGTAGACCTAAATTCTAAATAAAAAGAATTTATCAACTATTTCTCTCAATTTCTCTCCCCGAAGAATCTAATATTTCTCTTGGACTCTGAGCCAGTGCATTTTGTTGCTTGGGAGATGATTTTAATAAGGTCCTGGATTGTTAATTTGATGTCCATCTGAGTTCCTTACAAATAAGCTTTCTTTGTTCAGGAAAAAGAATAATATACGTTTCAAAGCTATCCTCCTAGCAAATGTGAGTGTTGTCAGTGTCTAAGGATGAAAAAACACTTTATCAGGCCTATTGGAAAGAACCAGAGAACAAGCTTTGTGGCATCTTCTTATGTGAATGGTCAGATTAAAAATGCTACAAGCTCTCCTTGGGTACCTTTTTAAATAAGAGTAAAACTGATATCCAACTTTCATTCAATGCTTAGACTGATAAATCTTAATTATTTCAAATATACCAAAGAACATTCATTCTTTGTTTCCCAATGCCTAGTAACAGTATTTTCATCATAACTTCCTAATGAGTAAAAGCAAGTTTGCCAAACATATTCCCCAAATGATTCTTCTAGACAAAGAACCAGCTTCCTGGCATTCCAC
The DNA here is from genome assembly GCF_011800145.1 of Mirounga leonina. NCBI lineage: Eukaryota > Metazoa > Chordata > Mammalia > Carnivora > Phocidae > Mirounga > Mirounga leonina. Next base: position 13,347,101 of record NW_023270807.1, read on the forward strand.
CTATCCCACAAATATTATGTCAGTCCATATTCCAGAACCTCCCAGGCCCCACACTATGTTCAGATAAAAAGCACACGCATTATGGCGGCAAATGCGTTATTTGGACTCCTACAATCTGCCCTCAAACGTTCCTTCTGTTAAGCTTCTTCTTGGGCATCCTTAATTCTGGGAAAACTGGGATTTTTCCAGGTCAGAGTAAAGTGCCGGTTCAAAAGGTGGTTAAAATGCCCTCCCCATAGTTTTCCTATTGGAATGTTTACTTTTTCTTAAGAATTGCTTCTTTGGAACTTTTATATAACATGGATATTAGCTCTTTGTCACTTCTGTTATAAATTCTGTTAAAATTTTTTTAACTTTCTATGTTCTGCACAAGAGCTCATGAAATCACATCTGTCACTCTTTTCCATTATGTATTTTAAACTAGGAGTCACGTTCAAAAATCTTTTTTATAGAATGAGTGTAAAAATATTCTTATATATTTTCTTCTAAACCTTCTTTAATTTTAAAATGTGTTTAAACTTTTAATCCTTCTGGAGTTACTTTAGGTTTTGGTATGAAATAAGCATTTACTTTCATTTTCCTCCAAAGGAACAACCAGTTATCCCAACTACGTTTCTTGACTAAACCATTCTTTTAGCAAGACTCCTTGATAATTCTTTATTAGTTTTAAAGGCCACCTTCAATATATAATTAAAATCTGACTTAAATATTTGTAAATTCTTCTGCTGTGTCTTTTCTGCTCCTACTTACTTGTTTAATTGGAATTTTGGTCAACAACATAGTAGAGTGTTATATGCCTAAGAAATATAACATTAAGTTTCTTATGAGAAACAATTAGCCTGATTCTCTAAGAGATTAAGCACAGGGAAGTCTTCAAGCAAAACTGGGCTAAACTGCAAACACAAGTATGCAGGGCTTTCATGGAAAATATAATCTGCTTAATACAAAGTCTCTTTACCCAAAACTTTGCAGGTATGGATCTGTTCCATTGTGACAAGCTACCTAATACTGTAAATTTATAGTAAACACCTGCTTATCCCTAAACAATAAAGGAACTTTTACGATCAGTTTTTTTATTTTATCTTATGATAAAAAAGCAACAAGTTTTATCACACTGTCCCCAGCACCTTTTTTAATGTTTGCCAAATTGATAGGCAAAATTTTTGTCTAATAGTTTTAATTTCCATGTCTTTGATTATCCCTAAGATTATGCCTTCTTTTTTTCAGATGTTTATTAGCCATTTATATTTTTTTTTCTGGCTTGACTTTTTAAGTAAGCAAACAAGGAAATTATCTTAGACTTTATTTGAAGTCTTTATTTTAAAACACTTTATTTAAAACAAAATGAAAAACTAGAGTTTCCGAGGTTTGTGGGCCTCAGAGATTAAAAATGGGCATTTGCACTGAAGACACAGAGACCCCACGGGGGCCTGAGAACCCCCATCAACAAGATTTAACTCCAGTTTGCACAGTTTGAGGGCTACATACCTCACTGCTGTTCTGTTTACATATCATTTATTCAACCGACTGAATGAATGCCATGAAATGCCAGGGCATTTTCATACTTATTAATTCTTATGGATTTTCATTTTCAACATCTCAGAATTCTGGGTTTCCACCTGCCATCAGACAGGAGCCTCTGAGATGCTCTGTCGTTTGTGCGGGGGTGGGGGGGTAAGAGAGCCTCGCTTCCCTACGGGTTCGGGTACCACGGTTGTGGATTTCAGCAAGCCTGGAACCTGCAGGGCGTGTCAGAGAGGACGTGTCAGGCCATGATGCTATAGACCTTTTGCACTATCCCTCCAAGTTTCTAGATTATTTTCACAGCTGCTAAGACCAGGTATCTAGCTCATCTCGAACTGTGGAGACCCTGACATCCTGTGAGCGCTTCCCTGCTCACACACAACTCAAACTCCGTGATGTGTTTGGGAACAGGGTTTCCCCTTTTCTGTAGCTATGGGTATTTCCTGCCAAAGAACTTTAGAAAGAGAACAAGGTAGAATATTGTTAAAGTTGCAAATACATGTTTAGATTGGGTGGAACATGGTTTCATTAAGGAGTGGCGTTCAGAAAAACTGAGAATTCAGTGACATTGTCCCAAGGATGCCACTTGTCCACCTTCTGAGCTCTTTCCCCTCGTGACACACCCCTACCACTGGTGACACCCATCAATACCCAGGACCCTCTTGCTGCTAACAGTTTGCCCTCGCTCCCAACCAAAGTGCTAAAATCAGTCACTTATACCCTAGTTTAAATGAATGTGCTCATTTATTTTTTTCTAGGAGAATAGTTGCATTCCTTTAATTGTGGAATGAATGACATCAGAGGGTGTATGGATGCAAAAGTCTGATGTTCCCCTTGCCTTCAGCACAACAAGAGATAAATCCTATGATGGGAACCCTATCCCTACTTGAAAAAAAAAAAATTAAAGAAATTTACTCTCTTTTTAGAGAGTAGGACATGCATACCTATGACACATGTCAACAACAATTCCCATCAATTTGTGGCTGTGCACGAAACAGAAGGGTTCACAAGTCAACCTGAGAAGCCTCAACATGCATACATGTATTTTAAATCTTATTTTAAATCTTAATGCTTATTGCCACCATTCTGCAAATTAAGTAACCAGAGCACGAAAAGCTAAATAATGTGCTCAAAGTTATAATATTTGCTAATAGTTGAATAAAGTATTATTTTTGTGGCCATTTTTATAAGACTGTTTTTAATTTTGGTTATGGTTGGATAATTAGCAGTGGCTCTACTACAGAAAAAAACCATAAAAGGCTCTGCTAATATTCAAATAAATTATAGAATATATGTTTATCTATTTTTATTATTTCTTTCCTATCTCTAATTTCCCACCTATGTGTGTTATTATCAGGATTCCTTTAATGGATATTGTCATGGAAAAGCCACAGACATCATTTCTCCACATCTCTTCCAATTTGACCTTCTTTCTGTATTTTCTTCAGTAACTTCCCATCATCTATCTAGGATATCGGGTTTACATAAATAGATTTTTCTAAAAAAAAGAAAGGAAGGAAGGAAGGAAAGAAGAAAGAAAGAAGGAAGGAAGGAAAAGAAAAGAAAAGAAAAAGGGAAAAGAAAAACTGCCAATTTTCAAGGACTGTCAGTCAGAAAATACAGTGTATCACTTTATATTTATTAGGGAGAAGGAGCGGGGAAATGATTATAAAGGTCAATTTTTCGGTTTTTCTAAGTCCAAGGAGGGAGTTAAGTTGGGAAGTATTTCCCAGATTTACGCTGGTTCAGGCAAAGCTTAATTATGAATTCATCTTAAAGTGAAAATAAACTTAATCTGCTCAAACATATTTTTATTTTAAGAGATTGCTAAAGCTAATATGTTACTGACCAGTGGAAGTCATGAAATTGATATTTTTAACACGTATCCCTGGTGGCACCTTCTTTATTCCAGTGAATCTACCTCCCAGGCACACCTGAAGAATAGGGGGTCCTGGGTTGTAATCCATAGAGAGAGGTGTGTGCTTTGAGTCAGGGAACTTGGAGTCTGCGAATCAGCAAATCATCTCAATTAATACAGGCACCAAGAGGATGAACTCTCTTGTCTCTGCTCATTGCTTTTTCCATTTTCTGTTCCTTTATTTAACCTTTTTCAGGAAATGGGATCTTGAAATCAGAGTTTTCCCCAGGGTTAGGGGAAATTATCTCAAATTAACAGATCGTACTGGTGACAGTAATACATATCCTAAGGAATCAAATCACAGATTTCAGGCTTACCTGGTGATTCCTATCTTCACAGCCTCTGGGAGCCCTTCCTCCAGTGTACTTGCAGTTCAATCACTTCTTAATGCTGTTTGGAAAGACATGGCTAATTAATATCTGCACAGCGGCCCAGGGGCATTCATGCAGGTCCACTGATACCTATGCAAATCCTGGTTCACACGGCTGCCCTTGTAGGCAAACAAGCCTAGGACACACCCCCTTCAAGAAGGAAAAGAGAAATACTTTGCTGCTGACTCTCCCTCCCACTTGAAGTCACTACCAGGCTGGTATGAGGAAGGAGCTCTGAGTCCAAGACCTAATGATTCTTACCACCAACATACACAGATTTCTGAAACCACAAAAGGAAAGTGGGAGAAAAATGCTCTAGGGGAATGCAGAACACTTCTGCCCTAGATCTGTCTGCTACAAAATGCCGCTCTGTCAAGCTTTTGGGTTCAGCCTCAGGACACCCCTGGTCATACCCCATAAAGCGGGAGGAACGAGACCTTCATGTATCATTCAATTGGGGGAGGTGGGCAATTCCAAGGGAGTGAAGGGAAGGGTCCATATTATTCTTCCTTTTCTTTCTCACTCAAAGCTGAAGAACCAACTTGGTTATTTTCCAGACAAAGGAAGCTCAGACCTACTGGTGGGATAATACAGAATGGGGGCCAGCGAAACAGAACAGCGTACATGCTAAAGGTGAATGCTTTCTGTACATTCTTTGTCCTTAGAAAACCTAGAACTAAACCTTTTTAACTTTTTAATAAATGTTTCTTTCCTTCCTAAGGACCCATCTGGTTAGAAAACTAACACTGTATTACAAATGACTTGAAGTGGTCTTAAGCCACTCCCTGTTTTGCAAATGACTTGAGGTGGCTCACAATGCCAGTGCACTAAAAAAACTATATTAGAATAGAAGTAGGGAGGGCGCCTGGGTGGCTCAGTCGTTAAGCATCTGCCTTAGGCTCAGGTCATGATCCCAGGGTCCTGGGATTGAGTCCTGAGTCGGGTTCCCTGCTCCACAGGGAGTCTGTTTCTCCCTCTGCTTCTGCTCCTCCCCCAGCTTGTGCTCGCTCTTTCTCTCTGTCAAATAAATAAATAAATTCCTTAAAAAAAAGAATAGAAATAAGGAAACGCAACCTATAAAATTCTATATAAACTACACAAACTACAAAAAGGGAAGCTATAAAAGTAGAGTGTCAATTAAGAAAAAGAATGCAAATAAAAACCTATGAGGTATCTACACTATTTTCTAAATTTGAAACATCACTTTAGGAGCAAAGCTTCCTAGCATTTAAAGAAAAGGGGGGGGGGGTGCCTGGGTGGCTCAGTGGTTAAGCGTCTGCCTTCAGCTCAGGTCTTGATCCCAGGGTCCTGGGATCGAGCCCAGCATCGGGCTCTCTGCTCAGCGGGGAGCCTGCTTCTTCCTCTCTCTCTCCTTATGCCTCTCCCCCTGCTTATGCTCTCTCTCTCTCTGTCAAATAAATAAAATCTTTGAGAAAGAGAGAAAGAAAGAGAGAAAGAAAGAAAGAAAGAAAGAAAGAAAGAAAGAAAGAAAGAAAGAAAGAAAGAAAGAAAGAAAGAAAGAACGGACGGAAGAAAGAAAGAACGGACGGAAGAAAGAAAGAAAGAAAAGGGGAAGCTAATCAGGTACATTGTTCTTACCACAAAAGAGGAAACATTCATCTTCTTAGGAAGGAGAAAATGGGAGAAAATGATCTTCAGAGTACTAAATTCTAATAGAAATATCTTTTATACAGTGAACAATACTCCTAATAAAATTGGAGCCCATAATTTCATGTTGAAGACCTTTTGTGCCAAGAAGGCCCAATCACAATGTGACCCTCTTGTTTCTAACACCAGCTGAGCCACTTGGTCTTTGACACAGTTCTTCATGATCAAGTCAAAATCTGGTCCAGCGAAAAGTTGTCAAGAGAACAAGGCCTACTTGACCATCCCTAACTGTTCAAAGGCATCAACCAGCCTTTGTCCCCCACCAGCCTGGGTAGAATAGAGCTGACCTCATAATTTAATCAAGTTAATCCCATTCTCCTCTGTGCCCTTTCTGCAGGGTTATGCCCCTTTCCTGATCCACCAATGGTAAGTGGAGACCAAATACAAGAGTGGAAAGCTTCCGGAAGGACTTCACTCAGTTGATCCAATGTCTGAAGTCCTAGGATTAGATGCTATCTTTTCAGTTCAGTGCTGCTCTTTTCCCATTATCTATATTAAAGTATAGTGCTGCAGGAGCACAGAAGTCACTGATACCTTAGTGAGAATGTGTTTATAAAATGGGACTAATAATCTACTGACAACTTAGGGAGAAAAGTGGTTGTCGAATTGGACAGGGATAAAGGGAAGGAGTAAGGCAGACGAAATGGCCAGTCACTGTGGAGCTTCATGTGGGGAGGGCTTGAAGCTCACACGGAAGCTCTGTTACTGACCTCCAGCTCATTGTATTGTAAAGCCCAGTTACTTCCTAGGGGTTGACCTATGGCTCAAGGAACTGAAGGATCCCTATAGTTTCTTATTAGACCAAAAACATCCTAGCAGATAGTAGAAAATTAGGCAAACAATAGACATCAATAATTTCTTGGGCACATTGGTTTGGGGGAAAATCTGAATCCAAACAAATGAATATAGTTAATAGTTTGTTAATTCCATATTTAATGGAAGGAGATCATAGTGTATGCCCAATATTTATGTTGTTTCACAAATAGGGTGTGCTTTTGAATTACTGATGACTCACCAGTAAGCCACTTACTCACCTCTTCTAGCTTCCTCTTAATGATCTGCTAACACATGCGATGCTGAATTTCTCAATACTGCCTGGTCAGGTTATGGGGCTCTCCAGTCTCTGCAGAGGACAGAAAGCAAAAGAAAGCAGCATGGATTTTGAGCACAGTGGTGGCACTGTGACATATCATTGTTCTGTGCCCAAGAAGAGCTGACCTTCTGTGAAGGCAGAGTTGAGGAAGCCTTGCTCCTCTGGCGTAATTGTAATTCTCCTTCTGCTACGAAATCTCACACACACTCACCTGTGAAGCAGGAACAATGTGTTCACCTGAGCATACAAAGGCAGCTAAACAAATGTGTTTTGGTCCATCTGGTCTACTTTACATTTCTTCTCTGGTAATCTTGACCACTGAGCTTCCTTCACTAGGCCGGGTCCAGAATCCTATAGATGCCCAAGAGAACAAGGAGGAAGACCAGAGGCTGAGGGAGCACTTTGAGACCTGCCATGTCATCTGTTTGTTTGTGTTGGTTTCCTGAACAGTCCGATGGCTTGGCTTCCCAGTGAAAAAGCAGAGTCATAGGAATAAACAGCAACAACCTGAGGCCCTGGAGAAAGGAGCTGGCAAACAGAATCATGGTATTGGAACTCGTTTTCTAAATCTCATCCCATCTTATCACTGGGTGTGAAGCAATATCTAAATGAGGTCAGTAGGTGAGCCTAGAGAGGACTCTGGAGGACAGTGTGTATCCATCATAGGTGCTAGGCATTCTTTGCCCTCGGCCTTAGAGAAGCTCTAATCTGGGAGCTGCAAACACAATTGGTCGCCCTGAATGATATGGTGACTCAAGGGTGAGATAGGCCCTGAGCTGTTTCAGGTGGCTTCATTTCATAGTGTGAAATGATTCAATGCAGTAAGAAATATTTCAGGGGTCCCTGGGGGGGCTCAGTCAGTTGAGCGTCCAACTCTTGATTTCGGCTCAGGTCATGATCTTGGGGTGAGGGGATCAAGCCCCACATCGGGCTCTGTGCTCAGCACAGAGTCTGCTTGTCCCTCTCCTTCTGCTCTTCCCCCACCCCTGTTCACACTCACTCTCTGTCTCAAATATGTAATTAAATAAATAAAAATCTTTAAAAAAAAAATACTTCAGGGGCCCGTGGGTGGCTCAGTCGGTTAAGTATCTGCCTTTGGCTCAGGTCATGATCCCAGGGTCCTGGGATCAAGTCCTGCATGGGGCTTCCTGCTCAGTGGGAGTCTGCTTCTCCCTCTTCCTCTGCTCCTCCCCCACTCATGCTCTCTCTGTCTCTCTCTGGCTTACTCTCTCAAATAAATAAAATCCTAAAAAATATATTTCAGGTATGGGGCGCCTGGGTGGTTCAGTCAGTTAAGCATCCAACTCCTGATTTTGGCTCAGGTCATGATCTCAGGGTTGTGGGTATGGAGCCTGCTTAAGATTTTCTCTCTCCCCTTCTCCCTCTGCCCCTCCCCCCACTCACTCTTATTCTCTTTCTGAAAGAAAGAAAGAAAGAAAGAAAGAAAGAAAGAAAGAAAGAAAGAAAGAAAGAAAGAAAGAAAGA
>NW_023270807.1:13355169-13397507 GCF_011800145.1 Mirounga leonina
AGAAAGAAAGAAAGAAAGAAAGAAAGAAAGAAAGAAAGAAAGAAAGATATTTCAGGTCTATATATTTTAAAACCCTGAATGGAACAGTAGAAAGAAGAAGGGTTGAGTGTAAAATATAAATTATAGTGAAAAAGTTTTCCTAACTTATATGATAAGATTTTATCAAAACAGATATAGTCTCTTAACACTCAGAACTAGGACTTAAAGAGAGGTGGGCAGGGAATTACTAAGCTATTTGAGGATAAAGCTTAGTTGAAGGGAGTTATGAGAAACTGTTGGGGGAGTGGTATTTAATAATAATTGTAATACTACTTAGCCTTAAAGTACATTCAAATAAACAGAGGGAGAGTTCACAAAACTATAGGAAGTATTTCCCCATTGGTATCAGAGAGAAGTGTAACAATCTACACACATGAACTCTGGCCTGGGCGGAAAACCAGAGATCAATGATCAAGCACGTAGTAACAGCTCACATTTACTAAGCACTTACTAAGTTCCAAGTACTGTTCTGAGCAGTGTCCATGTGCTTTTATACTCCCAGCAACCTGCGAAGCATTACCACTATCAACCCCATTTCCCAGGTGAGGAAATGGAGGTACAGAGCAGTTAAGTAAATGATGGGCCAGGGCACCAACCCAGCCTGCCTTCAAAGTCTGTGATCTGTTAACCTGTCTCTGCTGCTTCTCAAAGACAGATGAGAAATGCAAACAGGAGTATCCAACACTTCCAAAAATAACCAAAGAAAAGACAAAGGTGACACTATGTCTTAGGTGCTAATGAGACATAGCGTCCTTATCGTCTTAACCTTTCGTAGTAAATTGCAGAGCCACCAAAGCCCTATAGAATGCGCATCTCCATTTCATTGAACAAGGAAGCTTCCAGTGTCACTAAAATCCAAGGGCCAAAGTTAGCAGGGCCAGGCAAAATTCCACCATCGCCTTTCATTGGTTCAGAGCGTACGGTATCTGAATGCCAGAGCTAACACCGAGAGAGAAAGCATGGACTACGAAAGCAATGAACTTTGCTTTTTTTTCACTCTGCCTGTCTTCAAAGTGAGAATTATGCAACATCAAGCACCGTCCTGTTTAAGCTCGGAGGACCTTCCTGGGGTGGCAGGGAAGGCACCGGCCAGGCAACGGAACACGTGCCCCTGAAGTCACGTGACGTGGGAAACCGCGCATGCGCGTCAGGGCAGCCTCAGTGAAGCCCCATCTGATACAGTTTTTTGTTTGTTTGTTTGTTTGTTTTTAGATTTTATTTATTTTTTGACAGAGAGAGAGACAGCGAGAGAGGGAACACAAGCAGAGGGGAATGGAAGAGGGTGAAGCAGGCCTCCCGCTGAGCAGAGAGCCCGATGCGGGGCTCGATCCCAGGACCCTGGGATCATGACCTGAGCCGAAGGCAGACGCTTAACGACTGAGCCACCCAGGCGTCCCCATCTGATACAGTTTACAAGAGTCCTGCTTTTACGATGCAGGTGCTAGAACCCCAGACCCTTAACAGTAAGACACACTTCTCCACTGGCCGATAGCAGCAGAAAAAAGGAACACAAACAAAGCTCCAGAAGAACAGTCAACGGTCTGCGGGATTAGAGGCTAAAACCCAACAGACTGTCACTCAGTCCCCCAGGGGAGACTCTCCCAGAACAAAATAAATCTGATTCTGTGCCTGGGCATTTTTGCTCTGACATTGTGGCTGTACTCAACTTTCTCACGAGGACAAACATCTGAAGATGTGGCCTGAGATTAAGACGTTCTTTTTTGCCTAAGTGTTTTGTTTCTGTTTAGCAAACCGCCAATTGACCCCAGGGCTTCAGAATGTCCTTCAAGCAAAGGGAGACACCTAGTGGCCAAGACTCACATCCATGGAAGAGGCCACCTGTTGACAAAATCCCTGTAGGGTACAGAGATTTAGTTGCCATGAGGCTGAACTGGGGCACTTGATGAGAAGGGAGGAAAAAGAAGGAATGGTCTGAATCAGGTAACCTCTTAGACCCTGAGCCACTTTGTTCAGATGCAAGCTGAGTTCATGCATTCACCCATTTATTCATTCAACAAGCAATCGTGTTAAATATCGACTAGGTACAAGACACTCCCAGGCCATGGGGACCTCAAAATCTATATATACTGCCTTCAAGGGCCTTGTAGCTTAATAGAAAGACTAGGCCAGCACAATCAGTTAAAATACATTGTGATAAGGGCTGACCACACTATGTTCCAGTGGCCCATAGAAAAGGCACTTAAATGAATCCCCAAGGGTGAGAATAAATGTCTAAACCACAGGTCTCAGACTGGCACCCTGTGGGTCCCATCTGGCCTGCAGATGTGTTTTGCTTGGCCCATGTGGTGTTTTTAAAACTCTGAATTAGTTGCTAACATTTAAACATCTGGGGATTTCACATGAAAATCCAGATTTCAGCTTCTTTTGAAAACTGAGAAGATCTGACAACATTGTTTCCATATTCCTGTAGGGTGATATTTAACTGGATATGAGTAGGGGCTGCTTACTTCCTTGTTTCTTGTTTCATAACAACAAAGAACATACTTATTTCAATGAAACTAAGGTAGATTCATATGAACGGGGTACAAAAGTCAGAATTACAAGAATATACTAATTGGAAAATTAGTTTCTACTATGCCTTGCTCCACAGCCAACAAATCAGCACCTACAAAGGTCTTCACTATTATTACCATTTAGAGATTGAATGTATCCCTCCCTCACCCCTTACATCAAAATTAATTTCATCTGTATGACAAATTTCAAAACAAAATATGAAACTACAAATACTAGAAGAAAACAAAAAAGTTATTTCCATTGTATTCTTTAAATAATGTGTTCATTTATGAAAAAGACCTTTTATAAAGAAAGATCATAACTCAGACATCACACAGGTTGGTATATGACTACATAAAAAGAGGGAAAAAATTCTTCATGGCAAAAAAATACAACAGCATCCAAATATAAGTAAGTAATGGGAAAAATATTTTTTATTTATATCATAGATGACTCTTCTTGAATATGTAATTAGTTCTTATAAATCAATAAAAAAAAAGAACACAATCAAAGAGACAAATGGACAAACAGGAATAAACCAAAAACAGGACACAAATAGTTCTAAGATATATGAAAATGATGAAAAATTAGTTTTCTCCTCTCAGGTGGGAAAAAAAACAAAAGAATTGATAATATTTTTGTAGGTAGAGGGAAACAGACAGTCTCATATACAGCTGTTGGGTGTACAAACTAGTGATTCTGTATCAAATTTTAAAATGCACATATCCTTTGGCCATTCTACAGGCATCCATCGTTCTATTGCACTTCCCTTTGTTGTGCTCCACAGATAATGCATTTTTTACAAGTTGAAGGTTTGTGGCAACCCTGAATCAAGCAAATCTGTCAGCGCCATTTTTCCAGACAGCATTTGCTCATTTCATGTCTCTGTGTCACATTTTGGTTAATTCTCACAGTATTTCAAACTTTTTCATTATTATTGTATTTGTTACGGTGGTTTGTGATCAGTGATTACAACTGGCTGAAAACTCAGATGATGGTTAACAATTTTTAGCAATAAAGTACTTTTTCATTAAGGTATGTACGATTTCTTTAGACATAGTATTATTGCACACTTAGTAGACTACAGTACAGTGTAAACGTAACTTTTCTATGCACTGGGAAACCAGAATTTTCATTTGACTTGCTTTATTGCTCTCTTCACTTTATTGCGGTGTAAGGAACCAGACTGGTAGGATCTCCAAAGTATGCCTGTCTTTCTAGAAATATAACCTACAAATAAGCTTGCTCATGTGCAAAATGATACAAATATATCATTCAAATACATATCTATACACATATATCCAGGGCAGAATTATTTGCCATATGTGAAAATTGAAAACAGTATAAAAGTCCATCAATAGATGTGGTGGATTATATTTGTTTAAAATGTGTTATATGTTCAAAACATAAATTTTTTTCTTTGTTTTAAGCAACTGAAATTCTGAAATTGTTACTACAGTGTAAATTAACTTAAGTTAATACAGAAATGGGTACCAAGAGTGGGACAAATGCTTTCCTAAGAGAAATCTGAAAGTAGCATTTGCTTCCCGTCTGGCGGATGGGAAGCAAGGAAATTTATTGGAAAAGAACAGAGGTGGTAGATGGGATGCAGTGAAGCCTTTGTGTGAAGCTGGATGGCAGGTAAAGTGCTGACCAAGCTGTGGCTTTAGGCAAAGAAGCTAGAATCCCTTTTAATATAACAGTGGCTCTCCTGACAGGGCAACTCTCTTAAAAACATAGTTGCTTTTTTATCGATTTTATTCCAGTTAGCTCTATGTGCTTCTTATAGTGTGACTAATAATAAGAAACATGTATTTGGTCTTGGTCCCTGTTTCTGGCACAGAGCTCTTAAAACCCTTGGAATTTCCTAAGTAATGAATGTGGTAAAATTGTCTCATGTTATGTTAAGGAGATGATTTTTGTTTAGCACCTAAGGATGAGGGCGCTGGTTGCCAGGAGAACCAACTAAGTGATTGAAGGATTGAAACGTTTAGGCTCACCCCTTCCGGGAAGGGATAGGTGCTGGAGGTTGAATCAATCACCAATGGCAATGATTTTATCAGTCATGCCTGTGTAATGAAACCTACATAAAAATCCAAAAGAACAGGTTTCAGAGAGCTCCCAGCTTGGTAAACATGTGGCAATTTGGGGACAGTAGCACACTGGGAGAGGGCTCCAGCCATCTATCTGTTCCAGCTGGCAGGTCCTCAGTAATCTCCTTTTATAATAAATTGGTAATCCAGTAAGTAAAATGTTTCTCTGAGTCCTATAAGCCACTCTAGCAAATTGCACAAACCCAAGGAGGGAGTCAAGGGAACCTCTGATTTATAGCCAGTCGTTCAGAAGGACATGTAACAACCTGGAGCTGCAATTGGCATCTGAAGTGGGGGATGGGGGGGGGCAATCTGTGGAACTAGCCCTTAACCTACGGAATCTGGTGCTATCTCCAGATAAACAATGTCAGAATTGAGTTAAATTGTAAGTCACCCAGCTGGTGTCCAAGAATTGCTTGGACATGTGGGGGAAACCCATCCCCCCCACCCACTTTGGAACTGGATACAGAACTTTTGGTGCCAATAGCTATGCGCCCCCCCCCCCCCAATTCTTTTCCAGGCAGATACCTTGAGGGACTCAAGCTTCATGGGGACAGGCACACCTTTGGTCTCTTTTGCCTGAGCAATTTTTTCCAACTGAAAGGATTTACTTAGAACCACATTAATCAGTTGTTTAAGCAACCAGGTTTGATGGCCATACCCGGACTTGTTCCTTGTCAGGAGGCTTAGTTGTAATTGGTCCTAATCACTGAAAGTCCATCTCGGTTATATATTTTACTAGTTAGAGGTAGGAATTAGTTGGGTCTTCTGTCTGGAATTTTTGTTCTTATTTTTCCTCTGTTTTACTCCTGCTTGAGAACCAGTCGTCGTTTTCTTGGAATATGTAGTATAAGCGGGCCAGTAGCAGACAAATCGTTGCTAATTACTGCTTTTTTTCAGTTATCTAACTATTTGTTCCAGCACCACTGATTGAAAAAGCTATCTTTTCCTCATTGTTTTGAGATGTCACTTTAATTAAATATGAAATTCCTATGTGTCTTGAGGTCTATTTACGGACTTTGTTGTCCTTTTCATTCATCTGTGTTTACTCAAGAACAAGCTCAACACTATTTGCTGTAGCTTCATGATACATTTTCATATCCAATATAATAATTCTCCTCATTCTTCCTCTTCAAATTTTTTTCTTTCTAATTTTTATATAAACTTTAGAATAATTTTTCCATATAGACTTTAAAATCAGCTTGTGGGTCTCTCCATCCAACAAACACTACCTCCTTCAAAATCTATTTATTTTAAAGATTTTATTTATTTATTTGGGAGAAAGAGAGCACACAGGAGCAGGGGAAGGGCAGAGGGAGAGGGCGAAGCAGACTCCCCACTCAGCAGGGAGCCCAACTCAGAGCTCGATCCCAGGACCCTGAGATCATGATCTTAGCTGAAGGCAGACACTTAACTGACTGAGCCACTCAGGCACCCCCAAAATCTATTAATATATTTATTGAGATGTTAGATGTAGAGGTAAACTTGAGGATAATTAATCTTTTGAATGTTGAGCTCCCATAATTAAGAATATGGCTTGATTTTCTACTTGTTCAAACAAAATAGTAGGGAATGATTCCAACAAATATACAAGATCAATATGAAGAAACCTTCCAAATGTACTAAAGAACACAAAAGAGAATTTTTTAGTTACGTCCAAGGCTTGTGAGGTATGTGTGCATGCTCACATGTATCATTAAAATACAAAACAAAATTAACCTGATGTTGAGAAATATTTCCACTCCAGGATGATGTTCCATTGCAAGTTTGCCATGAAATTGCAAAAAGGAGCTTCTAGGATAAATGGGTAAAAAAAGATAACACCTTTAAAAAGAAATAAATTTCTCTCATAAAGAAAAGGTGGCAGGGGAGAGGAAAGAAGACAGGGAGACCGAAAAAATACCCTCAGTTTTGCTGCTCTGGCTATTTATGGTTGTTGCTGCTCCTTCTTTATGGCCTTGGGATATGTGCATTTGCAGACAGCTTCTATTTTCCTGCACATAGATGAAATGGAAACAGGGTCAGAGCATGCTTAATTATCCATCTATCTTTGTTACCCCCCTTTTTTTGTTCCTCTTCCTTCCACCTCTTCCTCACCTTGGCAGTTCCTCTGCCTTGCAAGGCATGGTGGGGGAGGGTACTGCCAATGATGAAGAATAAATCCAAAACCTTTCTTTTGAAATATGTGTTCAGTGCCCAGGCAAGCATTGGTACTGATTAGTGACAACCTCTCTTAAAAGACTTCTTTTAACTTGACTCAACTCTAATTTTCAGACCTCAAAGCAGACTCTTATGTGGAGTATTCTCAAATTTAATGCTTCTTTCACATATTCTGTAAGCCTTTATTCATAAACTTGATCAAACACATTCTCACACTCACACTTTGCAAACTGGAGACCTGATTTATAATTTATCATATACAAAACTTTTTAACAAAAACTTTTAAAGAAAAAGCCACATAAACCCACATAGAGGATTTTAGGGGATAGTATAAATTTATCTTTATAAACCTATATTCTTTTTTCTAGTTCCCTCTCATAACAGCAGCTCACAGTTAGGCAGCAGGCCAGAGTTTGAGATGCAGTTACTTAAAGTGGGAAAGCAAATTTAAATGACTCATCAAATGCTTGAACAGAATAAACAAAAACAAAAGCATGTTTAATTTACCAAGTGTATTATTAGTGGGGTTCTCCACAGAAATAGGACCAATAGGCTATCTATATATATATACATAGATAGAAAGAGATTTATTGTAAGGGATTGGCTCGCGTGATTAGGGAGGCTGAGAAGTCAAAGGTCTGCCATGGAGACCTAAGCAAACTGATGTGTAGTTCCAGTCCAAAACTGAAGCCCTAAGAACTAGGGGAGCCAATGGTGTGGGTTCCAGTCTGAAAGCTGGCAAATTCAAGATCCAAGATCCAGGAAGAGTCTAAATCTGAGGCCTGGAAAAGACCAATGTCCCCACTCAATCATTCAGATGGCAGTGTTCTCTCTCTTCACAGGAAGGTCAGTATTTTTGTTCCATTCAGGCAATTTGCTCTATTCAGTCTATCAACTCAAATGTTAATCTCATCCAAAAACACCCTCATTCTCATTACAAGCTAACTAGCCATAAACATAGATGGTCCAACCCATGTTGTTCTGGATTTTTCATGCTACTCTTATGGGCCTCTACATGATTTCTATCACATTCTTCAAAAATCATAATATTGTACTTTTTTTGTTGAGACTCATCTATTTAACCAACCAGAAATAGATAAAAATCAATGAGATATTGGGCATTGCCCAAAAACCATCAGGACATCAAGAGCTGCCATCCTTTGTCAAGGGTATGGAAAATTTCTGACACTTCATCTGGATCACTTTAGCCACCCAGATCCCACAGATAACTCCTTTGACCTTGGTAGCTGTCAGGTAATTGGACACATAATACATGAAGAATCCTATATTAAATCCAACCTCCCCAACAACTGACTAGCTAGAACAACATCTGGACACTTCAGGTTCATTCAACAAGCATCAATACTGTGTTTACCATGACCCAACATTTCAAGAGGTCTCCAAGGGCAACATCTTTTCAGAGTGAATACTTGGGTAGGCGGAATACACTGAGAATTATTAATGTCAGTCCTTCCCGACATTAAGGCACTTTAAAGTATTGGCTTGCCTACTAGATACAAGAAACAAAATCCAAGGGAAAGAGAAGAAACTTTATTCTGAGAGTAGACTATTTCAGGTCTTTGGAAAAGAGGTGTAATGATTCACAGAACAGGTTTCTATATTAAGAAACAAGGAAAACAGCCAATCAGAGAAAATGTGAGGCTCCACCTTAATGGTGAAATTCAGCAGTGAATTTCATTCAGGCACAACAATACCTGTACAATTCCCCGCACTGACTCATGGAATCTGCTGAAGCAGCTTCTCCCTGTGGTTGTCCCACAACAAACAGACCACAGTGCTTCCCCTAACCACCCACCCCCTGTGCCACCTACCCCTTCCTAGCAGACACAAATAATCTTTGAATGGAAATAACCAAGGTAATTCTGCTTATTTCACCTCCTAATTTCACGTTTATGGAACACACTAGTTCCAGGAAATACTTTGCATGTATTTTCTCAATTAAATTTCACAACACCACCTGTGATGGGTTCTATTTTTTTCTTCTATTTTATAATGATGAAACGAAGGCTTTGAAAGGTTAGCCAGCTCATTCAAAGTCACGGAATCAGTGGAAAAGCTGACTCTGGAAATTAGGTCTGTCCACCTTGGGTTCCTGAGCTTTTCCTTATTTATCTTTGAATCATGCCTTAATGCTTCTCTGTCCAAATTTAGAAATCATGAGACTTTAAGTATATGGTTTAAAGTAAACTTTACCAGTCTTGGGATATTTCAGAGGATGAAGTTCCCCCATCTGTGCAATGCATAAAAGTTTCTGGACCCATTGGTTAAAAGAAATGCCACTTCAGAGATTTTCTTTGGGTCCCAGAACATAAATTTAAATGACCGCTTTAAATTCTTAAAAGGAGTTTGACCATTTGAGGAGACAATAGGAGCCTTGAGTCTAGCTGTTTTGTAACTTTATTCAAAATCATATCACTGAAGTTTTTTTTCTTTGTTCTTTTTTCCAGCTCTATTGAGATATAATTGACATATATCATTGTGTAAGTTTAAAGTGTAAAATGTGATGACTTGATATATATGTATATTGTGAAATGATTACCACAAAATAATTTGATTTAACTAACTCACCTTGAGAACTTCTTGAGAGGACTGAGGGAACTGGAGAGAGTTTCTTTAATTACTGAGGGACTTTACTGAGCTAAATGCTAGCAATCCCTACCCTTGGGGGACATACAAATTAATAAAGGATATGGACAAATAAACAATAATAGTGTTCCTCACCCATCATAACAGGAATTTGGGTCTAATAAGGCTGCTGGATGATGAGCAGACTCAACCAGGTCATTTCACTAACATTACAGTGAACTGACCCTCCATCATATGAAACTGAATTTGGGGGGGTCTCATTTATGTTGTTACAGCCGAATTTTCTATAACATTAATATAATAGCTAAGTGTTAGATCAGCAGATGCCCAAAGAAGTACTGAGCACCTAACCCATGTCTGAGCATAGAAAATGTATGTAGATTGCACCCATTCTGCCAATCAAATCCACTCCCCATTTCTTTCCAGAACTCCCTCTTGTCTCTCCTATTCCACCATGAGAAGCAGATAGTGCAGGGGTTAAGAATAGGGGCTCAGGGGGACAACTGCTGGTTTTGAAGCCAATTCCACTTCATCGGCTGACGATGCTAAATAAGGCATTTCACCCCCTAAACTCATCCATAAACCTAATTCAATTCATGCCTCCCTCAGAGGGTTGCTGCACAGATTAAATGGAAACAATATATGCAGAGTACTTTGCTAACAACTAGCATAGAATAAATGCTTAAAAAAATGAGGCTTCCTCAAATGAATGTCCATTTCCTTCTTCTCCATCTCATCGAGTCCTACAGAGAATTAAAAGCTTGCATCAAGTTCTCTTTTCCATGACTTCCCTTAAATAATCAACAGCCCCCACTTAAGCCTTGGATAATAGGCTTATTAGACTCTGGCAATTCCTACAAAGGAGTTGGGGCATAAGGGGCAAACAGGCAAGCACTATTTCCAGAGTGTTGCTCATGCTGTTCCAGGTTGGCCAGGTTGCCAGGGTGTTCCCAAGAGGGGAGCAGTGGGGACCAAAGACTGCATTTCTACCTTACCCTCTTTCCCCTTCAATCTACTGGCTAGGCATATATCCTAAAGTAAGGCCAGGTTTGGTTGCTTACCTATAAAATGGACAGGATCCCATTTCCCCTAGCTAAAGTCAGAAAGCTGAACCATATCCTAATTGTAAGGCCTCTTTCACCTCCAATCTGAGATTCTCCTGGCACACATGTGCTGGGTCTGGGAGGGTACATCACCCCAAAGCCAGGTGACCTGTACATCTGGCCTCTCTAGAGGCCTCCATACCCTCCAAGTGAACAGGACATGTTGTTCTTACTTCCCTCCAATCCTTCCAAAATCTGGACTCTCTTCGGTCAGGCCATGCGCCAATAGCTACTAGAACCCAGGCTGCCAGCAGGGCAGTGCCCAGGGCTCATTGATGTAAACACTGATGAGGAATGATTGAAGTTTGGCTCTGCCTGTCCCCTTCTGTGCTATCTTCAGCCAAAGGCCTGCAGGCTTTCATCTGCTGAGCTGGGCAGTATTAAACAACAACATTATTCTTCCTTCCTGCCTCAACGGCCACCCCTCCTTCTGGCTGCTGTCTCAGCTAGGACCAAACAGGCCCTGCCATTTAGACCTCTTGTAAATGGGGAGGATTCTGGAGAGACAGCCTGCTTCTCTAATTCTCGACTTTCTTTAATACTGACCTTGTGACTACTCTCCAGGAAGAATGACAAACAGACAGAAGAGGGGACTGGGGACTTCTTTTGGCTGGAGAAGGAAGTGATTTATGATTGAAGAGTTCTGATCTAATCTGTAACCAGGCAAGGCCTGTCTGCCTCCAGGTCTTCCTTAGACAATCCTGGAGAAGGTCCCTGGTGAGAGTGGCCAGCAGCCCAATGCCAATGCTGTACCTCACACACACAGTGGGCAGGCAGCTGTCTGTGGAGGCCATTATCAGGGCACTGCTTACAGTGTCTTCCCAAAGACACCTGGCACAGTCAGGGCTGAAACTCAGCCTGGTCTCCACTTGCCAAATCATGTGCCACATCTGCCTAGACAGCCTGCCTTTTCTGATTTTAACAAAGGCTCTGTAAAGGCTAGCATGGGCCCTATGTCCACTCAGTGTGTCTGTGCCTCTTATCGTACATGCTGGGTAGATGTGCAAATAGTAGATCCATAACTTGCTATCAGCTGGCTGTTCTCTCACCTCCCTACCTCCCTGTGCTATGACTTTCTTCTTCTTCTTCTTTTCTTCTTCCATTCCGTCTCCATTCTCCAGTCATTTTCCTTTTCCTCTTCTCCTTTCCCATCCCATCACTTCCCCTTCCCCCTCTCCCTCTCTCCTCCTCCTTGTTCCCAATCTATTGTTACATACTGAATGGCCAGATCCTTCTAAATACTCAGAAACACTCTGGAAGGAGGGAGACAGGTTAACAGTGAAAGAGAGCCACAGGAAGGAAAGTCTTTGTATTCGGAACACAACCTTGTTTCTTCTTAATTTATGGCCTTGGGCTTAATCACAGGTCATTCTGGGAGATGGCAGAAAATATCAGGAGGGTATATTTAAGAAACTTTGACTGGAAAGAACTTAAGGAGGTTATTTAACTCTGCCCTACAGAAATTGGTAGACACAAATGGTGAGAGCTAGTATATCTGAGTTCTAGTTTCCTTTCTAGTTGACTGCTGTGGTAGGCAGAATAATGTCCCACTTTCACCCTGGAGATGTCCAGGCCCTAACCCCTGTCAAAACCTTGAATTTAACACAGTAAGACCCATATCAGACTTCTAACCTATAGAACTGTGAGATAATAAATGAGTGTTAAGTCATTAGACTTGGGGTAATTTGTTTTAGCAGCAATAGAAAACAACTGCCAAAGACCTTTGAGAAAGTCAAATAATCTCCATTGCTTCAATTTTTCCTTCTATAAAGTAGTGTTCTGGTTGTTATTGCTGTCCATCCAATTACCCCAAAACTTAGAGGTATAAAAAATAAGCAATTATTTTACTCATGTGTTTGTGAACAAAGATTTCAGAAATGGTGCAGCTGAGTAATTCTGAGTAATTCTCTCAGTCACTTGCAATTAGATATTATTATCTAGGGCTGCAAGCATCAGAAGGCTTGCCTGGGCTGGACAGGCAAGAAAGCTCACTTCCATGGCTAACATTTGATACTGGCTGTTGGCTGGGAGCTCAGCTGTGAAGGTTGACTGGAGTGTCTACTTGTGGCCACCCCATATGGTGGACTCAGAGTAGATGGAGCAAGCATTTCAAGATAGTCGGGCAGAAGATGCACAGCCTTTTCTGACCTAGCCTCAAAAGTCATGTGTCTTAGTCAGCTTGGGCTTCTATAATAAAAGTACCATAGACTTGATGGCTTAAACACAGAAGTTTATTTCTTAGAGATCTGGAATCTGGGAAGTCCAAGATCAAGTTGTTGGCCAATTTGGTACATGGTGAGAACACTTTTCCTGGTTTGTAGATGGACACTTTTTTTTTTTCTTACTGTATCCTCACATGGCAGAAAGAGAGAGGAAACCAGCTGTCTTGTGTCTCTTTGTATAAGGGCACTAATCCCATCATGAGGGCTCCACCTTCATGACCTAATTACCTCTAAAAGCTCCATCTTCAAATACCATTGCATTGGGGATTAGGGTTTTAACATATGAATGTGGAGGGATACAACACTCAGTCCATAGCATTATGCAACTAGAAATCCTGGATAATACACATAAAACAAACATAAGGAGGCCCTGAAAGGTGAAGAGAAGAAGGCAGACACACTAGGGACCTCCGGACCCAAAATATGACATGTTGTGAATCCCTTGTGTTTTCTTTTTGTTTCATATATCCCAGACATGGAGCCAAAGAAGGGGGTAATCCAGGAATGCTAACAGATGCAATCACAAAAAGCCCCAAGGAAAGCCCCAGGAAAAGGGCAAACTAACAAGACAGAAAACCTTTAAACAATGATCATTCTGTTGCAGACAAATACAACAGAAAAACGGGTCCTACCTCAAATCCATGCCAGCAAAGGCAAAATGGGGAGCCTAGTCTTCCACTGTCACCAGGCTATAATGAGGAACCCAAGACCTCCTGCCAAGGTGGTGTCAGAGAAAGCTGAGTAGGGAACTGGGACATTCCTGCCTGGTAGTATAAGTCCTGTTCCCTCTCCCACTGGTGTCAGTAGAGACACATGGGTAGTGGCAGTAATGAGGCATTGCTTACTTACTCTTGTAGGGGGTGTGTCAGAGGAAGTATAGTATAGAGTCAGGACTTTCACCAGTGCCCAATTGTAATGAGACCATCCCCCTCCATGGTGACAGTAGAGGCCACATTGGAAACAGGAACAAGGCAATCCTACCCCCGTCAGCCAGGGAGGTATCAGTGGTAGCTTAATGTGGAACCAGAATAACAAGGAGCCCCTCACTGAGTGTCAGCAAAAACCAAGTGGGGAACCTGGACTTCTACACCTACAGGGCAATAATGAGGGGCTCCTCTTTTCTGCAGAACAGTGTCAGAAAAGGGCAGCTAAAACAGAAAGTTTAAATAAGTTCTATTTTCTCGTAATATAATGCTCAAAATGTCGAGGTTTCAGTAGTCAATCATTTGTTATATCAGGAACTGGGAAGATCATAAAGTAAATTTAAAAAAAAAACAATAGATTCCAACATTAAGATGACAGAGATGTTAGAATTATCTGACAAATATTTTAAAGCAGCTATAATAACAATGTTTCAATGAGCAGTTACAAACATGCTTAAAATAAATGAAAAAGGAAAAAAAAGTCTCATCAAAACAATAGAAGATATAAAGAAGGAGCAAATGGAAATCTTAGAATGGAGAAGTAAAATAAGGAAAATAAAAACACAATGTATAAGATAAATAAGTACTAGGGATGTAATGTACTACAAGAGGACTGCAGCTAACACTGCTATATGATATACAGGAAAAATTAAGAGAATAAATCCTGAGTTCTCATCATAAGTAAAAATTTTTTTTCCTTTTTCTCTTTTTTCTTTTTATTGTATCTATATAAGAAAATGGATGCAAGCTGAATTTTTTGAGGTAATTATTTCACAATACTTGTAAATCAAACTATCATGCTGTATGCCTTAAACTTCTACAGTGATGTATGTCCATTATTTCTCAATAAGACTGGGGAAAAAACTCAAAGTATGAGTTCAACAATAAAATAGAAGGCACAGGGGAAAGAATCAATGAATTTGAGAATAGAACAATAGAAATTACCAAATCTGAACAGCAAAGAGAAAATAGACTGGAAAAACAATGAACAGAACCTCAGGGACCTGTGGGATTATAATAAAAGATTTAATATTCATTGGAGTCATTGAAGTCTCAGAAGGAGAGGAGAAAGCAGGCAAGGCTGAAAAAGTACTTAAAATAATAATGACAGAAAACTTTCCAAATTTGACAAATGACATAAATTTACAAATTAAAGAAGTTGAGCAAATCATAAATAGGATTAATCCAGAGAAATCCACACCAAGGCACATCAAATTCAAATATCTAAAAACCAAAGACATAGAAAAAAACCTTAAAAGCAGTTAGAGAAAAATGATATTTTACCTACGGTGAGAAACAATTAAATGACAGTTGATTTCTCATCAGAGACGATGAGACCAGAAGGAGACATTTTTCAAGTATTGAAAGAAAAGTATTTTATATCCAAAAAAAAAATATATATATATATATATATATCCTTAAGAATGAAGAGCAAATCAAGACGTTCTCAGATGAAAGAAAACTAAGAAAATTTATCAATAGCAGTCCTACCCTGAAAGAATGGCTAAAAGAAAGGCTAAAAGAAAGTCTCTAAATAGAAAGAAAACAATCAAATAAGGAACTTTGGAGCATCAAAAAGGAAAAAAGAATCTGGTAGCAAAAATATGCATAAATACAATAGACTTTTCTTCTTTTGAGTTTTCTAAATTATATTTTAATGTTGAAACAAAGACTATACTGTTATTTAATGTAGTTCTAAATGTGTATAGAGGAAATATTTGAGACAATTATAAACGGCAGTGGGTAAAGAGACATAAAAAGCAGTAGAGCTTCCACACTTAACTCCAACAAGTGAGTCGAGTGTGTTATGTATATATACACCTAACACAATCACTAAAAAAGATCTACAAAGAGACACAGTCAAAAACACCATAAATAACTAAAAATAGAATTATAAAAATATTCAAGTAACCCAAAGGAAGGCAGGAAAAAAGAAAACAGAAATGATAAGGCAGAGAATAAACAGAAAACCAAAAATAAAATGGTAGGCTTAAACCCTCTCATAGCAATATATTAACTTAAATATAAATGGTCTGAAAACAACAAACAAAAGACAGAGATTGGCAGAATGTAGTAAGAATCATGACCCAACTATGTCCTATCTACAAGAAACTGACTTCAAAATATAATTGTAGAGACAGGTTGAAAGTAAAAGAATGTATATTATAGAAATATTAAGCAAAATAAAAAGCAGCAGTGTCTATATTAATATCAGATAAGGTAAAATTCAGAGAAAAGAAATTATCAAGGACAGAGAAGAGAATTACAAGAAGATAAAATTTTAATCCACCCAGAAAACAGCAATCTTAAATGTATAGGGACCAAAGAACAGAGCTACAAAGTATGTGATGCAAGAACTGAAAGGAGAAATGGACAAATTCACAATTATAGCTGGAGATTTCAACATCCTTTACTTAGCAACTGATAGGACAACTAGACAGAAGGGCAACAAGGATAAAGAAGAACACAACACTATCAACCAACAGGATCTAATCAAAATTTGTAAAGCACTCCACTCCACAACAGTAGGATATACATTTTTCAGGTGCCCATAGAACATACACAAAGATAACCCATATCCTGAACAATAGGGCAAATCTCAAAAAATTCAGAATAATTGAAATCATACAAAAAATTCTCTCCTACCACATTGTAATCAAACTAGAAACCAAAAACAGAAAAATTACAAGAAAATCTCCAAACTTCTGGTAACCTAACAATATATCTTGAAACAATCCATGGTCCAAAAAGGGAGTTATCAAGGGAATAAAAGAATACACTAAACTGAATGAAAATAAGAAGATAACATGTCAAAACTTGTGGGACAGAGTGAGAGCGATGCAGAGAATGTTATAGCAGTAAATGCATACCTTAGAAAAGTGGAAAAATCACAAATCAATATTCTAAGCTCCCATCTCAAAAATCTAGGAAAAGAAAAGCAAAATAAACTAAAGCAATTGTAAGGAGGGAAATAATAAAGATAAGAGCATAGATCAATGGAACTAAAAACAAAAATAATAATGTCAGTGAAACAAAGATCTGGTTCTCTGATAAGATCAAAAAACTAACAAACCTGTAGCAAGACTGATTTAAAAAATGAGAAGACATAAATTACCAATACTAGGAATGAAACAGGGGATATCAGTGCAGATACTAAAAGAATAATAAAAGTAATAAAAGAATAATAATATAACACTACAAACACTATACACATAAAGTTGACAACTTAGAAGAAATGGATCATTTCTCAAAAAATCACTACTCACCCAATTTGAAATAGACAATTTGAATAGCCCTATAACTATTAAGGAAATTGGATTTGTAATTTAGACCACCACCACCAACACAAAAAAAAAGTCTCCAGATCTAGATGATTTCACTGGAGAATTCTACTAAACGTTTAAAGAAGAATTAACATAAATTCTACAGAGTCTCTTCCAAGAAATGGAAGAGGAGTGAACACTTCTCAGTTTGTTTAATAGAGATAGCATTACACAGATACCAAAACAAGACAAACACAGAATTAAAAAAGAATTATAGATTAATATCCGTCATGAATATAGACAAAAATCCTTAACAAAATATTAGCAAATAAAGTGTAACAATATATAAAAAGTATTATATACCATGACCAGGTGAAGCTTATTCCTAGAATGCCAGACTAGTTCAATATTGAAAAACCAATCAGTGTAACCTACCATATTAACAAGTGAAAGAAGAAAAATCAAATGATCATCAATGGATGCAGAAAAACATGTTAAAATTCAACATCTATTCATGATAAAAAGAAATTAAACCTCTTAGAAAACTATAAATAAAAAGAAATTTCCTCAGTTTGGTAAAGAACATCTACAAAATGCCTACAGCTAACATTAGGCTTAATAGGGAAAAATGGTGCTTTTGTCCTAAGATCAGAAACAGGGCAAGGATATCCACTCTCATCACTCTTGCTAGCATGATGCTGGAAGTTCTAGCCAATGCAAAAAAGGCAATAAAGGAAATAAAAGGTATACAGACCAGAAATTAAGAAATAAAGCTGTCCCTATTTGTAGATAACATCATTGCCTACATAGAAAAGCCCAAAGAAACTAAAATACACACACACACGCACGCACACACACACACACACACACCCCACAACTGTTTGAACTAATATGTACATTTAGCAAATTTGCAGAATCCCCATGTAAAATCAATTGTATTTCTATATACTAGCAATTGTATTGAACATATGTTCACACAAAAAGCTGTACATGAATGTTCACAGCAGCTTTATTCATAAGAGCCCCAAACTGGAAACATCTCAGATGTCCTTCAACAGCTGAATGGTTAAACTAACTGTTTGCATCCTACCATGAAATACTCCTCAGCAGTGAAAAGAACCAAACTATAGATACCTGCAATATCCTCTGAGTGAATTTCCTAGAAGATTATATACCATATACCATATATACCATATAATTCTATTTATATAACATCCTTGAAACGTCACAATTATAGAAATGGAGAACAGATGAGTGGTTTTCAGGGCTTAAGAAGGGGGTGTGGATGGGAAGGAAATAGATGTGACTATAAAAGGCAACATTAGTGATCCTTGTGGTGATAGAAATGTCCTGTATCTTGACTGTATCAATGTCAATATCTGTACTGAACTGTAGTTTTGCAATATGTTTACAATTATGTTTACAATTACAATATGTTTACATAAAATTACAATTACAATATGTTTACAATTATCATTAGGAGTAACAGTATACTGGAACTCTCTACTGTTTCCTGAAACCATATATGATTCTACAATTATATCAAAATAAAAAGTTAATTTAAAGAAAGCAAATGTACACATCATGCAGCAATGCAAGGTAAATAAGTTTTTAAGAAAGCAAACAACAAATAAAATTTATGCAAACTGACTTCTACCAGTTCTGTGGGTTCCAAATGAGTCATAACACCAATCTACATTCAAGCAGAGGGGAATTAGACTCCACCTGTTGATGAGGGCATAACAAGGTCACATTATAGAAAGGCATGTAGAAAGGGAGATGTTGTGGCCATCTTTGGAAAACCCAATCCAAGAGTGTTATTTATCACCATCCTTTTTTTTTTCCCTTCTGGAAAAGGGCTGGAGAATAAAGGAATAAATCCTTTTGCCTTATTTTTATCATATCCTTTCTCTTTCAGAAGTATTCTCCAGCTCCCTTTATTTACATCTCTGCCTTCTTGGACTGTTTTTCAAAAACTTCCTGATGTTGAGATGGTTGGCTGGAGCGTTCTGAATGTTAATTCTGGGATGTAAGAACATATACAAATAGGTACTAATGGTAGGTCTAAATCTCCTCAAAAAACGTGTTTCTGAAAAGGTAAATTGTGTTTTGTAAATTAAGTTATCTCTTAAAGTCCTTTAGGGGGGCACCTGGGTGGCTCAGTCGTTAAGAGTCTGCCTTCAGCTCAGGTCATGATTCCAGGGTCCTGGGATCAAGCCCCGCATCGGGCTCCTTGCTCAGCGAGGAGCCTGCTTCTCCCTCTCCCACCCCCCCGCTTGTGTTCCCTCTCTCACTGTGTCTCTTGCTGTCAAATAAATAAATAAAAACTTAAAAAAAAAAAGTCCTTTAGGAAACTGTATTATCAAAAAGATTTTATGATCAAATTTAATAAATGCTTTCATATGACTTCCCTGAATTTATGTGTTAAATTGTTCTGAATTCATCAATTTTACAAAAAAAACAAAGTATATACTTTATGTATTTGGCAAAATTTTACCACTATTTCCTTTAGGATAAGGGACCATGTGATTCCTGTTTCCAACTCCAAGGCCCCTCCATCTTTGTGTTCACCATAATAATGTGAATTGTTTCTCCAGTAGCAATGAAGAATTTGGGCAAATCCATCCCAAGTTCTTCACTGAGTTCTTTCTGCTGTACTTACCATAATCTGGGGGTGGTGACGCTTTTATAATCTATCATCTGTTGAATAAATAGATAAGAGTCCTAGATAAAGTGAAGGAAGAAGTTATGTTCTGCTTAAGTCATGCTATTTGTTCTAGCTATAAGATGAACCAAAGACCTAAATATAATCTTTGGCTTAAAATAAGGTATAGCTGAATCTCTACCAATGATTTCATGAATGAGAAAGGTTCCTGCCTCTCCAGTACCTATAATTAGAGATAAGGTTTTAATTGCAATTATCCTTAGGAGAGAAACTCACTATCTTGAATTCACACTAATAAATGACTACTCACAGATTATTTTCTGAGATATTTGGAGTTGGGCTCTAATATGTAGATAGCATAGGGAGAGATCAAGTGGTAGACCAGGTGAAGGGCTATAGTGATCCAACAGAGAAAAATATATCACACGGAGGGTTAAGAACTATAGCAAGAGGCAGCTATGAACTTACATAGAAACATCACAATTTTCCCTTTCAATTGGTTCTAGGTCCCGTAACATGTGGACAGGAACACATGACTCATCAATTTACTTGGCTTATTTCTTCCTTTGAAGTTTTTCACTTCTACTATATACAGAGTCTTTAAGTTGGCAGCTAAATATTTGGAGACATAGAACATTTGAGCTGGAAAGCACTTAAGAGATAATCATGTCCTATGCCCTCTGACTCTGGAAATCCATTTCACACAGAGGGCAGTTGAAAACATTAGTAAAGCTTCCCAAAAGAACAAACTCAGGGATCACATTGGTCTTCCCAAGATAGTTGAAACATTCTCCTATGAAAGGGGTATTAGGTTTGTTCTCTCTAAACTTGGGAGATCAGAGTCCAAAAACTTGCTAGAGGTAAGAGCATCCAAATGTTGAGAAGCAGTTCTGTTACTAGATGTGTTCACTTAGCCTAGAAGCTCCCCATGGATTTCAGCCCTCGAAGAGTTGAAGGATTTGATAACTTTGAGTTTTCTTTCTACCCTGGGATTCTAGAGCTGTGTTATCCAATAGGGAGCCTCCAGCTATAGAGCACTTGAAATGTGGCTAGTCCAGGATGTAAAATACACACCAGATTTCAAAGGCTTGGTACTAAATAATTGTAAAATATCTCATGCTTTTTATAATGATTATATATTGAAATAACAGTACTTTAAATCAATTAGGCTAAAGTATGTTATTAAAATTAAGTTCACCTCTTTCTTTCTTTCTTTGGCTCCTAGAAAGCTTTAAATTACATATGTAACTACGGGGCTAACATTATATTTCTATTGGAGAGCACTGTTCTAGCTAATTTGAGGCTTTTTCCCAACTCAAGCCCTCATACTTTCCTAAAATTGCATATCTTCAAGCCAGCTGTGACATGACCCTTTCCCACTTCATGCCTTGAAATTTACCTAAGACTCATCTTTTGGGTAAACAACACTAGCACAGGATGACATGGTTTCAAGAACACAGTTACTATGAATTTTCAATATGGATGGGAAAGACAGAGATTCTCTAACCCTCCTCCAGTTACTTGTTAACATAGATTAGTTTATAAGATTGGAAGATTAGTATCTGATCTTGAAAACAGCATCTGGCTCCAGTTGAATTTCAGAGGTGTTGAATTTGAGAGAATGAAACAAACTCACACCTACGCAGTCAGGGAGCGTGAAAACTAGTGAGGTAAGAATCACGGCAGAATGATACAACTAGGTCTTTATGCTGGATGGTTGTAGAAGGATGAAAGTTTCAGGCTAGAGGAAGACTCAGGATGATTGGCCGGTACTAGAGGCCAGTAGTTGGCAAGGAGTCACAAACAAGCCCCCATGCCTCCTTACTCTACTCTGTACAAAGACATCACCAAAATCCTTTGCTAAAGATCCACTGCTAGGCAGGAATCCTTCTACTGGATGGTATACGTAGAGTCTCAGTTTCTTCTTTTATAAATGAACCCCTGCATCCATAGGTGGTTGTAAAGATTACATGAAATGATAGGTAGAAGCTGCTGAGTGCAGAGTAAATGCTCAGTAAATAATAGTAGGCATGATGTGTCTTTCCTCTGCCATCTGTAGGCAAATATTCTACGTAGGTAGACCTGAGGATGTGCTCCTCACAGCTACCAGTGAGTGAACTTGTGCTTGCAGAAAGTAAAATAGCACAGTCCATATTCAAATTAGCTGTGTTGCTAGTACAGAAAAGTCAAATACAAATCCATTTGCAAAACTTTGAAATTCAAATTGCTAAAGTGTTCTTTAACCAAAAACTCATTTTGTTTTTAAAATATTGAAGAACAGTAAAAGCATTTACCCTGACAGAGCCGTTTTAATTTTGACTAACAGCAGCGTATGTTTTTAGCTACCTAACACTCAGTAAACACTTCAGAAATGCTAAACAAGAGAAAATCCATATTCTTGATTATTAAAGATACTGGATAAGCCAAATGGCTTTATTTCCTTTCTCATTGCAGATTTATCCTCTATGGGAAAACTCATCCATTGTTAATACTTGAGATTTGTAAGTTACACTTGTCCAGCTAGAAATGGTAAGAGTTTATTCATTCATTCATTCATTCATTCAAAGAAACATTGATTCAGTTTGGGCACTATAGTAAGTGCCAACACAACATTGGTAATAAAGGGCTAGAGATTCCATGGATGAAGAATGTACAGAGCGCCACAAGACTCAGAGGAAGAACTGTTGTACCTGGAGGTAGGAGATGGGAATGAGTCAAGAAAAGCCTCCTAGTATTCAGAGGTGGAATAAACCTGGCATGGGGTCTTAAAACAGCTGTGTAGATAATGTGGCACTGAAGTGGGTTGAAGGGAGAGAGAACAGACAAGTAAGGAAATGAGTAAGGAAAGTACGAGAAGAAAGAGCATTGGACAAGGTGAGAAAAGTGTATGTATAGCACGTGTCTGTGTGGGGAGTGGAATACAAAAGGTAGAGGTGAGAGGTGAACCTGCAGGAACCTAGGCTGACATGACATCCAGCTTTATTGGGCCCACTAAGGAGTATGGACCTCATCCTATTGATGGATGGTCCAGCTATGGAGCTATTGAAGGAAGTTCCCTTCAGTTGCTTTGTGAGAGATAGACTGTGGAGGGAAAAACTGAAAGCAAGAACATTTTAATAATCCAGGGAAGTCAAGAGCTAGGATAAAGGAGAGCAACAGAGACATATCACAGATGCTGAGGAGGTCCAGTCTACAAGACTGGCAACTGGTTGGCTATAGAAGTGATAGAAAGAGAGGAAACTAGGATGACGTCTCCACACACAGGATTCTGACTTGAGTAAATAGGTGGATGGTACTATCATTTCCTGGACGGGAGTAGAGAAGGAAGAACTGGCTTTATAGTAAAGATAAGTGCAATTTTGGCTATTTTGAGTTTGAGCTGCCTATATGTGACATCCAGGGGAAGAGAATCTTGAAGGAAGCAGTTGGAACTTAGGGTAAAAGTCTGAGGGTGGGGATATAAATATGGGGGTATTCAGTACACAGGCAGAAGGTGGAACCATGGACATGGAAGAAATTACCAGAAAAGAGTAAGTAGGGGCAAAACCCAGGGATCGTAAGGGACATCAGCATTTGAGGATGGGGGTGGAGAGGAATCATTGGAGAGAGAAGAATTAGAAGGTGCTGGTGTCATGGAAACCAAGAGCAGAATCTCAAGAAGAAAAGAGTGATTAATGGAGAAAAGTGTTATATAAAAGTCAAACAAGGTGAGGCTAAAAGGAGTCCTTTGCCTCTAGCAATTAGTGTCGAGTGCTCTATACTGGACCATTTTATTGGAATTGTGGGCTGGGCCGGGGAAAGTTGTCGTCGTAGGGGAGGTTGAGGGTTTAAAGTGGAAACCACAGTCATGAAAAGTATAGTAGCTTAATGTAGTTAGAAGTACAAATGTCAAATATAAAGGATCTTTTTTAAGATCTTATCTGGAAAGGGAAGGGAAGAGAAAGGGAGGGATTGGGGTAAGAAGGGGAGAAAGACACAGGTTAGGAGAGAATGTTTGTAAAAGAGAGACCTGAACGTTTTCATGGGACACGGGAACAGACCAGTTCACAGAGAAAAGGATAGGACAATACAGAGCAGAAATAACTTGGCGCAAGCTCCTGGAGAAGACCGTTTGGATGAAGAGCACAAGAGGAGGGACCAGCAGTACACTGGGAAACGACTGCCTTTGTCTGAAACTGGAGGAAGGGAGAGAGGTGTGTGGTGGGGAACAGAGTAACCTTCTCTCACAGGTCGGGGACCAGTAGGTTTACTGACAGAGGAAGGCTTGAGGGGAGTGAGGAAGGTTTAGGAGGGCAGATGTAGAAATGACAAATGACCACTGTCATGATGATTGGAATTAAACCCTCTAAATGAACAAGAACATTCTGTGAGACATGAAAAAGGAATTTGTTTAGGCCCACCTGGGGTGGTTTTCCTCCAAAGAGATAACCAGCTTATTTCGAATTTCTTTGCCCTTTATTTTTCACACTTCTAGGTTCATTTTAATTAAATCAGCCTTTATTCTTGTGGATAATCAAGGACTATTCTGGGATGAAACATGTCACAGCCTGCAAAAAAGTTACACTCATTTCTCCCTGTGGATCGAGTTAGCAGCCACCAAGGGCTCATCATCACTCTGTCTATTCAAGTGACACAACAGTTCTTATGGTGGAGAATTATAGTTAAGTCTGGTTTGGCAATGCCCAGAGGTTGTCAAGGATCCTTGGGAAAGGAGCAAGCCTCCTAGGACCAAGGGAAACAGGTCTGCTCTGTGTAACGGTACTGTGGTGGAAAAGCTCTGACAAAAAAGGGCACAACATCTCCTCTGGAGACCAGATCAAGGAGCCAAGCAAGATGCTATCTGGGCTTGTCGGTCTCAGAAAAAGATTGTCTCGGAACAATTTGGGCAGGAAGACAATAGAATTCTTTATTTCTTGGCACAGGAATGAATGAATCTTTATCCCAAATGCAAAGCAGGCTTTAATCCAAGGACAATAAATGGTGAGACCAGCATTCCAGGAACAATCACGGGCTTTCTCTGTGTGCTCACAGTGAAAACAGTCCCACAGGGCTTCAAAGAGACATGTGGACTTCTTTTTCTCCTCTTAAGTAAACAAAATTAACAGAGAACAAGCACTTCCTACAGCTGTGGATGCCCAGAATTTCTCCCTACCCTATCCCAACCCTGACCTCAACCCAAAGAGCCCTCATCTTTTCTGACTTAAAGCAATGTGTACACGTAATGACCTTGAGGTTGAACATGAAGCTATCTGGGTACCCCATTTGAAGAGCAAGGTTGAAATATTCTCCAAAGCTTAAGGAACTTTCCTAAACCCCCTGTACTTCACTGCCTTTTTCCTATTCTTTGAAAATAATACATATTTCTTTGAAC
Source organism: Mirounga leonina (assembly GCF_011800145.1). Classification (NCBI taxonomy): domain Eukaryota; kingdom Metazoa; phylum Chordata; class Mammalia; order Carnivora; family Phocidae; genus Mirounga; species Mirounga leonina. The sequence goes on from NW_023270807.1 coordinate 13,380,130, forward strand.
AAACCCCAATACTGATCATGTATGCTTATAAAATAGATAAACTTGGGGAGGGTCAGATAGTTTTCAATGAAAAAAGTGTGCATTGAGATTGTGAATTGTAAGCTCTTTGATACATTTTAAAAATTAGTTTTTAATTATAAAAATAAGTAAATTTGGTCTTCCAATACAGAGGGACATTCCAGTATTCCTTTAGCTCAGCTTTCAACTCCTGAAGGAGAGTTTAGTTTAGCTTTATGCTAAAAACTAGCCTGTAGGGGCACCTGGGTGGTTCAGTCGGTTAAGCATCTGCCTTCGGCTCAGGTCATGATCCTGGGGTCCTGGGATCGAGCCCCACATTGGGCTCCCTGCTCGGTGGGGAGCCTGCTTCTCCCTCTCCCTCTACTGCTCCCCCTGCTTGTGCTTTCTCTCACTTTCTCTCCCGTTCTCTATCAAATAAATAAATAAAATCTTAAAAAAAAATTATAAAAACTAGCCTGTAAAAAGCTGGTGCTGGTCAGGATGGGACCTAGAGTCAGCTGCCCCTTTGTTTTCTATTTCCTGTCAGGCTGGCAGAGTGTCATCCCCATAAAAAATCTTGTCTTTGTAGAGGCCGGCAAGGCTCTCTGCAGAGTCACCTCTTGCCACTTCTCAGAAATCACTCCTGAGTCAGGGAACTGCAAATAAAGATTGTTCCACATCACATGATCCCCTCCTCCCACAAACATCCCTGTTTGAATCTCATGGTTTACATATTCCCACAAGGTCAAGTCAAGGACATTTGGTCACACGCAGAATTATGGAAATAATAGCACACATAGGGTTGGCAGTGCAACAAATTCAGAGATTAAAAATTTCTTTAATTCCATGTAGGATGTTACATGGGACTGACTCACTTTGACAGAGAGCTGCCTTTTCCCAGAGCAAGACCAAAGTGGGACCAATCCTTTAGGGCAGACAATTCCAATTCAATCTCATGAAATTTCTGCCCTGGACCTACCATTTGCTAAATACAAAGTCACAAAAGAAATTGAAGAGCAGGTCTGAGCCTGAGGAATCTTACAATCCAGAAAAAGACAGGAAACACACACACCCATGAAACAGTTTGTTGATTCATTTACCCAATTAACAGATTTTTATTAAGAATCTACCTTGTGCCAAGCACTATATAAGATACTAGAGAAATAACAAGTAAGTCTTGATCCTGTCCTTAAAAAGCTTGCAGTCTAGGGGTGCTTGGGTGGCTCAGTGGGTTAAGTGTCCAACTCTTGATTTTGGTTCAGGTCATGATCTCAGGGTCATGAGATCAAGCCCCATGTTGGGCTCCATGCTCAGTCTGTTTGAGATTCTCTCCCACTCCCTCTGCTCCTCCCCCTCTTCTCTTTCTCTAATAAATAAATAAATCTTAAAATAAAGACTTCTGGGGCACCTGGGTGGCTCAGTCTGTTAAGCATGTGCCTTCAGCTCAGGTCATGATCCCAGGGTCCTGGGCTCGAGCCCCATGTCGGGCTCCCTGCTCAGTGGGGAGCCTGCTTCTCCCTCTCCCTCTGCTGCTCCCCCTGCTTGTGCTGTCTCTCTCTGTCAAATAAATAAATACAATCTTTAAAAAAAAAAAAAGACTTCTAGTCTAGCTAATGGAAACAGGTCCATCAGTAAACATAACCTCTATTAAAAAGGAATGTGTCATGGCCAGTGGTGACTGGAAATTTTAAGAGACCAAAATGACTTGGACATCCAGCAAAGCTGTAGGAGGTCATTATAGAAGAGATGAGCAAGTACAACAGAAATCAGGGCAAACTACATGGAAAGATAAGATTTAATGTAACTCTTAAAAGATGGTGGCCATATAAGGAAGAAAGACCATCTGAGATTATTAGGAGGGCAGTTCCCAGGACTGGGTGGAGATAGTCACAGCTGGAGTGAATTACTATGCACACTTGCAGTTCTTTAACACAGCAAAACATCCAGCCCCGCACTGAAGCAACTGGCCACAAAAAGGTTATCAGTGAAATGATGATTAAAATATAATGCAGACATCTAGCTCTGCCACTTTTTTGCTGTACATCCTTGGATCTGTTATTTAAACTCTCTAAGGCTCAGTGGCCTCATTTGAAATGATAGTAATCACTAGATAGAATTGCTGTGAGGACTAATTGAGTTATATATGAAATATGTTAGAGCATTACCTGACACATGGTATGTGCTTAATAAATAGATAAGATTATTGAATACAGAAAAAGCACTGGAGGAATATGATAATAATGGTTAGTGTTTATTGAGTGATTACTATTTGCCAGGGAATGTACTACATATTGGCAAGTTATTAGACAATTTCTTGTACACCAAAATATTAACAAAGGTATCTCTGGGCAGTGGAGGCACCAAGAGATGGCTTAGAAAGATTTCTCCCCTACACTTCTTAAAGCTTCCATTAGTGCCTGTTTCAAGTCAGGAACTTTGATGCAGAGCTTGAGACAAGGACTACAGCACATGCAATACATTGAAAGAGCTCTCAGGAGAAAGAGAGAGAGAGAAGAGGATGGGGCAGGGGAAGGAGCTAGACAAGGATGTGGCTTCACTGGGGATCTAGCTTTAGCCTCACCCCATAGGAAGCACTGGAGTGTGAATTGTGCCATAGAGTCAATTCTGCCTTGTGACAAGGGGACCATCTTTTTTACCAATTAGTCACTAGCTGCAGGCTGGCCCTGGGGTGAGGGTGCTGGACATAACCTCCCTTGTGACCCTAGCCAGGACAGGACAGTTCTCTGGAGAAGGGAGCATCTGTAAACTGTTAGCAGTCCACACTCACAGCAGCTGGAGGATGGATACACTGGCTGGATAAAAGGGAACCGAGATCTGTGTAGCAAACCATCCCAAACTTAGTAACTGAAAACAACTGCAATCATTTATTTTCTTTAAAATCTATGATTTGAGCAAGGTTTTTCTGGGACAGTTTGTCTCTGTGCTCCATGCTATCAGCTGGAGTAGCTTGAAAACTGGGGGTGACTTGCCTGGGGGTGGAACCAGCTGAAAAGACTCACCATGACTCGATTTATTTTTTTTAAGATTTATTTATTTATTTATTCTTGGTCAGAGGGAGAGAGAACATAAGCAGGGGAAGCAGTAGGCAGAGGGAGAAGCAGGCTCCTCACTGAGCGAGGAGCCCGATGCGGGACTCAATCCCAGGACCCTGGGATCATGAGCTGAGCCAAAGGCAGACACTTTACTGACTGAGCCATCCAGAAGTCCCACCATGACTCAATTTAAAGAAAATGTTTCACAAATGAAACTTCAACACACCTCCCTAGTTGTCAACTTCCAATCAATCCATTGTCTTTAAGCTCTTCCAACATAAAAATTCTGAAGCCACTACTATTCTGAGTGATGGAATTATGATGCACTATTATTTTTTAATAATAATAAATAGACATTCTTACAGATAGTAAGATAGATGTTATGTTATATAAAGTGCATAGATTTAGGAAAAGTTACAAGAATAATGCACTGATGGAATGTGGCATTGGCAAAGTATTGGTAAACCTTCCAGCAGAATCAGACTTATAGCAAATTAAAAGACTACTCTACCCACTGTGTGTCAGAAATAAAGTTCCCTATATTGGGAGATGGTTGTCTTTAATTTTTTTTTATTTCATGCTATATTCATCAATATTGATTGCCTATACAAAATTCTCCATCTTCTCTTTTTAATATATTTTATCTTTTTGACTGAAAATATTTTTAAGTTGGGGCTACATTCAAAAATTTAAAAATCAACAGAGTATAAAAGTATGTGCAATGAAAAGTCTTCTTTCCACCCCTGTAATCAGCCCAGTTCCCACCATTTTTCTTAGCCTATCTTACCATATTTTGTTGCATATCAAGCAAATAATATAAAAATAAGTTTTCCTCTTGGTATCCTTTTTACACAAACAGTAGGTTATTTTTCACACTCTAGCATATACAGCTTACTTGGTTACTTATCTCTTGGAGCTCTTTTCATAGGAGTTCATTGGCATGGGTATATCTGTGATACATGTAAACATACGAGATTGTCCTCCATAGAACCTTGCCAACAGAACATATTTTCAAACTTGTATTTTTACAGATCTGATTGGTGAAAAATTGTATCTTTATGTAATTTGAATTTATCTTACTCAGAGTGATGATAAGCATTATTTTACATGTTTAAGAGTCCTTTGCATTTCCTATTTTCTGAGCTGTCCATTCTTCAACTTTACTCGTAATTCTATTGAATTATTGGTCTTTTTTTTGTTAATTTCTAGGATCCCTTTATATGTTAATGAAATTAGCACTTTGTCAAGGATAAAAATCCTATTCCGCTTCTAAAACCCAACTTTGTTTAGATACTAAACTACTTCAAACACCCTTTACTATAGAAAACATCATTTACTATAGAGAACTTGGAACATAGAAAAAGAAAAAAAGTAATCAGCATAATCCCACACAAGAGATCTCAGAGTTGAATTAAACATAAAATGTTTCTTGACCTATTTCTTTAAGGAGATGACAGTTGCTGGGGGCAAAAAAGGAAGGGAACATTTACTTAGCACCTGCTAACACCTACTAATAGCATTTTATTCATGTATTATAGTGCTCATAACAGCCCTATTTGGCACTTTACTTCCATTGTATAGCTAAGGAATTTGAAACTCAGACAAGTTAAAAAAAAAAAAAAAACAGACCAAGATCATACAACTAGTAAGAGGTAGAACTGGGGTTCCAACTTGGATCTGTCAGACCCTTGGGTTCTTTCCCTTTCTATAGTTCCTGTTGCTTCCTTGCCACCTATGTTTTAAGAGTAGGCTGTTATGTCCTTGAAGATCCATAACAATGGAATAACAGCCAACATAATTAAAAGGATAACAATCTTAAGAAAGATGACAAAGACATCGTTGTTGTTTTGAATGCCACTAGAATTCATTCACTCTCAGTTCTGGAACATTCAGAGGTCTGGAACTGTCACATTCATCAGGAAGCAAGGCCCAGCTGGCTGCTGCTGGCTCCTGGCCATGTGTAGACAACCCCTGGTCATTTGTCTATGTTCCCAGGGGTGCCTGCTTCATGTTAAAATCCTGGCGGTGTGCCTTCCTCCACTGTATAATTGTACTGGCCATAGCAAGGCTGACTAAATCCTCTTGATGCTTCTGCTAATTCCATGGGCCCTGCAGGCTGGAGGAGCCCAGAAACAGAACAGGGCACACCCAAAAATGCAATCCAAAGGCTGGAGGCTCCTCTGATTCCTTAACATGAGTAAACATTTCACTGTCAAATTGTCAACATGCAAATACAGGCAGAGCTTTCTTTGGGGCCAAAATAGAATGTTAGAACTAGAATTGACATCAGTACAACGTTTCACACGATGCTTGGAAGATCCTGAAATGGTGGAGGAGGTTTCCATACAGGCGCCTGTGGGGGATCAGGAAAAGCCGAACAGGTGAGGGTCTTGGTTTCACATCCCAAGTTCAGCCAGATCAGTTCTCTTTCTGCCTGTAGCTGCTCCATAACATTTATTTGGAGAAAGGGCTCCCAGCTGAAACAAGCGTGAGAACCACTTCATTTTACTGGTGTAGAAGGTGAGGCTCAGGAAGGGTTTGATGCAGCCAATCACGTGGGAAGTCAGTGGCAGGACTACACTTAGTGGCTGACTCCTCAGCCAGAGCTCTTTCCACTGTCTGAGCTCCATCATCACACGGAGTCCTCCTGTTTGTTTGTGCTGGGTCCTCGTTCTTAAGAATTTGCAGCCCTCTTACACTGTTAGTGGGAATGCAAGTTGGTACAGCCACTTTGGGAAAATTTAAAAATAGAGCTACCTTATGACCCAGCAATTGCACTCCTGGGTATTTACCCCAAAGACACAGATGTAGTGAAAAGAAGGGCCATATGCACCCCAATGTTCCTAGCAGCAATATTCACAACAGCCAAACTATGGAAAGAGCCGAGATGCCCTTCAACAGATGAATGGATAAAGAAGATGTGGTTCATATATACAATGGAATATTACTCAGCCATCAGAAAAGATGAATACCCAACTTTTACATCAACATGGATGAGACTGGAGGAGATTATGCTAAGTGAAATAAGTCAAGCAGAGAAAGTCAATTATCATATGGTTTCACTTATTTGTGGAATATAAGGAATAACATGGAGGACATTAGGAGAAGGAGGGGAAAAATGGGGGGGCGGAATTGGAGGGAGAGATGAACCATGAGAGACTATGGACTCTGAGAAACAAACAGGGTTTTAGAGGGGAGCAGGGAGGGGGGATTGGTTAGCCCGGTGATGGGTATTAAGGAGGGCACGTACTGCATGGAGCACTGGGTATTACACGAAAACAATGGATCGTGGATCACCACATCAAAAACCAATGATGTATTGTATGGTGACTAACATAACATAATAAAATTAAAAAAAAAAAAAAGAATTTGCAGCCAGCTATTCCCCAGACCCTCAGCTATGAATCAACTCACCCTGAATTCTCAAAAGCCCTTCTGTGAAGCAAGCTTTCAGTAAAAATGTTCTAGGCTATTCCCCACTCCGTGGCAGTCACAGCACATCCTGCCCCCTGTTGGAACCAGAGACAAAGGAAAGATGTGCACTTTTATGTACCTTACCAAAATATCCTCCCAGACTTTGAGCCCAGTGGAAACATAGGTGAAAGCTCTCCAATTAAAAGAGATGATCTATACATAAAGTCATATGATGCCCAATTTGTTGGCTCACCATTATCAACCATCATATACCCACCACAGGGAATGCAACAGCATGCAGACCCAGGACCCCAGGGCTGATAGGAAATGACATCCCTGCAGCACAGTAACTCAGGGTTGTAAAACAGGCAAATAGCAACAGCTTGTTTTTCTGTAAAATTTTGAGATTTTGTTCATCATGGATTTTTTTTTTTCTCTCTCTCTTTTTTATTATGTTCAGTTAGCCAACATATGGTACATCATTAGTTTTTGGTGTAGTGTTCAACGAATCATTAGTTGTGTATAACACCCAGTGGTCATCACAACACATGCTCTCCTCAATACCCATCACCAGGCTACCCCATCTCCTTACCCCCTGCCCCTCTGAAACCCTCAGTTTGTTTCCCAGAATCCATAGTCTCTCATGGTTCATCTCCCTCTCCGATTTCTCCCCCTTCAGATTTCCCTCCCTTCTCCTTTGGTCCTCCGTGCTATTCTTTATGTTCCACATATGAGTGAAACCATATGATAATTTTCCTTCTCTGCTTGACTTATTTCACTTAGCATAATCTCCTCCAGTCCCATCCATGTTGATGTAAAAGTTGGGTATTCATCCTTTCTGATGGCTGATTAATTTTCCATTGTATATATGAACCACATCTTCTTTATCCATTCATCTGTTGAAGGACATCTCGGCTCATTCCACAGTTTGGCTATTGTGGACACTGCTGCTGTGACCACTGGGGTGCAGATGCCCCTTCTTTTCACTACATCTGTATTTTTTTTCATGAAATTTGATTAAGTATTGTGTTAAAATTTGTATTCTTGATTAAAATAATTCTTGGTTATTTGATTCCTGATTCTTGAGTTTTTTTGGCACTCCCTCAAATTTTATGCCTCACTCACTTGACCTTACCCCAGGGCTCCTGCTCACTAGCACAGTCTCAACAGCATCTCTCACCCAGGACTTCCAGACCCACTCTAGTCATTTAGAGAAGCCAATGATACAAAAGCCCATGTAGCCAGCCCGTATTTTATCTCTTGTGTCCTTAAAAATCTGAAGGCCCACACTGTTATTTTTTTTTAGTAGAAACTTCCAGAACAGTGTGTTATTGTTGCTTTTTTTTACTCTGAAATATAGTTGACATAATATTATGTTAGTTTCAGGTGTACAACATAAGGATTCAACATATATACGTTACAAAATGCTCACCATGATCCATATAGTCACCATCTGTCACCATACATTATTACAATATTATTGACTATATTCCCTTATGCTCTGCCTTTCATCCTCATGATTTACTTACTTTATAACTAGAAGTTTGTGCCTCTTAATTCCCTTCACCTGTTTCACTCATCCTTCCTTCGCCCCTCCACTCTGGCAAACACCAGCTTTTCCCTATCCACATTCTTACTTTACTATTTATCTCAGCCTCTCCACCCATTCCCACCAGTTCCAATAAGGAGTTCTTTCTCAAATCATTATTCTTTTTTTTAAGATTTATTTATTTATTTTGGAGAGAGAGAGAGAGAGCGTGAGCAGGGGGAGAGGGAGGGAATCTCAAGGAGACTCTCCACTGAGCGTGGAGTCCACTACGGAACTTGATCTCAAGACCCTGAGATCATGACCTGAGCTAAAACCAAGAGTCAGACATTCAATGGCTTGAGCCACCCAGGTGCCCATTAAATCATAATTCTTTTTGTAAAGGGTTATGTTCTCACTCTACTTAGCAATTCCTCTTCTTATGGGTACTGAATCAGAACCAGGGCAAGATTTGGTTACCTTTAGGACTAAGTCAGATATATACACTCCCAAGCCTTACCAGCCTTCTCTCAGTCCCAGGGCAACAAGCTGCAGAAATCAGGCTTAAAGCACCAGCACCCTGAGCTTCTCGCACATTTCCCAACTTCCACTCCAGTGACTTTACCCATTTTTGTTTACGTGTCCCCAGTTTTGCTCACATCCTTAAATCTGGGATGTCCCTTCTGAATTCTATTTCTTTCCTTCTTGTTCTCATTAAGGCCAGAAGGAGTCAGATCTCTGGGGAGCTGTTTTGGATGCTCACATTTGGATTTTGCTACCCTTTTGTTCTGTGGTTATAATCTGAGACTGCTGTTGGATGGGTCTGAACATCCACAGTGGAATTCATATCTGAACCAAATGAAGATAATTTGGAATTCCATTTTAATTTATTTATTGCCTTTTTAGTCCATACCTATTGCATTATGTTTTTAGTGTTTGCTATAGAGATTACAATGTATATTCTTAATCTGCCAAAGTCAACTTCAAGATAATATCATACTACTTCATATGAAGTATAGAAATCCATATCACTTATGCTATAGTTCTAATATGTATTACATCTACATATGTTATAAGTTCCATATTTTTATATGTAGGTGATGTTTTTCTGTTTCTTCATACATCCAATTATTTGTGGATTATATCCCAGACATTATGAAAAATACGTTATAGAGAATCTGGATTCTGTTATGTTCCTCTGAAGAGTACTGATGTTTCTGTCAAGTCAATTCCTGTGCATGCATGACTCAGAGATCAGTCAGAGACGTAGGCAGTTTAGAAACTAGAATCTGGGGCCTTCCCTCTCTGATCCTTTCCTTTTCAGGATTTTCTCTTCTTCAAGCCAGTAAGATATCATTTACCACTTGCTCTATTCACCCCACAAGCCACAGACTGGGGTTTGCCCTCAGGCTGACACTTATTAGAAAAAAGGGCAGAAGGGTAATGTACCCAGGACCCTTCACTTTGTCCATGAATCGACTTGTTTCCACTATCTGTGCATTTTCATTCACTCTCTAGTGCCTTCAAGTAATTGGAATTTTCCAATACCTTTTGTCCAGAGTTCACAGTTCTTATCTTTATGAGAGCTGGCTCAATAGGAACTACTTAACCAAACCAGAAACAAAACTCTCAAACGATATTGGGTTGATAATTCTTCTAATGTGAAAATAGCATAGGGCAGATGGAGAGATAATTTGAAGTTTTATTAACAACCTGCTGATATTTTCAGCTTCATAAATATTTTTGGAGCAGCTTCTAAGTTTTAGGCATTGTGACAGTTACGGAAAATACATAAAGCCCACCAGCCCAACCTTTGAAGCAGGCTGCACTTTTATTTCAGTTAAGAGGGAAATATAATCTTTCTTTCCTTCTGGCCTATAAAATGTGAGCCATTTAATTGCCTTCGCTGGGAAAAGAAGGGGTTAAACTCATAACCACAGCTGACAGAGATGGTAGAAAGAAACACAATTCTGTATCCTTGTCTGTGCTATTTCCCTTTCCCCCAAACCCACCCCAGTGATGTCCTTGATGCTCTTTGTTCTTTACCCTTCTATTACAGATGAAAAAAATGATGCTCTGAAAGGTTCAATGTAACTTGTCTGTAGTCACATCACTAGTAAAGGGAGGCATTGGCTCTAAACTCTTGTTTCCACTCCCATTAACCAAACTGGGAGATACCTGGTCTCTACCTCACCTTTCCTATCTGACACTGAGCATATCAGAGAACTTCAGTTTCTTCTCTTAAAGATAAAACTTACCTGTACCCTTGGTACCCGCCCCAATCCTTCCAAGGTGAACTAGATGTTTTAAGAAGCTTTCAAATACATTAGGTCTACACTTCAAATGCTGTGAGGATGAATTTTCTCCAAGGTCCTTCGTTTTAGTCTAGGAACCTCTGAGTTTCAGACAATCTGCAAACATTACCACAGTGGGTCTTTCTCTGAACTCTATGGCTCTTCTTGTCTTCCAGGGGGCACCATCTTTCAGTCTTCTCTCCGCAAGGATTGTAGCACCGTAGATGCAGCAGTGGTGTTTTTTTTTTTTTTTTTTTTTTTATTCTCATGTTAATCCCTATACATTACATCATTAGTTTTAGATGAAATGTTCCATGATTCATTGTTTGTGCATAACACCCAGTGCTCCATGCAGAATGTGCCCTCCTCAATACCCACCACCAGGCTAACCCATCCTCCCACCCCCCTCCCCTCTAGAACCCTCAGTTTGTTTTTCAGAGTCCATCATCTCTCATGGTTCGTCTACCCCTCCGATTTCCCCTGCTTCATTCTTCCCCTCCCGCTACCTCCTTCTTCTTCTTCTTCTTCTTCTTCTTCTTCTTCTTCTTCTTCTTCTTCTTCTTCTTCTTTTTTCTTAACATATATTGCATTATTTGTTTCAGAGGTACAGATCTGAGATTCAACAGTCTTGCACAATTCACAGCGCTTACCAGAGCACATACCCTCCCCAGTGTCTATCACCCAGTCATCCCATCCCTCCCACCCCACCCCCCACTCCAGCAACCCTCAGTTTGTTTCCTGCGATTAAGAATTCCTCATATCAGTGAGATCATATGATACATGTCTTTCTCTGATTGACTTATTTCACTCAACATAATACCCTCCAGTTCTATCCACGTCGTTGCAAATGGCAAGATCTCATTCCTTTTGATGGCTGCATAATATTCCATTGTATATATATACCACATCTTCTTTATCCATTCATCTGTCGATGGACATCTTGGCTCTTTCCACAGTTTGGATATTGTGGACATTGCTGCTATAAACATCAGGGTGCACATACCCTTTCGGATCCCTACTTTTGTATCTTTGGGGTAAATACCCAGTAGGCAGCAGTGGTGTTTAATAATAATAGAGAAGAACAACAACGCCTTGTGTCTAAAGCATGTATTTTATTTTCCAAGCTCCTCTTGCAGATATTCTTTCATTTGATCTGCACAGCGCTTTAGGATAGCCTCCCTTATACTTTCTCCTTCTCCTAACGAGATACTAATTACATTTTTTAAATGTCTTTTTTTTTTTTAACAAGAACATTATCTCTATTTTAGGAAGGCAAGTTTTATGTGCCAAAGAACACAAGATCCCTATGAGAGTCTCAGTCCCTCAAAGTCAGGGTTTATTTCCTGTTTTCTTAGGATCCCAATCACCTAACCCTGTATTTAAAACATAATCAGTGAGAGCTTGACAAAAATAGTAATAATAAACCTAGTGCTTATTAAGTTTTAATATGATACCTCATTTTATAAATGGCATATAAACAGATGTCAAAAAAATCCAGGCTCCGATTCCAACCCTGCCACTCACTTGTGTTATGGTTTTGGCTTAATAGTCAACCTCTCTGAGAATCTGATTCCTTACACGTAAACTCTGAGCAACAGTCCCAGGTTGTGAGATGTGAGGTTACATTTCAGGAAAACCTAGGACAGTATCTGGGCCAGTGTACTCTCCAAAATACCAATTCTCTGGTTTTTAAGTGAAGAGAATGGCATTTCCCCCTACTTTTAAAGATGTTAAAAACGAAGGCCCAGTCAGGTTGACTTGTCCAAGGAACACAAAAGATGGCAGTGACAAAGATTTCCCCTGGCTTTCTCTCTACTTTCCATTAGACTATGGCTGCCCTAATCCTGACCCACATAGTAGGTACTTAACAAATAACAATAATAATAATAATATTATTATTATATATTATAATATAATAAAAAATAATATTCACTGTCATGTATGAAGACCCTGCTATCTGCCAGGCACTGTCAATTTCTATACTCACATTATTCAAACACAACTCTGCAAGATAGTTGTTACTATGCCTGATTTACAGATGAAAACAAAAAAGGAGATTTTGAAAAGTTGGCCACTTCGCTCAAGGGTGCAAAGTCAGTAAATGGAAGATCTGGGATTTGAACCGCATTCCAAGACTCATGAGCTCTTTCCATTGATTCTGCTCCCTTTATACTATCTTTCCAAAGGGAAAAAAACAACGTGGAAATATGACAAATTATTGGGAAAATTTACACTGCTGTCACTTGATGCCACGTGATCCAGGGACCCCCCCCCAAAAAAAAATCCCTTATTTTCTGCCTGATTGGTGCAGTTCTTAAGTAGCTGATCAGACAGTGCTGTTTTTGTTGGCTCATAAGGCACAGAGCAGAGGGAGAAGTTCACCCCAGCAGTGATGGGCAAGGTGCGTCCAGTGCAACAAATCCACCAAATGAGCACAAAAGGCTCATGGGCTCCAACACTGATCCAGGAGGAACACGCCGAACTGCATCGTTTGGGTATAAACATGTATTTGTTCTCGAAAGAAACAGACTCCCCCACCAAGCTGTTTCAGAGTTAGAAGTTGGACCAACCTGTCTGCTTGTGAGGGTCGACTCCCAGCTGATGTATTTGATTGTTCTTGGCTCTACGAGCAAATGGCCATGAGGGAGTGATCGCTGCAGCTTCCATAACTTGGCAACCAAAGCTCATGGGGGTTCACTGGGTGTTTTCAATCCTGACAGTGACTTTTAGCTCTCAGGAGGGAGAAGGGCAGAGTGGCAAAGAAGATAGCCAGGTGTGGGCAAAGAAGAAAACCTTCGGTCAAGCCGAGGATAGATGGGAAATTGTCAAATGACCCTGAAAAGACACACAGGACAAATGAGATCTATTCCCAACTTCCATAGAACTTGATCCCCAAACGGATTCAAATGTTTCACTAAGAGCTGTAAACGGAAGCCCTTCCCATGTAGAAACCTAGATAGAGACATTTGAGTAGCCATGTGTACCTGCTTTCAAGCTTGTTCCCTGCATGCCATGTTTGTGACAGGTGGAATGGGCACAGGAGTAGAATGTAACAATGCTGAGTTCTGCCTGAAGTGCATTTATGGACGGACCCATGAACCAACCGAGAGGCCAATCAGCCACAGTGGGAAAAGCAAGAGCACGCTTTCCAACCAAACTATTACCTTTATATACTGGGGCAAAATCCTTAGCTTGTTGGTGGCAGCAGAATGCAGGCTGGGTAACTAAATCCCAGAAGACCTGGGTTCTAGTGGGCGCTCTTCCATTATCCAGCTTTGCAACATTGTGGCCTCCGTTTCCTAAAATCTGGGCTTTGGGCCCCTGGCACAGAAAACAGAGAGGCAGGCAGCACAACATGATAGAAAGTGCACCAACTTTGGACACAAAAGGCCTTGCAGAAAGTTCTTTAACCTCTCATAGCTGACTCAAGGCAAAAGTTATTTTTCAGCAATTATTTATGGATTACTATTACATTTACAATGTAATACAATTACAATTACTAGGCTCTGGGAATATGGCAAAGAGTAAAACAGACCAAACCCCTGTTTTCTCGTGGACCTTATACCTTTAGATAGACACAGAGATCTTCAGAATATAAACAAATATGTGGACATGGGATGCAATGCGAGATAGTAATAAGCTCTATGAAAAAATAAATAAAGCAGGAGAGGGAAAGAGGAAGGGCTTGCCCTGTTAGTTAGTGCAGCCAGAAGCAACTGATATCACCCTCAGAAAGTTATTGTGGAAAAGGAACGGAGACTGTATCTTAACAGTTGACAACATGAGGCAAAGGTACCATAGCCCTGAACATTTGAATGGCTCACGGGACTACTTCCCATAAGGTCCGAGTAGGGTTTTCAGGCCATGTCCATGACTGAGAAATAAAGCTCAGCATGTCTACTGCTGCCATTTCTCTTTCCCTGGGTCCTTTCAGTGCTGCCTCCTTAGGTTTGGGGGGGTTTTGGTTTGGTTTGTTTTTTTCCCCATTCCTGTGGGGACTGGGGACTGAACTGGATCTCTGGTAGCAGGAAGTTAATGGATGTAAAAACTTCTTGGAGCAGTTGTATTTGCTACCACTGATGATGTGTCCATGGTTTGTCTCTGTTCTCCAGCAACAGGCCTCAGCACAGAGCTCAAGGTTTGGAAGCGTGGGGCCTGTTTGTTTTGGAGAGATCTGTCCACCAGGTGGTAGAACCTTCCTATTCAGGAAATGAGCCCTGAGGCAATCAGGCCAGTGGGCTCCATCTGCCCCGAGCACAACAAAGGGCTCCACTGTGCAGCCACATCCTGGCCCAGAACACGCCTGCAGGTAGCAATACCCAGACCCTGCTCTAGCCTGACTCTTGGGCTCGAGGATCTGCTTACATCTCTGCGCATTCGTGGATTTTAGGGGTTTAAAAGGAAGGCAGCCATCTGAGAGCTGACTCCTCCTCGTCAAAAGCAAAACTCTCTGTTTTGCTCAAGTGCGACTCATTTTATATGTTTCTAAGGGGTTTCCACCTCCGTGTTAAGGTAAAGCTTGACTGGGGGCTGTCGAATGTTTGACAAACAGGTTACAGATCATTATCCATTGTCATAGATAGCATTATGGGAAATGATAAAATAAAAACCTTTTAAATGTGTCTGGCTGATCAAAAGGAATGAGATCTTGCCATTTGCAACGACGTGGATGGAACTGGAGGGTATTATGTTGAGTGAAATAAGTCAAACAGAGAAAGACATGTATCATATGATCTCACTGATATGAGGAATTCTTAATCGCAGGAAACAAACTGAGGGTAGCTGGAGTGGGGGGTGGGGTGGGAGGGATGGGGTGACTGGGTGATAGACACTGGGGAGGGTATGTGCTCTGGTAAGCACTGTGAATTGTGCAAGACTGTTGAATCTCAGATCTGTACCTCTGAAACAAATAATGCAATATATGTTAAGAAAAAAAGAAGAAGAAGAAGAAGGTAGTGGGAGGGGAAGAATGAAGCAGGAGAAATCGGAGGGGTAGACGAACCATGAGAGATGATGGACTCTGAAAAACAAACAGGGTTCTAGAGGGGAGGGGGGTGGGAGGATGGGTTAGCCTGGTGGTGGGTATTGAGGAGGGCACATTCTGCATGGAGCACTGGGTGTTATGCACAAACAATGAATCATGGAACACTTCATCTAAAACTAATGATGTAATGTATGGGGATTAACATAAGAATAAAAAAAAAAAGAAAAAAAATGTGTCTGGCTGTCCTGTCAACAGGCACTTTCCAATGTAATTTGAATCTTGTTCCATATGTTTCTCACCTAAAACATTGAGTTGAATGAACTTTACCCTAGAAACCCATGGTAGCCAGGTTCCCAGGTGGCCGCCAGCCATCCTCACATCCTGCTGTCAGTGCCCTTCTGTAGTCTCCCTCCTCATTGAATCCATGGTCGATAGAATTGAGCAGAAACAACAGTATGTGATTTCAGGGGCTAGGTCAGAAAAGGCCCTGCAGCTCCCACCTCGGCCTCTTGGATTACTCACTCTGGAGTAAGGAAGCCACCATGCCGTAAGAACACTCAAGCCGCTCTCCAGAGCGGCTCACAAGAACAATAGCTGGAGCATCTCACCTATAGGGAGGCATGGAAATGAGCAGCCTTGGAAGGGGATCCTCAACCCCAATCAAGCCTTCCAATGACTGCAGCCCTGGCCAACCCCTGATGAAAACCTAATGAGAGACCCTGATCCATCACCCCAAGGAGCCACTCCTGAGTTCCCGAGCCACACTAACCGTGAGAGACAATAAGTGATTAGTGTTTTAAGCCACTAGGTTTCGGGTAATTTGTTACGCAGTAAGAGATAACTAATACAAAACCTATTCCGAGTGACCAGGATTGAAGGGGAGAAACTGTGGTCCGTTAAACCCACTGAAACTAGATTCGAATTAATGCTATACCATTTTGCCCAACACCACAGCAGCGATTTTCAGAGAACTGTTATCCGAAATTGGCATTGGATTTGCAGTACTAGTAAAGGCCCAATCTTTGCCTTTATGACACTCATGGGCATTCTAAGGGAGCGAACCTTCTAAGCATCACCACTGAGCATGATCTTACAGATGTACTGGGTTTCACATTGTCTTTACACTCTGTCGATGTATTGGATTTCCTACAGTTATTGGTTGAAGACTCCCAGGGAGGTGGATGTCAACATTCCCCCCCACCCCCACTGGCCCTTCTGCCTTGCTCTGCACACATCCAGAGTGGGTTCCTTCCTCTAGAGAAAGCCAACAGGCAAGTGGACGCAGGTGCTGGTGGTTGCAAGTTGAACCAGTGAACTCAGAAATGGCAGGTTGGGGGGACATGGGTGGAGACACCAACTGTCTGCTTCATTTACCACGTCAAGGTGTCAGCCACAGGAAAAAGGCACAAACTGGAGACTGAGGAGCACAATCAAAGCCCAGCTATCCAAATGGTCTTCAAGTCAGGACCAGATTAGTAGCAAAGGCATCCTAGACCTGATGGTAAATCTGACCTTCCTAAATCACTCTTGCTGGGAAGAAAAAGCAGGAGCCTTAGAGACTGGGAATCCCTCTCATGCCCCTCCACCCTAACCACAGGCACAAGATTTCCCAGGCTCACCCCATTGGGACTGTGCTACCACTCATTTCCTTGCACTATGCTCTCCCCTCTTCCTACTATGGGCCATCCTATTTAAGGGACAAATTGGTCATTTAGAAATAAATCCAACCAAGGGTTTAAAAGAACCAAAGGATAGCTCTCCTCTTCTTAAGGAAATTAGTGAGTTAAAGAAGGGCCTGGCACACAGTAGGTGCTCACAAAGCTGGTTAAGCTGGTTTCTCTCCAGCCCCTGCCACCACTGCCTTGGGACTGCCAGGCAGGAACGGAGTCATAGAGCTAAGCTGTATCTGCTCTCCGGGCCTTCTTGTTTTTCTTTCTTTCTTCCTTTCTTTCTTTTTCTTTCTTTCTTTCTTTCTTCTTTCTTTTTCTTTCTTTCTTTCTTTCTTTCTTTTTCTTTCTTTCTTTCTTTCTTTCTTCTTTCTTTCTTTCTTTCTTTTTCTTTCTTTCTTTCTTTTTCTTTTTCTTTCTTTCTTCTTTCTTTCTTTCTTCTTT
>NW_023270807.1:13397517-13434078 GCF_011800145.1 Mirounga leonina
TCTTTCTTTCTTTCTTTCTTTCTTTCTTTCTTTCTTTCTTTCTTTCTTTCTTTTTAAGATTTTATTTATTTATTTGACACAGAAAGAGAGAGAGCATAAGCAGGGGGAGCAGGAAAGGGAGAAGCAGGCTGCTCGAAGAGCAGGGAGCCCAACACAGGGCTCGATCCCAGAACCCTGAGATCATGACCTGAGCTGAAGGCAGACGCTTAACCAACTGAGCCACCCAGGTGCCCCAGCCTTCTTGTTTCTTAACAAATAAAACACCCGACACTGGCATTGAGTCTTCCATGTGTAGTGGTACTGCTTTTTCACTGGGAATTTGCCTTGGTGGAGGGTTACTCCCAAGGCCTCATTAGCTGGAGACAGGCAAATAGGATAGAGTCCGTGGGAAGATCCAGCATGGGAAACAAACCAGCACCTGGGGCTTTGATTTGAGGAAACACCTGATTCCCCCAGGACTAACCCAGTGGTTCCATGGGTTAGTCCATGCTACTCGGGTCACACTAGGAAAAAACATTCCTCCAAGTTCCCCCAGCCTTTGTTCTAATGGACTTCGAGGCAGGGACTTACATAAGGAGCAGAGATGGAAGACTCTGAGTGTCACTTTTCTCTCTTGCATTTGCTTCTCTGACTTCAACCTTCTCTGATCTTCAAAAGACTAGACCCAAACACGCAGGCTGGGCACTACAGAAGGCCAGCTGTTGGCCATACTGGGTGGGGCGATCTTCAGCAGTTGTTAATTTTCCGTGAATAATTGATACTGGCGAAATTGAACCACAGCTTCATTAGCACTTATAAATGGGATCTTTTCCCCGATAATATGAGGAAGTCCCAAAGCCATGGTTTCTGCCACTCTTCAGGTCCTCCTTTTAGAGAGGTTCCCTTACCTCCCCACTATTAGCTCCGTGCATCCAGTAGGCTTTCTCTGGAAATACTCAACATTTCTTGGTAATGCTTCCTATCTGGGTTACATCAGAAATTGGAAGAAAGCTGGTGGCCCAGGGAGCCAGTCCAGAGATATTTCAGGGTCCCCAAGAGGCTCCTGTGATGCTTCACAACGATGTATTAGCAAATAAGGGTGGAGGTTTTGGAGTTTAACAGAGCTGGTTTCAGATGCTACCTCTGCCTCTTGCTAGCTATCTGACTTTGGATAAGTTGTACAACAACATCTCAGTCTTACTTGTAAGTAGAAATGAGAATTAATCTCATAGTAGTTTGGCATGGAATAAATGCATTTAGATGTATAAAACAGTAGCACTGTACCAGGCACAAAATAAGGACTTTGTTAAGTATGAGTTCCTTCTTCATCATCTTTCCCTCTACCTTTAGTAAGACCGCACAGGATGGATGGATTCCTGCAAGTTTTCCTACAGAAGCTTCAGTCACTTACTTGAACCCAATCTTTGCCCCCTTAAAAAGAAACTTTTTTCATTAGTCTGGCATCCCCCAAACAACAAGGAAAGGTGAAGGCCATGTGAGAGTCAGAAAGCCAGCACATCTAGAGGACCTGGGGCTGTCTTCATTTTTGTACCCTGATGCTTGTGGAGTTGGGGGGGAGTTGGCAGAGTCCCCAGGACACATCAGTCTTTGGGGAATGAGATTGGAAAACTTATTTAGCAGACAATTCTCCTATAATGTGAGATACCCTGCTCCCCCATCCCCACCTCAAGTGCCTTATATATTTCAAAGATGATACCAAAGTCAAGCTCCATGATGAGTAGAGAAAGTACAGGAACGAATCTTGAGTAAATGTATCTCCCTTGTGTCCCGGATATTACCCAACAAGTCACTGGGCTGCTGCCATGGGACAGGCCCAGTTTAAATCCTGAGACGTCTGCGCCCTTGTCCTTAATGATCTTCGTCTACCAAGGGAGATAAGCAATAAACACACAATGACAACATCATGTAATAAGCTCTGCATTTGGAGCCAAGTACCACATGTCTAGGACTGACATTGCAGGAGATGGGGATCTGGGCTGTATTAAGGATGACCCAGATCCTTCAGCACTTGCCATCCCAACTTTGGCCACCGAGATAACTTGTCTGGGCTGAAGCTTCTTTAAGTTCTCTGTCCCTGTCCTATCATGTGACTTCTGTGCCTCAGCTTATTTGTCTTAAATAAAGACCAGAAACTAGACTTAGAATACTGTAGGGATTGACTTAACCAGGGCCTAAACAGAGGGGAAATGTGAAGAAAATTAGACTTTAATAATTTTTGTAAATGTTTTTAGAATTTATTATGAGGCTCTCAATGACAAAACTGAAACTATCTTAAGAACAAACAAACAAACAGAACACTGGCATTTACCAATCATCCTGGTTTTTCTGGGACTATCCTAGTTTTCACACTGAAAGTTCCATGTCCTAGGAAACCCCTCAGTTGGGACACACGGGAACAGTTGGTCAACCTAATTGTGTTCCAAGCACAGAAGTACCCGCAGAGCACAGAGAAAATGTACCAACCTGGTGCTTAGGCCTTGAGTCACAAATGCATAAAGTAATAAACGGTTAATCCACAAGGCCTAAATTGCTTCTTGAGTATGAATGTGGAGATATGTAATATTTAACAAACACAAAAATTGGTAAGTACTGAATGAATACGAGACCGTATTAAAAAATGCAAGAAATTGTGTTTCTTATTCTTGAAAAAGGCCTAGAACCTAGCCTTCCAAGTGACTGAGAGAGACCAGGTTTACATTTTCCTGGAGAGGCTTAAAAAATTAGCATACAGGTTAACAGCATGGACATTGATAGAAGACAAATCTGACCTTGAATCATGGTTTTCCGCTTATACACCATGTGACCCAAGGTAAATTTTTAAACTTCTTTATGCATTAATTTCCTTTTCTGTAAAGTAATCCCTACTTCAAAGTCCTGTTTCATAAATTAAAATAAAATGATTGTAATACATGAAATATGATTACTCAATAAATATTAATGCTCTCAAAAAAATAAGAGGAAGAACAAAGACGTACCATTTTATTGTCTCTGGGGTACCACGTAAAGTTAGTAAAGAGGCTAAGATTGGATCACTCATGAAGACAATTTTGCCATGAAGTATTAGGAATATGGCTTTAGATTAATCTGGGTACTATATTTTCATATATTCCTACAGCTGAAAAAAGGCTTGAGCTGAATATCTTCATTTGCCCGTTCAGGTCCACTGTCCACCTTTTTCTCCATCCTTCTTTGCACCCTAGAGGCTGGCCTCTGTGGCCTACCTCAGTGGACTTCTGGCCCTGGGATTTGGCTCAAACCCGCTGAATGCTTCTAGCAACTGAAGGTCACAGCTCCTGTCCAGAGGCCCTCTGCACCCAGCCCTCACTGCCTCCAGGTTTTTGCCTCCCTGCTCCTCCCACTCCTTCAGGCTTGATGTTAATGGTTAGCCCCTTGACCAGCCTCGGGTCTCCACGCCATCATTTGGGGTTTCCCAATAGCCTGACCACACGTTTGTGCAATATTTATCCAATTGAATGTGTTTTTTGTTTCCTGATAGAATGCTGACAGATACAAACATCAGGAGAACAACTAGCTTAATGATTTCCAAACACAAGTTTGGGCACCGTTCTGGACCGGCCACATCAGAAGCACTTAGGGAGCTATTGAGAATATGTATTCCTGGACCTTGCACCTAGAATACAAATTCAGAGGAGGCTTGGGTAAGACCTCACACTGTATTTCTAGCAGCTCCCCTGTCAATCCTGCTGCCTAGCCAGATCTGGGATGAGTTCGCCTCTGAGGCCCCCGGTGCAGCTGGATCCTTTCTCTTCATCAGTGTTTTTTGTTCTTGCTTCACATTTCACTCACTTTGATTTCCTTTTGGTTAGAAACAAACAAACAACAACAACAACAAACCAGCATATACAGAAACTATGTATATCCTCCAGAAAGGTGATCTCTGTTAGGGTGGGAATTTTGGTCGATTTCTTTCAGGTCTAGAACCTGCCTGGCACATAGTTGGCACTCAATAAATATTTGTTATGTGAATGTTAAGTGAATAATTAATTGAGAACATTTGCAGAACTCTGCAGGGCTTAGCGTAGTTCAAGTTGATGACCTCAAGGGGCACATGACCTAAGCTCCATATTTGATAAAGATCCAAACAAGCAAAAAGCAATCCTGATAGAGAAAGATGAACTTGTCATCAAAGCTGAGCACGTTGCTGCACATAGGTATAGTTTCAAACTAGCGGCTTTCCTGGAATTTTTCCCCCATCTGTCCTCAGAAGCCTGGTGCACATTCCACTAGACAGGGTGGCTTATGTTAAAAGCCAGGAAGCTACCGTATACATGGGGAAGGACTTTTGAGGTGAAACCCCAATTTTACTTTCTCCTACTCTACACTATCACACACGTTCAGAGGACTCGTGGTGCCATTTTTAACCCGGAGGTTGCTGTACATTTTCAAATTGAGTGTTCAAAATAAATGTCTGAGCAAAATAAAAACCCAGAGCCAGGTACATCCTTCCTACCCTTTACCTCGTTCTACCCAGTCCTCTACCTATTTCTTTTTTTTTTTTTTTAAAGATTTTATTTATTTATTTGACAGAGAGAGAGAGCGAGAAAGGGAACACAAGCAGGGGAGTGGGGGAGGGAGAAGCAGGCTTCCCCCCCGAGCAGGGAGCCCGATGCGGGGCTCGATCCCAGGACCTGGAATCATGACCTGAGCGGAAGGCAGACACTTAACGCCTGAGCCACCCAGGCGCCCCTACCTATTTCTAATTACCCAAGGAAACTTGTCCTTCCTCTTTTCTCCCCCACTTTCCCTATCTTTTTGCATTGCTAACAGAAAAATCTCTTGGCTGACATTTTTCTGACAATACGTATCAGCAAAATTGCTAGCTAATTGACCTCTTTTCATGCCAAGACTAAATTTGCTTGAATAAACTTGGTTGGAAAGCATTCTAGAGTAAGAAACACACTTCTCCAACTCTTTAAATGGATTATACTGCTCATACCCTTTGTGAGCAGTATCTTTTCAAAATGACCCATGGTCATTATGATGAAAATCAATTATTGATTTTAAGGTATTTAAAACCCATTGACTGCCTAGGAGCCGAGAAGATGTATAGAGCTACTTGATCTTTTTATAACTGGCCCCAGCCTGATGCATTTGGTCGGTCTGTTGTTTGCTCTTGACAGCTCCTCTGTCACCTCCATTGCTGAATATGGCTTGCTCTTGTCAGGATTGCAGCTCCTAAAGTGAAGTTGCCAAAAAAGAACTCTCTGGGCAGGGGAGGGGTCACTCGGGGCTTTTAGACAAATGTGTATTTCTGCTCTGAGTTATGCAGGAGCTGATCTGAGAGGAATCTTCACAATTTGAGAGACGTTGTGAAATGAGAAAGTTCTAGGAATTAGCAATAAACCGACAATTCATCAGACATCTAAAAATATTTTTAAAGATTTGAAGCAAAGATTAAAAAATTGGTGCTATTTAACTTACAAAATAAGTCTGATGACTGATTAGATCTTGCTTTTCAAACATTTGTTACTTTTGGAACATATGCAACTCTAATTAGAGAAAAGGAGGCAGAATGGAGAAAGAAAGAAAATGAGTAGGAAGGGTGCTTGAAATGTCCTTCCAAAGGGAGTTACAGAATCAGCCAGCCTTGCAGTCCCTACACCAAGCATGGCTTCCTCAATCTACATGGACCTGGGCTGAGGAACCACGTGTGTGGGGCAGGAGGGGAGGGGGGATAGACAGTGGGTATTCTCCAATTTCTTTCTAACCTCGGAAGTCAGAAAGACCATTTCCCCATGGTCCTCCTAGGACTTTATACCCATTTAAGGTATGTTGTCCATGGGTTCAAAACTATGCCTAATCTCTTTAATAGCTTGGTTTTTGTTGCAGTGTTACAGAAAACAAAATAAAATCAAATCACTTCCTTCAGCTAAAAAAAAGAAAAGAAAAGAAAAACAGAAGAAATGGAATTCAGGATTTTTAAAATATAGTATTATTTCTGGTCTTTGGAAGTACATGTGCCCCCAAAACATCCTAACTCAGCCCAGAACCAGTCTCTAGCAGCATCTGAGACATCCCTCTGCATTATAAAATGGGAAATCCGAAGTATTAGGTTGGAGAGCATGTAGAAAACCAGAGGTTAGCACATACCCAGTATCTTCCTTAAGATACCAAATGCATATATTTACATATGAAGAAGCATCAATGTTTTCCTTCCCCCTATGAAACATGGGTCTGTTATTCTCTGATTTCATGTTTATATCTCAAGTACCAAAATTTAAGCAGTGGAACGTGGAATGACTGTCCCTTTGGCCACCTGGAATTAGTCAAGTAAGGTATTTGCTGTTCAAGAAAAAATGCCCTCCCATAACTACCAGGAGGCCTCGCTTGCCCTGTAAGGCCCTCCCTGAACTTGGTCACTACTCCACCCAGTTCTAGAGGAGGAGTCATCATACAAATGATTCAAAACATTTTCATTCAAAAATAATAATAAAACTGACAATGCCTTCCTTTCATGCCACGGCAAGAAAACTTCCATGACCAGGGGAAAAGCCTGCTTATTACCTGCACGGATTGGCAAATGGGGCCCACTGCCGTGGGAGAAGTTTGTCTGTGGTGCCACGGTGGCTGAGAAAGGGCAAATATATTCTTAGAGCAACTGTTTGGTTTCATTGCCCAGAAGTCAATCTAGCTAAAACTTGCTTGCATGTAGCAATTTTTGTTGATTATAGTTCTCCGAGTAAACATCAGGTGACAGAGGACAACAGGGAAGGTAACCAACTTTGGGGCCAAAGAAAGCAAAACAGCATGAAGAGAATCCACTCACCTGTCCATTCTCACAAACCCGCCCATTTCAGACTGACCTGCCCATTTCAGGTAGATCCTTGGTCTGAGCTCCAGTTAGGACACACAAAGCATGGAACTTTGGAGCTTCGAAGAGCTTTAGAGATCATATAGTCTACCTTTCTCATGCTAGAGGTGAAGAAATAGACTCAGGGTCTGTTTTTTCTCAGTGTCTGCAAAGTGATTTGCTGAGTGTCTTAGAAACTGAGCACTCGGGGGGCGCCTGGGGGGCACAGTCGGTTAAGCATCCAACTCTTCGTTTCTACTCACGTCATGGTCTCAGGGTCGTGATCAGCTGATCTTGGGATCAGCCCCGCATCAGGCTCTGTGCTCAGCCCAGAGTCTGCTTCAGACTCTCTCTCTCTCCTTCTGTCCCTCCCCTCCCCAAATAAAGAAAAAAAATTTTTTAAAGAAGAAAAAGAAAGAAACTGAGCACTTGGGTCTCCTAACTGTTAATCCAGTACTCTTTCCATGTATCATTCAAGGAGCTTTCCTAGCCTCGTGGCCCAAATTGTGGAGCACAGGCTTTAAGCAAGATCTGCTTGTGGAAAGGAGGGGAGAAATAGCAAGCCGACTTTTATAGGGACCTCCCAAGGAAGCCTCAGAGTCATTCTGTACCCATGGAAGTCCTCAGTACTCTGGAGGCCGTATTTTTCTCCTCTGAGAGGCCCAGCAGAATGTTGAAATATCTGTTAGGGGAAACTCAATGGCCATGCTTTTGATGGTAGCTCAGATTTCCAATCCTCCCAGAACAACCCACCTGCCAGCCCTGGGATACTGGTTTCCAACACTTTCACACAGCCCAGGGCAGCCTTTGAGAGAGCCAGCGTCTTAGTGGTCACAGCCATCCTAGCTGGCCTGGGCGAAGAAGCCAAGTCACCATTTATCTTTGGCCTCCTGACCTAGCTCCTGTGCTCTGGGGGGATAGGAGAGGATTAGTGTACAAGGACAGGGAGACAGACGAGCTCCCTGCTGCCCCTTTTTGTTGATGTTGCTGTTCCCTCTGGGCCAGGAACAGCTCAGAGTTTCAACTCTCTGCTGCCCGTGGTGGGCCTCCTCTCCACATCTCCAGCCCCAACTTGTCTCCAGCTGCAGTTCTGTGTCTCTAGGGGTCTGCTGAAGGAGGTCCTCTGTCACCTCATTCCCACCAAACCTGACCCTGAACTCACTCTCCCCCCTGAAAGATGGGCCTCTCCGTTTCTGTTTAAACACACTACCAACCTCCCAGTTACACCCCTGAGTTACTTTGTGATCCAGTTGCCCTTTCCCATTCCCAGCTGGCATATCAGTTGCCCCCAAGTCTTAGCAAGGCTCCCCGTGTATGTGTAAAAGCTTTCTTGCATTGCCCCATCTTAGGCCCGCGGAACTAGAACACGTCACCACATCTGCATGCTCCGTGCTGCGTGCTCATTGCACACGAGACAATAAATCTCTGTCCGTTGAAGCCATGCAGTCTGCGGTGTTTGTTACGGCAGCCCTAGCAAACTCGTACACTGTCTGTCCCCCCCCACCGCCCCCGCTCCCAGACGGCTCCAGGATGTACCCTAGCATGGCAGGCCTCCGGGCCTTGGCACTGGCTGAGCTCTTTGCACCCCACCGTCTTTGTCTGATTTGGTCAACTCCCAGTCCTTCCAGATTTAGCTTAAGTCTTCCTTCTTCCGTGACTCTTTCGGGAGGCATCTCGTCCCAAGCCCAAACTGATCTCTTCCTCCTCGGTCCTCATCAAGCAGGACTCACACGTTCCTCACATAGCTCACGGTACGTGAAGCTGCAACCACCTGCCCCCTCTACATTTGCTTTTAGACTGTTGTGCTCAATCTTGGCTGCATATTAGAGTCACTTCGAGTGATTCTTAAAAATACTGGTCCGTCAGAGAAAGACAAATACCGTATGATTTCACCTATATGTGGAATTGAAGAAACAAAACAAACGAGCAAAGGGAAATGAGAGAGAGAGAGAGAAAAAAACCAAGAAACAGACTCTTAACGATAGAGAACAAACTGACGGTGACCAGGGGATGGGGAAATGGGGGAAATAGGGGAAAGCGCTTGTCATGATGAGCACTGGGTGATGTGTGGAAGTGTTGAATCAGCACGATGGACGCCTGAAATTAACACCACACCGTATGTTAACTCTACTCGAATTAAAATTAAACACTTACTAGAACAGTACTGATGCTCAGACTCTACCCAGGGGGTTCTGATCAAGGGGACTGGGGTGCGGCTCTGGCATCAGTGTCTTTCGGAAGGCCCCAGGTGATGCTCAGGTGCTGCTGGGATGATACCCGCTGTAGTAGACCGTGCTCCGGACTGATAGGGTGTCCGCCTTCTTCTTCAATCTGCTCTTACCCTGAACCGCTAGCGGCTACTCTCAAGTGAGCACTTCTAAATGTTCCTTGAACTGGACGAAGGACGCCAGACCTTCTGTCTGGCCTCTCCTTTTCTCCTTGTTTCTCTTTATTTAACATCTTCACCTCTCCTCAAAAGAACCCCCCCCAAACCAAAAAACAAACCCATACATGAAGCAAACCCTCTATAAAATGCCAATTTGAAATTTAGAGAATCAGACCCTCTGAATTCAGCACAGGCGGTGGCAGGGGGAGGGGGGGCGCACACACACAAGTATGATAATAGTATTTTAAAATAAGGTAAAACAAAAATGCAGGAGCAGCTAGTGTTCAATATCCGTTTCTCCACCTTCTAATATTTAAAACAACCTCTTTTCTCCTTCTGAACACAGAACGTGGGAAACTGTCTTATCACCCCACCATTTATACTCCCACTCCCTGCCTTTTCCCCTGAGGGCTTTCAGGAAGGAAATGCAAGGCTATATTTATGCTTTTCTAATGCCTTTAACCAATCATCCCTCAGTGACAGTGGACTATGGGAAGATTTTGGAGCCCTGGTTTCCCTGCCAGCATCCCCCAATTAGCTCTCAAATACTCCCTGTCCTCACAAGTCTTCCTCCCTCTGAAACTCTAAGAGGAAAATGGCCGATAAAGAGCTATTTGCTTCCATTTCTTCTGGAGATAAATTTCACTTGATCTTAGCCAAAAGGCCAAGAAGCGATTCTTCTGGAGATAAATTTAATACGTGTTCCTTAAAGTTTAGAAAATACCAAAAAAAACCAAAACCATTAAAAATAAAAATGATTGGTAATCCTACTAAGAAGAGCTAAAAACTGTTAAGACTTTGGTATGTTTTGTCATACATTATATATCTATGTAAGGAAAATGTTTCCATAAATATATACAATGTATCATGAGTAGGTGGGTATGAGAGAGAGGGGGGAGGGAGGTGGAGAGGGGGAAGAGGGGGGAGAGAAAGAAGAAGGCTGGGAGGGAGGGAGAAAGGAGAGAGGGAGAAAGGAGGGAGGAAGAGAGGAAGGAGGGAGGGAAGAGGGAGAAAACATATTGATTGTCTCATGGTGAGGAGATCTGTGTTCACACTGTACTAATTTGTTTCTTTATATACTCAGAATACTGAGACTCAACCCTACAATGCATTAGGCGGAGGATGTTCCTGAAGATTCCAAAGAGGAGATGGAAGAGAGTCCTCATCTTGCTCGCCTACAGCTCTCACCATCTTTATCCCCACTGAGTGGGGATAAAAGTGTCTCCACTGTTCAGCCTCCCTTTCAACACTCTGCCCAACTTCACATCCCTTGGCACCAGGCCCTCCACACCCGGATCTCTGTCCCAGTGTCCATGTTTCCTTCTTGAGGGAGAGCAGTTTAGCAATATAGCTTAACTTTCATTCATTCAGAGGGGATAGGCAGGCTTACCTCAGAATCTGAGACTTTGGGCCTGTCAGGGCAGAAGTCTGTAGGAGGAGGAAACAGGTCTTATAGAATCAGAGCAGGAATCAACTTCCCCCAAGAGCACCCCAACCTACACACCCATAACCATAGAAACACCTCTTATCGGCCTTCTGTAACAATCAAAAGGGGTTGAATGATCCTAGTGCTAACTGAAGAACATTTCAAAGGAGACAGCAAAAGGAAGTTTTGCAAATCACGAAGCTTTCCATGAGGGATTTGTTCTTGGAAAATAATGTAGTATGGTAGTGACATGCCTTGTCTCTGGAGCCAGATAGGCATGGGATTGAGTTCTAGCTGAGTGACCAGGGGCAAGTTATTCTCTTTTTTTTTTTTTTTAAGATTTTATTTATTTATTTGAGAGAGAGAGAATGAGAAACAGAGAGCACGAGAGGGAAGAGGGCAGAGGGGGAAGCAGACCCCCCGCTGAGCAGGGAGCCCGATGTGGGACTCGATCCCGGGACTCCAGGATCATGACCTGAGCCGAAGGCAGTCGCTTAACCAACTGAGCCACCCAGGCGCCCCTTATTCTACCTCTTGAAACCTCAGCTTTATCATCTGAAAAACGGGAAGAATAGTAGCCTCCTCAGAGCATTGTGATGAGAAGTAGATTAGATAATATATGAAAAATATTTAGCACAATGTCCAACACATGAGCAGCGCTCAAGAAATGCTAGCTGTTATGAAGACTGTCCTCTGGCTGACTCATGCACTGGGCATGTTGTTATTGTAATTTCCTAAAAAGCTTTTTTAAAGCATCATTATTAATGGCTCTGGAAATTTTTAGGCGTTTAATAAATGGTAGCAACAAAGATCTAGTTTGGGGATTATTTTGGCTCAAGGAGCATCTTTGAAACTTGTTTGATTGAATCTATGTGAAGAAATACATTTTATAGAGAAACCCATCACATACACTTGTGCATATATGTGTATGTTTACAACTGGGAAAAAAAAGTCCATGACCTGACCTGACACTTTGATATTTTCTACTGTATTTTTAAAATGGTAGACATAATCAACTTAATTAAATTTTGCAACCCACTAAAAAGTTGAGACCTACAGCTGGAAATCCATGAGCCATGGGCCATCAAATGGAATGTCCTGAGGAATGGATGTCTCTTATCTCCAACACAACCATTCTTTATAATTTTGAGACCTATAACATCTTCCATTATTATTTGTTCTACGTTTCTATGTCTTGCATCCTTACTATATCTTCGAAAGTCAAAATAAAGTTGTGTGCTTTCTTAGAATCTTGCACAATTTTCTATCATAGTGGTGGAAACAAAAGACCTCTCAAAAATTGTTTTTTAGGTGTAATTGAATTTCTATTTGCAGAAAATTTAAGAAACTGTTCTTTCACAGGAAATTTCTTAACACAAATTGTAGAAGATAATCAGATGCCAAAATTGTCTGTCTAAAGAGGTCTACCCCAGGATGTAAAAGAAGAGATATTTTTTTTTTAAAGATTTTATTTATTTATTTGAGAGAGAGAGAATGAGAGACGGAGAGCACAAGAGGGAAGAGGGTCAGAGGGAGAAGCAGACCCCCCACTGAGCAGGGAGCCCAATGTGGGACTAGATCCAGGGACTCCAGGATCACGACCTGAGCCGAAGGCAGTCGCTTAACCAACTGAGCCACCCAGGCGCCCTAAAAGAAGAGATATTGAAGAAAATATATAAGAAACAAATGGCCAGTCCTCCTAGTTCCTATCTCTCCACCTACCCCCACACCATGTTGTTAATGACAATTGCTAAACGGCTGGATGCTAATAACCTATCATCATGATTCCCTCTGTCACTGAAGGAAACATGACTAGTATCCACTGGTTTTGCCTAGCTGACTTGATCAGAACTGTCAGACCGAGAAGATCCTAGGCAGAGGCTCCAAGACTGAGGCACCCTCCAGCTCCGGGACTCCACCTGAATTCCAGAACGACTTGTGCTTTCAGCACCTTCCACTGCCCACAGTCCTGAGCCAGATGAGACCAGCTTGCAGAATTCCAAATTCCAAGACCTCATATTCTTTCTATTTCACACACATGTTCTAACCTTAGTCCTATAACCTATTGACCTTCACCCCCATTGGAATTTCTAAACAAGCTATACATTCTCAGCCAGGTTAGAGAAGCTACTGGAGTTTCAAGTAAAATTTCAAGTTTTGACATTTTATGCTTCAAACATACCTTAGATAAATACTCCAGGGAAAAAATCTCAAAATATTAGTGGTATGGTGTTGACTCCCTCCCTCTCTTTATTTTCTTCTTTCTTTCTTTTTAAAGATTTTATTTATTTGACAGAGAGAGACACAGCGAGAGAGGGAGCAGGGAGCCCGATGTGGGGCTTGATCCCAGGACCCTGGGATCATGACCCAAGCCGAAGGCAGACGCTTAACGACTGAGCACCCAGGTGCCCTTTCTTTTCTTCTCTTTTTTCTTCCTTCCTTTTCTTTCTTTCTTTCTTTCTTTCTTTCTTTCTTTCTTTCTTTCTTTCTTTCTTTCTTTCTTTTTCTTTCTTTCTTTTCTTTCTTTTTCTTTCTTTCTTTCTTTGTTTCTTTCTTTCTTTCTTTCTTGTAATTTGCTGAATTTCTTCCCTTTTCTTCAACGAATTACGAGGTGAGGGATATAAAAAAATTATGTAAGAAAAAAATTATACTCTTCTCCCTCTGAAAATGTTCAGGAGCTTGTGTAGGAGAATTCATCATAGTTGGAGTATTCATAGCTCAGTATCAAAGGCAAAGTCAGGAGAACAGGACAATTTTATGTGGAGTAATTATTAAAAGGAAGATGACCTTCAGGTCACATATTTTGTGGCTGTGTGGCTCTAGAAAGGTGCCTTGCCCTGCCTAAGCCTCAGTTTTTGTGTCCGAAAAATAAGGCTAATAATAGTATATAACACTCACTGGACCCAGGCAAGTACACAATAATAGTAGTAGTAGTAGTAGTGTTATTGTTGCCATAAAAGTTCTCCTCCACCAGAGCCCTTACAGAAAAAAACTTTTGGAGGTGATGGAAATGCTTTTTATCTTGATTGTGGTGATGGTTTCACAGATGTGTATATGTGTTGAAACCCATAAAACTTTATACATTGAATATGTACAGTTAGTAAAATATCCATTATATTTCAATAAAGCTGCTAAAAGAAGTTGGATGGCATGCATGGAAATATGGAGGAGGCACCCACAGTATCTCTCTCCATTAGAAACTAAACAATACTATTAATAAATGTTTTAAAAGAATTTCTAATTTAACAGTAGAAATGGCAAAAAAAAAGCAAACAAAAATCTCATAAAAGTCAGAACTCATAATCTTGGATAGAAAGAGGACTCCAGCATAACGGAGGCAAAACTTCATTTCTAGTCCCACCAAGAATTTCCCACCAATGAGCAACTAGTCCTGTGGCCAGAAGCTATGGGAAAGACCTCCAAGACGATGTGACCAAGCTAATGTTCCCTAAAGGATCTTCCAAACCTTCAAATGTGACTAGCCTGCTACCCCAAACAGACTCCCCAGGGCCAAGAGGTCCTCGAAGTTCACTGGCTCTTCTGGACAATCCCTGAAAAGCACACTGTCCATGCTGGAGTGAGGCTGAGTGAAAGAGCGTTCCTGAAGATTCCCCAAATCAGTTTGGGAGGGGTTCCCACAACACGGTTATCAGAAGCAGATAATCTGGGGCAGGATGAGGAGGACAGGCTACAGCTTGTGTTTCATAACATTACTCAGATTTCCCCAGACTCCACAACTTTGACCTTACATCCTAGAACCACAAGCTGAGAGAACAGGGGGTCACATGTGTCCCCCGCTCCCAGAGCTTCCTGCCAGGCTTCCTAGGGGCTGGGAACTCTTTGCAGGCCCTTCAGGAGGTCTGAAGGCTAGCTCCAAGTTCACCAAGTCTATTGAAAAGACAACTTCCTGGCTGGGATGCTCAAGAGAGACCATCTATAATGGAGAGGGAGAGACCTTTGGATGTCCCTGAGGCCAGCTCCCTACTCTTTTAAATGCACTGTAGCTCAGCCTTTAAAGGGAGCAATGAAGTAAATATTGACCTCTGGCTACTCTCTCAACCCACAGGATTAGTCCAGGAAAATTTTTCACAATATAGATGTTAGAAACTGATTGTCTAAGCCTTGATTTGAAGAAATGACCTGCAGACACATGTCATAACGTTCCTCTGCATTTCTTAATCTCCAACATTTTAGCCCTGAACCCTGGAGACCCAGGAGGCTGAGAACAGCAAAACAAGACATTTTGCCTCATGCTGAATTCCCATCTACAGCAATTTCCTGTCAGATCTGTAGTTGTTCTCCATGTCATAGCTTCACAAGGCACACAGTCACATCTCTTAGGCTAGGAAGGACTCTAGGGATGATCTGCTGCCTCTTAGGAACTACACTCAAATCTTGAGGTACACTCATGGCTTTATGATTTTGACTTCCCTTAAACATCTTCCAGACCCTTCTCCGAATGAAGCTTTCATATATAACAGGTTTGGACATTCTGTTGCAGAATCAGAAAGGAGGAGCTGCTTCCCAGTTTTTCCCCAGCCTCACTCCCGTGTGCAGAAGCTCTGATTCACACTTAACAGGAGCCTCTGATAAAACACATACCATTGCCATGGGTTTCTGGTCAATGTCCCTGGGCTGGACCAGGCCACAGTGTGATGGACAAAATCTGGTTGCATCTTAGGATTTGGAGCTTCGTGAGATCTCAGGGATGAAGGAGAAGATGAATTAAAGGTGACTCTGTGGTTTGGAGCCCAGATGACTGAGGCATGGTCTCTGAGAATAAGCAAGTCACTGGATGTTGTATGCAAATAATGAATCACTAAACTCTACCCCTATAACCAAGATCACTGTGGCTTTTGATATCATTTTCCTTCTTCTCAACTGTTTTCTTCAGGATCCTATTATTAATGTATGTTTCACTTACAAAATGAGCCATTACATTATATAAGTAATTGAAAATTTTATAAGCTACTTTTATACTGCCTGTTTGATGAACTTCATTGGATTAAGGAAATAGGTAGCTGTTTCATTATAAGAAAAAATATCTCTTATTAAATTGGAATACAAAAAAAATATTCAACTTGAGGCTCTCATTTGAGTTCACGATATAATGACTTTCTGGCTCCAGATCAAAGATTGAGGCTAACAAGAGTTGAGAACCCATAAAATGGATGTTGACAATGGCTGGAAGAGGTCACTACTCAAACCTCAGCAGTGTGGTGACATCAGAACCACTAAATGACATTCCTGGACATTTTATGGTTGCGTAGGCACATGAATCACCGTAAGGCTTGACACAGAGTAATAAAAAGAAGCCATTTAAAATATCATTTCCCTCTTAAAATGATGTTTCCCATTGAGCTCAAGTTAAATAATTTATCCAAGGTCACACAGGGAGCCAGTGACCAAGACAGGATTCAAGTCCTAACCTATTCAGTCAGGTGTCTCCCCAGCCTACTTGTTTCATGGCTACATCACACTTCATAGTAGATTGGGGTCTTAGGGAGGAGCCCCTGAAGAACACCGCGAATATGTGGAAGTTTCAAAAGAAAGTGCAAGTTTAATCAAAGTAGGGTAAACTCTCAGCCACCTTAGAAAGAACACAGAAGAAGTACACTCTGCACCAGGTAACCCAGCCCACCACTCCCAGCTGATGGGCTCAGAGGGGCACTGGGCCCAAGGGCAGCGGATCCATACTGTCTCCAGTGAATATGCCGTGACTGGCACAAAAATATGACCAAGTAGGGCTCTTCTCTTATCCATGTGAGCTTGAAGACATCAATGTGCAGTTATCCACAGGAGCTTAAGCTAAAATGTCTTGAGTTTGAGAAGGAGCCTAGAGAAGGCATGAGTAAGTTTGAAATTGAGGGAGCAGAAGTGTGAGTAAGGAGGGAAAAGAATGGTGATGGGTAGGCGTTATGGGAAAGAGAAGATGTAGCCCATGAAATTAAGCCAGGGAGAGTTACACAGGTCAAGTTCAGGCCACTTGTAGCTATAAACTAAATCTGCCTTTTCTGAGATAACCTGAGGAAGTCTATTCTCCGCAACCACACAGCTGAGAGGGGGGAAAAAGACAGGGGGGTAAGGGAAGTGGGTGGGGGATGGGGTAAAAAACTCTTTGAGGTCCTCAATAATTTTTTTAGAGTGTATAGGGTTCCTGGAACTTAAAAGTTTAAAAATCACCGTTCTAGTGATTTTTTTTTTTAAAGATTTTATTTATTTATTTGACAGAGAGAGAGAGAACACAAGCAGGGGGAGTGGGAGAGGGAGAAGCAGGCTTCCCGCTGAGCAGGGAGCCTGATGCAGGGCTCCATCCCAGGACCCTGGGATCACGACCTGAGCCAAAGGCAGACGCTTAACGACTGAGCCACCCAGGCGCCCCCGTTCTAGTGATTTTAATGCCCCTTCATCGTTTTGCTTGTCATCCAACCTGCTGCACACACTGGCCACAAACCCCAGGGACACTGCTTTTCCAGCACTGGAAGCCACCGCATTCTCAAGTCCCATTAAGAAGACGGGAAGCAAAAGTGAGTGTGCCTGGCCCACCGTGAGGCCTCTCTGCACCACCTGACCTGCAGGAACTGTTTTTAACTCACCCTTTAATTATAGCCTTAAGTTATAGCTCTCCAGCTGTTTTCATTTAGCAGAAACATGGTGACAAATTCAAATAAGCTCGCTTCATAAGTATTATTCACAGAGTTTGCTTCATATTGAAATATCCTCCCTCCTGTGAAATTATTTCGCTTCAAAGTTATGCTGATGTGGGGACACAAAGTGCTAGGTGGCCTTGATTGAGTCTTGCTGTGGCCAGACACAGTCTCTCTACATGCATGGCTTAACTGACTTCTATGGGTAAGCCTCCTGGGGTCATGAAGCTTCATGTCTGTTTCATCACACTCACTTTGTAAAGTGAGTATGATAACAATAGGTAACTCACAAGGCAGTTGAGAGGCTTTAACAACAATCACTGCTTCTTGAGCTTCTTGAACAATCCTGCTTGGTGAATACTTTCGGAGACCCCAGGAGGCTTACCCATAGAGGTACGGTTTTTCAGAAATGATTATAAATAAATTTATAATTACTTAATGCTATCCTTATCACTATTGTAAAAAAAGGAGTAATAAGTTGACAATAACCTAATGTTGGGGGTGATAATGGGTAATTTGCCCATACCTCTTCTTTCAAAAGGTGAGGTGCATACCGGCACGCCAAACGGGATGTCGTACACAAGTCCGGGGCAGAGACTGAACAAGGACATTGACACAGTGGCACCTGGGAGGTTTTGGCAAATTTGATGGAGACCAGGCAACACCTGACCAGAGTGTTCGGAACTGTCCCCTAGGCATGCTGTGTCCCCCATGCCCTAAAGAACCTCGGGTTCATGGGGAAGTGGGTGGAATGCTTCATTCAAGTTTACCTTTAGCAGAGTAAGCAGAACACAGAGTAAAATCTGATGCAAAAAGGCAGAAAGCCAAGCTCTGGGCCTAGAAGACAATGACCTTCACACTCCAGAAGTACTGTTGGGAGACGTGGGTGAGGGCAAGTCCTCAGCAGACTGAGGACCCCCCACCCATGGAATAGAATAAACAAAGGCTCCGTTAAGTCCTTGCACTTTGGAAAGCATTCCTTCCTTTCACCACGATGATCTTTCTGTGAACCAGGCAGGAATGTTTCTGGAAGGAGGTCACAGGACAAAACTCCGGCTGTCTCCTCTGATTGTCATCTTGGTTTCATCAGACTTGCAAAAAAAGAGACAGAGAAAAGGAAAAGTAAGAAAGAAATTTCAAGGGGAAACACTGGTAAGCCATCTTCCTTCCACCCCCACCCCCCATCTCTTGGCTGAGACGCTGAGCGCATCATGCTTCATTTTTTCCCCCCTGTTAATGGTCCCAGATACTAACTAGACAGCCGCAGGCACAAAGCACCCAGATTGCTTAGGCGTTCCTTCATAGACCCCAGTGCCACCACAGACAGCAAAAGCGTTCAGAGATGCTATCTTCTCTTTGTGTTTAATATATGTGAGGCCAAAGGGTACACATCCGTCCCTGTCATGCCAAGCACTTTGGCAGAGGGTGAAAATAAACCGACTCGGGCAGCCAAAGCCAAGCTTTGGGGATTGGGGAATGAGCCAGGGACAACCTGCTCCATGAGCCCCACCAATATTTAAACACGGGTGAGGGCACGTCAAAGGAGCGCCAGGGATCAGTCATTTTACAAAGAAGTTACTGAATTTTGATTCCATGCCACAAAAAAACAACAGTGTGATTTGCAACAGGCCAAACAACACTGAAATATAGAACTGTGAGGCCAAAATTCTCCTCACCCCATCCTTGCCAGCCCTCCAGGTAACTATTATTCACAGTTTGGTATATATTCTATCTACCATGTTCCAGTATAACCAAGCAAGCATACACATGTATGTCGTACTGAGATTGTTTTATAACTCCACACGCAACCCATCAAGAAAATCTATTAGCAATAAATACATCCAGAATCTTACCATTGACCCCCTCCACCATGACCTCCCAGGTCTGAGAAGCCTCATCCCTGGCCTGGATTCTTATAGTACCCTCCTAAGTGGTCTCCCTCTTCTCTTTAGGATATTAAAAAAAAAAAAAAAAAAAAGATGCCAGTTCCTCCTTTGCCCAAGTCCTCTAAACAGTCCCATTTGCCTCAAAGCCAACGTACTTATCCCACCCTTACCCCATTGCCTCGTCTGAGCCCCCACCTCCTACCCTTTTTCCAGTGCATTCTGTGGTCCAGCCTGAGCCCCAGCTCCCTGCTCATGTTCTTCAAACACACCAGCCACACTGCCCCAACCAAGGGCCTTTGCCAAAGCTGACATCCTCTGTTCAGAATGCCCTTGCCCGAATTTCAAAATGACTTTGTCCCTCATTTTCTTCAAACTTTTGGTCAATTGTCACCTTCTTAGTATGGTACACCCTACAAACTGATTTTAAAATTAAGATGCCGTGCCTCACTTTATGTCGCCCTCACCTCCACGTTATTCTGTTCATAGCACTTATGACCGTCTAACATAGTATGTCACTTGCTTAATGTATCGTGTGCAATAGTGATCATTTCTCCCCCAAGAAGAAAGTATGCAAAGGCTTTCATCTGTTTGTTCTCTATTTCAAAGGCTTAGATCACACAGTCCATGCACAGTAAATATCAAACAATGAAGGAAAATTATTTTTGCATCACTGTTGAAAATTATTGCATGACACCACAGGGGAGTGTGTTCTAGAATTTATTCACTCCTGATGGAGAACTAAACAACGACAACAAAACAAGGATCTTGACCAGGAAATAAAGTATGACAGGTGGAGTGGAAGGAGGAAATTGTAGAAAGCAGGACCAGATGCCTCAACACTATCGTATATTAAGACTGACCTCTTAAAACATCTGTACAGCACTCCTATGTGTGTTGCCTGTGACCAGGGGCATCACTGGTACCAGTGGAATATTGGAAACAAATAATAATAACAGAATAAAAATGCCAAGTATCTAAAAATAATCATGGTCAAACCTCATGGTTTAGGGAAAGTGACTCTTTGCCCTTTGCTTTTCTTTGAGTTATCTTTTTTTTTTTTTAAAGATTTTATTTATTTATTTGACAGAGAAAGACACAGCGAGAGAGGGAACACAAACAGGGAGTGGGAGAGGGAGAAGCAGACTCCCTGCCGAGCAGGGAGCCCGATGCGGGACTCGATCCCGGGACTCCAGGATCATGACCTGAGCCGAAGGCAGTCGCTTAACCAACTGAGCCACCCAGGCGCCCGAGTTATCTTTTTTTTAAGATTTTTATTTATTTATCTGAGGGCAGGGCAGCGGGAGAAGGAATTTCAAGCAGACTCCCCACTGAGCTCATAGCCCATCCCACAACTCTGAGATCAAGACCTGATCTGAGCTGAAATCAAGAGTTCTAGGCTTAACCCACTGCGCCACCCAGGCTCCCCTGAGCCATCTTTCCAAAAATTGGAACTTACCAATGCTCTGCTGTCTGCCCTGCACAGATATAAGAACAAACACAGTCAAGCCTATTAGGAGGGAAAGAAATGAGAAACACACACACACACACACAAAAAAGAAGAGAAATAGAAAAAAGAAACCATGTAAGATTGAAATCGGTGCTTTACAATTAAAGTTTTACTTTTAATCTACTTAAACAAGGCTAAATTATTGTTGCCTTATGTTTAGGATAGCTAAAGGGAAGTAAACTATAACCGAAGGCCCATTTTTTTAAACAATAAACTTTATAATTGCCTGCTTCCGAAGAGCAGGCAGCCCATGGGACACATAAGGATGGATAACGGCTTCTATAGATGACAGCTCCCAGAGGTACAAGTCACATGATACTTGCTTTAGTTGTTTTCCAGGAACTAAGAGGCCCACTTGCCATCCAGTTCAGATGGGTCAAGACCTTCTTACTGGGCTTGCGCAAATGTCCACAGGTGACCTTTTGACGAGGAGGAGACTGAAGTCTCCGCCCCCTGATCATGTCAAGACCCCATCTTTGAACAGGCGATGTAGGAAAAAGCATGACGATGGACTGCGCCTGCATAGATCAACAATTCCTTGACCTTTAGTCACCCTTTCTAGCTTCCAATCCCATTCACCCATGCTCTCCCTAAAATCCCATAAATGTTCAAGACCCCTTCTCGCAGGAAGGGGAATTTGAGATCTTGGATTTGAGGTCTTTCTCCCTCTCCTCATTCATTTGGCTGTCTTCTTTCCTTCCTGCAAACCCGCTCACAGTGTTGGGCTTTGCAGTGCCTCAGCCACAGAAGCTGTCCTTGGCTTGCAAGATCAAGTCCCTCCATCTTCGGTGTCCGTTCTGCCAGCCACCCACTGCTGCTGTAATTCACTTTGTTTACTGTAGCCTCCCCATCCTGCTCCCCAAGCTGTCAGGTTGCTAGGGAAACAATAAAGTACTGGGGTGAAGAAGGGTTTAGAATATCCGCACTGCTGAGTGAAGTTGATCTGGGTTATGAGAGGGTGAGATTTACCTCCAGGAATTATTGGGCTTGTCTCATGTCTCTCATGGTCTGTAAAAATGCCAAATGTTCAACTCTCTCTACCTAGAGTTCAAGGGCCTTAAAAGTCTGGCTAGGGGGGAAATTTCAACTGAAACCTATTAAATTCAACTCAATTATTGACCACTTAGCTGGTATTTGAAATTTCCTGCCATCCAAGTATACTTCTCTTTCTCCTGACCCTCCCCTCCCCTCAAAAAAAATAAAGATCCCTTTGATATACACAAGATTATGGAACAATTGCCACAGTACTGACCCCACTGAGCCTGTCAGATTGGCAGCTAGATCTTCTCTTTGACCATGTGGCGAAATGCCAGCCCCCTGGCTTAAATACTTTCAGATCCAGGCTTTGCCTCTTCCTCAGTGTTGTGGCACAGAGGTGAGTATGGGAAAGGCAGGGGATCCACGGCAATAAGCTGTTGAGTGAAATCCCAGTGTGGATGGCTGGGTGACACCCCTAATGTAGCATATTTTACATTCATTTCATGCCATAAATGACTTACCAAACACCTGATAAGTACGGAAACTGCCATCATGAGGACACTATTTTTGTGTCCGTTGAAAGTTGTTATTGAACCATACTTGACCCACAGACATAAATTCTGTCCTCAATGATCACCTATT
Organism: Mirounga leonina; assembly: GCF_011800145.1. Lineage (NCBI taxonomy): Eukaryota > Metazoa > Chordata > Mammalia > Carnivora > Phocidae > Mirounga > Mirounga leonina. Next base: position 13,419,801 of record NW_023270807.1, read on the forward strand.
TTTATAAGAGAAGTGGAGTGCCTATGTGTGTAACTACAACACAATCGTAAAAAATCCCTAATCATTGCATAGGAGAAACAAGGAGAAATGTCATCTGATAAAGTGTATCAGAGAATCCAGAGAACCAAGCCTTATGGCATCAATGACAGTTATGTTACACTTGAAAAAAAAATTTTTTTTTAATTTTTTTTGAACAATTGAAAGGGAAGCATTGGGAGAGGGACAGAGAAGAGAAAGTGACCTTTGTTTTCATATCTATGGGAAAACTGCTAGAACCAAGATCAGTTCATGGAAACTTCCAAAAGGACATGAGTTTGGACCCCAGTGGCATCTGCACTTTAGTGTTTCCTGCACACCCAGGCCCCACCCGACTCCACCTTCATGTCCTCTCCTTTTCTGAAAGTGGCAAGGCTGTGACCCCCAGCTCTTCCTCAATATACTTTCCTTGCCTCCCGCTCACCCCTTCAAGGTCAGATAATCTACTTTCAGGAAATGACTCATACTAAGGGATACATTACCAGTGTCGACACAGCACTGACCCCTAAGGAGATCATGCACTTTAACAAGAGATAAGCAGCCTTTATCCCAATAAATGACGTTGGACCTCAGATTGCAGGGCGCTTGAAGGAGTAGGGAATGAATGTTGCTAGGAGGAGTGGCTTCCCCAGAAACAGACACCTCACCTGGAAGTGGGGTCCACCCCACCTTCTTTATGTGTTTATTTTGGATTTTCCTTCCACCAAAATGTAAGCTCTATGAGAACAGCTTCGTCCATCTCATTCACCTCTACACCCAGTGCCTAGAACAGTGTCTGGCCTACGGTGGATACTCAAAAACCCTTGTTAACTGAGGGTTTAGTGAATGTCGTCTGCAGCACAGACCTGCTGAACTAAGCAAGATAGCGGGAGGCAACAAAGCTTGGAACTTGAAAAACATGTTCATTGTTGGAAAAAATTTAAAACAGAGAAGCAAAAATAAGAAAATTAAAAGCATTCATAATATTCTCCCACTTATTGTTACCATAGTAAGGTAAACCAATCCAGATTTTTATCTATGTCTATATTATATATATGTGTGTGTGTGTATATATACACACACACACACACTTTAGCCAAAAAACATCACACTGTCCTTAATATTTTATAGCTTGCTTTTTAAAATACAATAAACTGCAAATGTCTCACCATGTAATAACGTATTTTATGGTCTTTTAAATGACTAACTGATAGTCTAGCACCTAGATGTACCAGCACGCTCTCTTTGACCCATTCTCTATTTCTGGACATTAGGTTATTTCCAACTTCTCACTACTATTTTTAAAAACACAGCTAAGAATGTCCTTATTGCCAAATCTTTGTGTTATTTCCTCACACAAGTGAAAATATTACCATCATTAAACATTGGCAATGTGTATTGAGTGCCCTCTATGTGCCAGGGTACTTACATTACTTTATGTAATCCTCCCCCAAACCCTATTATTCACAGATGAAGAAACTGACTTTGAAGATACTGAGTAATTTGCCTGAGGTTACCATTAGTCATGCCTTTTAGTGTTTTGGATATATACTGTCTTCTGGAAACGCACTTTGGAATGTTTCACGGAATAAGTAGGAACTGTTGCTTCAGGTAAAGCCTCTATTAAGGGAGAGATTACACAATCTCCTTTAGTGAATTATTCCCATGTTTTATTGACCTGTCAACATTTGTTTTCCCCTTATGTTTATCCAAAATCTTTGTGGTGGTTTAATCACCCTGTTCTACCTGGCAGCGAGATATCTTTTGACGCACCCTCTGATCAGACTGCATTCCAGAGAAGCCGTATGGTCCTGGACTCAGAGTCCTAAAACATAGGCTTAAACTTTGACTTCATCTCCTTGCCTGGATTGGGTCCTTAGGCACATCAGTTAACTTACCCAAGCCTTGGTTTCCACATAAGATGGCACAAATGATATGGACCTAACTCATCTCCCAGGGTTGGAACGATGGGATGAGAAAATGAAATGTTAAGAGCTTTGCATGCTAGAAAGAACAATGGCAATGCAATGTATTGTTACCATTATCAACACCATCATCTTTATCGTGACCTTTAAGTCGGTTACCTTGCTCTTGATTCTGGCCTTTGCCTGAACAACATATCGGTGCTTTCAGTTAGTAATCAGAGAGAAAGAAACTTGAAGACAGGAGAAAAAGGAAGATCGAAGAAAATAGAGGTCAGGAAGGAATGAACTGTGCTACTGGGGGACACTTGAGAGAATACCTGTAAGAAGGAGCAATTGATCAAAATTCAGAACAGGCTGAATGAGACCAGACCTATGGTCCAGTGCGTGTATCCACTGGACACGGCATAAGACAGGGCATTAGACAAAGTATCTCTCACAGGGAAACCTAACCAGACCTGTAGATATATCCGCAGCGTTCACCTGTAATATTATCTTTGCATCTCATTTTCCTAATCTTTAAAATAAAGGTGTTAAATTCTATACCTGGACACTTCTAGTCTTGAAGTTGACAATTATCTGAAGTATTTCCTATCAAATTCCTTTGCCCTCAGGACTTTGAAAATTTCTCCTCCTCCTTCCAAGACCCTGCACTTTGAGAACACAACAATCTCACCCTGCAGGGACAGAAGAGTAGATTTATAGCACCTGGTATCTGTGATTCAAGATGTGGTCCCAAATGCATTTTGTCTTTCCCTCGGCCACAATACAGAACGAAGTGAAGGGTTTACCGGCGATCCCGTTAATATTGCCAGCAAAGTCTAGTGGGCTTGAGAAAATCCACTGTACAGAGAAATTTCATTTTTAAATTTAATTTCTGCTTACTAATCAGTCATTCCCAAATGAAAGAAAAAAAAAGGTTAATCAAATACAGGCCTTGAAACAAAGCAGAAGATTAATGTTAGCTTCTCAGGAAGAATTCTGGGGTTGGCACAAAGAGAAAGGAAAATGGATAACTGATATTAAGCACGACATCTCAGAAAGAATTTGAATGATTTCTAAAAGGAACGACTCTCTCCCATGATTTCTTAAAGATGCACTTCTCTCTCCTCCCCTAAGGATGGATATGAGACAAATGGTTTTCCTTCCTCCCTTATTTAAATCAGAGAGCTGAATGACATCTCACTGCCAAATGATTCTAACATTATTACTTGGCTTTTAAAACGCAAAATGCGATTTTTCTATGAATGGTTTGAGACTGTAAAAAATGCAAATGACTCTGTCTAATTTACAAAGCCACTGGGGAATGGGGGGAGCTGAGCCTAGAGGAGTGGGCCCTGATGCTAAATCACTAATTTACCCATTCTGCAGGAGGCAAAAAAAAAAAAAAGTGTGGCGCAAGGATCTCCGATTCTTTGCGTGGAAAACTGGGACCTATTCGCCTAAAGCCCGTCATGTTAGATTGGAGAGCTTTGTATTAAATCGTGTCCGCATGAAGTTGGGCAATGACTCCTATGAGGAAATTCAATTCCTGGAACCAAATAGATGAAAAAAAAATTTTTTTTACACTGATAGGCAGCTACGTGTCTCGTCAGTGGTATTTTGGAAAGAATTTTATTGGAAATGATGGGAACATAATGAAAGCTAATGAAGTGAATTGTCTCAGTTACAGAAGCTGACCTGGGTTTTACGGGGTTACCCTGAAGATTTCTGTTGTGGGAAAATACCCAAGAAGTGACTGAGCCAAGCCAGTCATTATTGGAGGCACACAGAGGAAAAGGCAGGAGTCGTTGTGAATGTCCTCTTCTGGGAACACTCTGGAAAGGGGTAGGGAGGGTACTGCACAGGCCTCGGCTTGCAGGGATAGAGAGAAACGAGGATTGGAGGTAGGAAGAACAGAGTGGCACTGAGAAACCAAGGGGAAGGGGGCAAAGGCCCGGAGAAGCTACTAAGCGTGGTGGCATCGGCTGTGACGGTCCTGCTATGCCCAGGATTGAGCGGGGTGGTCCTTTTCAGCCTCCCCAACACGGGGAGTGGACACAGCCCTGAATAAGATAGCTCCCCCTTCAGCCTGCTCTGAAATCCCCACATATTTCCTTAACAGCAAACGCGCAGACCCCTGTGGAAAAGCAAATCAGTTGTTCTTAGGAATATTGGAATAAATTAAGCCTTCATTACTCATTCATGTCTCAGAAAAATTTTATTTACCAGAAGTTCCCCCTTTTGCAGGAATTCTGACGAAATAGGTACAGTTGTTTTCATATTGACAATGAAGAGAGGGAGATAGGGAAATGCTTGCAAAAGGTTTCATCCATGAAAGACCTCAATGTGAGACAGGAATCCATCAAAATCCTAGAGGAGAACATAGGCAATAACCTCTTTGACATCGCCCACAGCAACTTCTTTCAAGATACATCTCCAAAAGCTAGTGAAACAAAAGCAAAAATGAACTTCTGGGGCTTCATCAAGATAAAAAGCTTCTGCGCAGCAAAGGAAACAGTCAACAAAACAAAGAGGCAACCCACAGAATGGGAGAAGATATTTGCAAATGACACTACAGATAAAGGGCTGGTATCCAAGATCTATAAAGAACTTCTCAAACTCAACACGCAAAAAACAAATAATCAAGTCAAAAAGTGGGCAGAAGAGATGAACAGACACTTCTCTGAAGAAGACATACAAATGGCTAAGACACATGAAAAAATGTTCATCATCATTAGCCATCAGGGAAATCCAAATCAAAACCACACTGAGATACCACCTCACACCAGTTAGAATGGCCAAAATGGACAGGGAAAGAAACAACAAATGTTGGAGAGGTTGTGGAGAAAGGGGAACCCTCTTACACTGTTGGTGGGAATGCAAGTTGGTACAGCCACTTTGGAAAACAGTGTGGAGGTTCCTCAAAAATTTAAAAATAGAGCTACCCTATGACCCAGCAATTGCACTCCTGGGTATTTACCCCAAAGACACAGATGTAGTGAAAAGAAGGGCCATATGCACCCCAATGTTCCTAGCAGCAATGTCCGCAATAGCCAAACTGTGGAAAGAGCCGAGATGCCCTTCAACAGATGAATGGATAAAGAAGATGTGGTCCATATATACAATGGAATATTACTCAGCCATCAGAAAGGATGAATACCCAACTTTTACATCAACGTGGATGGGACTGAAGGAGATTATGCTAAGTGAAATAAGCAGAGAAAGTCAATTATCATATGGTTTCACTTATTTGTGGAATATAAGGAATAACATGGAGGACATTAGGAGAAGGAAGGGAAAAATGGGCGGGGGAATTGGAGGGAGAGATGAACCATGAGAGACTATGGACCTGAGAAACAAACAGGGTTTTAGAGGGGAGGGGGGAGGAGGGATTGGTTAGCCCGGTGATGGGTATTAAGGGTATTAAGGAGGGCACGTACTGCATGGAGCACTGGGTGTTATACGAAAACAATGGATCGTGGATCACTACATCAAAAACTAATGATGTATTGTATGGTGACTAACATAACATAATGAAATTAAAAAAAAAAAAAGGTTTCCTCCATGAAGGTGTTTAACAACTGTTAAGCTCCTACTTTGTGCAAAGTCCTGTACTTGAAGTAAAGACTTTCACAGAGGCTTAACACAACATCCCGGTCCTCAGGTTCTTACAGTCTAGTTTGGGATCTAAGACATGAACTGTAGGAAAGGTAACACTTAACAGAAGGTGGACATAAATGTCAAATGAAATGTAGAGTAGATTCTAAGTGCCACAAGAGGTCAGAGGGAAAGAAGACCTTTGGAGAGGTTCAGAGCTGCCCCTAGAGAGGGGGGTCCGAGTAGCCTGTTGCAAATGGCACAGACGATGCAAAAGGGGAAGGTGGGAGCAGGGCCAAGAAAGGTCTCAGAAGGTCCTTATTAGCTAGAGGCCGAAGACGGACAGCACAGGAAGACAAAACTTGGAACACGGAGGAGAGCTCCAAAAGAGGATCACAGCTGGGAATGAGACTCGCACAACACCAGCCACCACACCTCTAGCAAGGCAGTTTGATACAGCAGAAAGAGTGAGTTTGCAATCCGAACAACCCTGAATAAGATGACTAGCTGTCTTGTGTTGGGCACAGTGCAGTGAGTGCCTTGGTGTTCTCATTTGTGAAATTGGGGGGAAAATCCCTATCTCACAGGGTAAGATACATACAAATGAGCCTGATGCACGGTGAGATCTTCACACAAGTTCGTCCCTTCCCCTGACCCCCAGATTCCTACACACACACACACACACACACACACACACACACACACACACCCCTCCCCAGTAAGCAGTAAGCTAGGAAGAAAACGGACATTCACCATATGCCTTTGTTTAACTTGATCCATAAATCCGTTCCATAAACTGTCTCTAGGAGAGGAAAGAGTGGAGCTGTAAAAGGACTCTGAACCAATAGGGTGGAACATCTTCTAGGTTGAGTCCTTTAAGAGAATCCATTGTCGGGAGTAATAGAGAAAACAGGCATTTTATACGTACCTGGAAAGGAAGACATTCGCTGTTGCCAAAGTTAGCAATCCACCAATAAGACTTTTGTTAGCAAATTATGTCTTCCACAGCTGTGGTCACTCTCCTTCTTGACCCCCATATTCTACTTAGTCTAATAACTGCTATTCACTCTGGTCATTTCTTGGAGGTGAGTCACAACAACTCCTCCTCCAAGTCTTAGAACAACTTTCTCCCTCCCTACTACTCAAAATAGTGTTGCTTTTAAGACACATTCTCTTCCAGACCCTTGGAATTCTCCACCAACTCTGCATTCTTATTTGTCTCCATGCACAGAACCTAAAGGCCAGATGAAAGGGAGACAGTGGTGGAAGAAGAAAACTCCAAGGTGAAAGTCAAATACTTGGCTACATACCCATCTTAAATGTACTAAGCACTGTGTTGAGGTTTCTTGTCTCATACAACAGATTTGTAGACAAAGAACTAGTCTGTGAGCCCTGAGAGTTTTGGCACTTGTCTTCTTCCTCCTATTACTATCCTAACTATAGCTACTCTGGAAAACATGGGTGTCAATATGTACTAAAATGTTTGACTTTAAGGTTCTAGAAGATGCATTTAGAATATGCAATAAAGATTGTGGCTCAGGTCATGACCTCAGGGTCATGAGATCGAGTCCCACATCAGGCTTCTCACTCAGCACAGTCTGCTTGAGATTCTCTCCCTCTGCCCTTCCCCCCACTCACGCTCTCTCTCTCTAAATAAACAAATAAAATCTTTAAAAACTTCTCTTTATAAAGGCTTATGAATGTTAAAGTATATCTCAAAAATCTGTCCCTCATGGAACTCTGCCTGCAGTTTGGATAAAATGCTCTAAGATTTACTAGCACATCTTTGGTCAATTATCCAAACACCTATATAGCCCTTTAATTTGGCTAATAGCACACCTATTTTCCCCCATTATACTTTTAAATAAAAACAGAATTTAAAATTTAAGTAACGTGCCAGAAACAAATGTAAAAAACTTTGAAATGGGCAGAAAAATTACTGGATATTCTTTCAATGGAATATTAGACATCATCTCGTGGACCTTTCAGAGTTGTCTGATTCTATAGGATCTGTGCCTTTCATTGTCTTTGAGCCATTTTATAACTTTAGAAATTGTAGAATACTGATAATCTTACAAGTGAATATTGTCCACAGAGATGGAAATGAATTGTGTCCAGTGGAAATTCAACTGCCTTCTCCCTGCTAGCAGAAGGGACAGTTTTGCATTTATTAGGAAATTTACTTCAGTATTATTTGTTGCCTCTTCATACATCTGTCTTGTGGATTGTCCTTTGAACTGGTTGTAACACCTTCCTGGTTTCTTCCATATTTGATGGCTTAAATGAAATCTTTGACATGTGTTCACTTCATATTTGTGTGAGAGTCATAATGTCACCATTTTGAAAAATTCCCTTTAACATTGGGAAAGCACAGTTGACTCTTGAACAACACGGACTTAAACTGTGCAGGTTCATTTATACGTGAAGAACTATATGTTGTTTTTCACAATACAGCACTGTAAATGTATTTTCTCTTTCTTAATGATTTCCTTACTAACATTTTCCTTTCTCTCGCTTACTTTATTGAAACAATACAGTATATAATACATACAACATATAAAATGTATGTTAATCGACTGTTTATGTTATTGGTAAGACTTCCAGTCTACAGTAAGCTATTAGTAGTAGTTTTGGGAGAGTCAAAAATTATACACAACTTTGCAGGGGATCGGCACCTCTAGCCCCTGCGTTGTTCAAAGGTCAACTGTATAATAATTATTGGTAACTAATTCTGTACTTAAGAGAACGAAAATAAATAGACAAGACTTATGTAATGCATTTAAGTGGATACATTTACTGATGATAATTCCTATCAAGCCCTCCAAAAGAATTGTAAAATGCCTCTGAGCTCTGTTTCCATGTAGTTACTTCCCTCAGAGAATCTACCAGTTCAATTTTTTTTCCCCCAAAGAAATCTCACTGGAGCCATCCTTCCTCCTCATCCACTGACAGTTGCTTGCTCCATTGCAGCTCTGGGACTCCCTTCCATCTCAATTCCAGTCCCATGTTTCCTCTGGTCATTTCATCCCTTGTTTTTGAGATGCACATTCTACAGTAGCATTTGAAAAAGAGTTTACAAGAAATAAATTTCTTGAGACATTGCCAGTCTTAACATATATCCTTATTCTACTCTTGCCCCTGTTTTGCTGATTTGGCTGGTATAGAATTCAGCTCCCCCTCCACACAAAATAATAATAATAATAATAATAATAATAATAATAATAATAATAATAATTTCCTTGGAGCTGCAAATATGTTTCTTCATTGTCTTTTTTCCTTCCCATTTTCAGTGAGAAGACAATACCATTCTTTTTCTTGTTTTATGAATGGTCTGTTTTTCCTCCTGGAAACTTTGAGGATTTTTCTCTTTATTCCCAGTTTATGGTTATTTCATGGTGAAGCTCATTGGTATGAGTCTTTTTCCTTTCATTGTACTAGGTCCTTGGTGGATTCTTTCTATCAGAAAACTCAATTTCTTGTGTTGTAAGATGTTTACTTGTGTTATTTTTTTTCTTCTCCCCCGCCCTCCCAACTTGTATCATTTTAATACTTTTCTCCCTCCTCTCAGTTTGGTTTTGTTTTGTTTTGTTGTTTAGTTTTGTTTTTTTGGGGGGGTTCTATTTCTGGAATTTTATTATCTACTAGATCGATTCTCTGAGTTTCTTACTTTTTTTCCTCTACTTTTCAGGGTTGTTGGGGGTTTTTTGTCTTTTTTTTTTTTCTATATCCAGGAAGATTTCTCCAACATTATCCTCCAATCTCCCTTCATTTTCCTTCTCTCATATTTTAAACTCCCAAGAATTCTTTCCTGTCTTTAACTGGAAATGTTGGCCTTATTTCACTGGCATGTTGGCCTTATTGTACGGATACAGTAACTTCTCTTAACTCTTTGAAGATTTTAGTCACACATTTTTAAAGTTTTCTTCTATTCCCTGAACTAGCTCTGTTTGCATAAACAATCTCAACTCAGGTGGTCAGCTGAGCTCTGCCCGCTTCCCTTTCCTCCACCACAGCCTGCAAACTGTCTCAAAGCAGAAGCTGGAGCAATCACAGAACTTACAACATTTGTTTTCTGTCCTTCAGGAATCAATGTCCTTTGTTGCCTGATGTCCACTGTTTGAAAAACTACTGTTTCATGTTTTGCATGCATCGGTGTTTGGTTATATCAGTTGGAAGGTAAGTTCAGCCCCTCCTATTCCATCTTAGGAAGAAACAAGTTCTGTGTGTGTGTGTCCTTATTACTTCTGTAAAAACACTGATTTTTTTGAGATCTCTTGTTTTAATAGTTTTTTCAATTTATTTGCTTAGTTTTCCTGGTGTAATATTTCTATCTCTTATTCATACTCTTATCTAAGTGTAATAGACTGTGCACAGCAAACAGTGTCTCACAACAGTGCTGAGAGTGAGAAACCATAGCTTTTGAAGTTTCTGGTGTTTTCACCCTAAACCTGATGCTGACTTAGGGTCTGAAATATCTTTTTTACTGTTTGGTAAAGAAAGTATCCATCTATTGTAGTTTTCCTTTGTGTTTGAGTTGTTTGTCTATGTTTTTAAATCAGAACTAATTATGGGGGCGCCTGGGTGGCTCAGTTGGTTAAATGTCTGACTCTTGATTTTGGCTCAGGTCATAATTTCGGGGTCCTGAGATCAAGTCCTGCATCAGGCTCCATTCTCAGGGGGGAGTCTGCTTGAGATGCTCTCTCCCCCTCTTCCTCTGCCCCTCCCCCAACACTCCTCCTCTAAAATAAATAAATAAATCTTTTTTTAAAAACTAATTATTGAACTTCATTGAAGGCCTTTTGGCCATTAACTGAGATGAACATCATTTTCCTTTTGATCTATATTAGGATAATGTATGATCATAGCATGTATCAAGTGCTAAGCTATCCTTAATTTTCAGAAATGAATTCCACTTGCTGTGTTTTATTGTTTTGCTGAATTATGTATTTTTAATATTTAATTTAAGGACTTATCAATCCTATTCTTAAACAAGACTGGATGCTAGGTTTCTTTTTTAGTGCTATTTTGTAAGGTCTTGGTACAATGTTACTTTGGCTTTCTAAAAATAGTGTGAGAGCTTTGTACTAAGGCTCTGGAACAGTTTAAATAGCAGGGAATTATCCGTTACTTAAAAAGTTGAAATAATTCACCCATGAAGCAATCTAGGACTAATATTTTAAGGAGTGGCCAGCAGGTGTAGGAGTCAGGGAGGTGGGTGGATAGATTTTTAATCAATTTTTAATCAATCAAATTTTCAGTTTCTTTTGTGGTGGTTGTTCTGTTTTGTGTCTTTATGTCTCCTAAGGTTAATTTTATTATTTAGAAAATTATCCTTTCACCCAAGTCTCCAAGTACATTTCCATATCGTCTTGCAAGATGCTGTTTAATAATGCTTTAAATGTCTTCAGAATGTGTGGTTATTTCTATTTTTTTTTTAAGATTTTATTTATTTATTTGACAGAGAGAGACATAGCAAGAGAGCGAACACAAGCAGGGGGAGTGGGAGAGGGAGAAGCAGGCTTCCCGCCGAGCAGGGAGCCCGATGCGGGGCTCGATCCCGGGACCCTGGGATCATGACCTGAGCCGAAGGCAGACGCTTAACGACTGAGCCACCCAGGCGCCCCAGAATGTGTGGTTATTTCTAATTTCCCATTTATCATTATATAGAAAATTGGTGATGATTTCTTCTTTTGTCTTCTTGATTAAGCCGGGTAGGGGTTAGCATATGGTTAAGATATAATGGGCTCTGAGGTAAAAATGCCTGGATTCAAATCCTGTCTCAATTATCTTGTGTCCTTAGTGTCTTCATATGTAAATGAGTGTATCTGTTAGAGTACAGACTAGGTTATGCCATGGAAACAAACAGCACCAACATCTCCCCGACTTGCAGTTCCAACATGTTGCATGTTTATTGCAGGTCAGATTCATCTGGCTCTATGTCACATTCTCTCCAGGACCCCAGCTAACAAAGCAGCCTCCTTCTGGAAAATTGCCTGACTCTTAGCAGAGAGGGAAAAAGAAAAGGGCACAGAGGATCACATGCTGGCTCTTAAAGCTTCTGTTCAGAAGTGATACACATCACTTCTGCTCAGATTTTGCTCAGGCCAAAAAGCAAGACATGGCTAAGCTTGTATCAATGAAGCAGATAAATTTAATCCTCCCAAGTAGGGACAGCAAATATCTTGAGGGATTGTGCGGTCTACAAGAGAAGATGATATTAATAAGTTTGTGAGGATAAATCCACATAACTTCCTGTGGGCATAGTGCTTAACTGTAGTAAAGACTTACTAAATTATCCCACTCAACAAATATTACAGAATACCTGCTGTATGTTGTGTGCTATGCTAGGCACCAGAGATAGAGTATAATTACCTGGATTCTTAGTTACAAACCTGTTCTAGCCAGTTCAATCAGAAGAATTGGGGCTATTCATGTGTTTTGGCTATCCCCGGGAATCTGTGGAAGGCCAGACAATTTCGTTTGGAGGCTACTGTTCTGTGAGCAATTCTGGGTCAAACCACAGGCCAACTGCAGGCAGCCCCCACAGCCCCACAGTGGGCATAAACACAACAGGCTGTCCCAGCATTGCTGGGTATCAGATGCCAGAAGCTTCATCACTGCTGTCCTCTGAAAGCTTAATGCCCTGACGCCGTCCTGGCCAATGACAGATCCTTCCTGGTACCTGGTTCTTCACATAGTGCTTCATGATGGGTCTCACACAGGTTAGGGTGCCTGGGCTAGTCTGGGCAACCTGCCTGGACTCCAGTTGTAAGGGAAGAGATGTGAATGGGTTCTGGATTCTTTCTTGAAGACGCAGGACTCATCATGAAGGAAACTGGCCAGATTTAAAAAAGTGGTCCAAAAATACTAGACAGCCACAATGCATGATAAACCTCTACCACACAGATAGAAGGAAAAAGTAGGCATGAACTTTACCCTCATGGAGCTTTATAGTGCAGTAGAGATACTGCTATTACTCAAAATTTAATCAAAAAACTGTACACAATTCTAGGAGAGCTTTTGATATTCAGGCCTAGTATGATGGTCAGAAATCCCCGAGGAAATAGTAACAGAGATGAAATCTGAAGATAGTGCAAAGTAGGAGCTCGCGGGACAGAGGGTGAGGAAAGAGCCTAAGAGGCAGAGGGAATGATTTGTGCAAAGACCCATCAGGAAAGTGCTAGAAACCCCTTGAGGGCCTAAACAAGAGGTCACCGAGTCCAGTGGGTAGAAATCCTGTGATGAGACACACTGGGGAGCAGGCAGGAATGTGTTAGAACTGCAAATTCTGAGACCCCACCCAAGACCTGGTGAATCAGAACTCCGCCAGGGAGGCCCAGGGAGCGATCTGGGTCAGAACAAGCCGCCCAGGTGAGTGGGCTACATGGCAAAGTTTGAGAAGCAGGGCTCGAGGCCGCTGGTTCTCAGGGGGACCGATGAAGGGCCTCTAAGCCTACCTTTACCTTGACCGTGGCCTCAGCCTCTTCTCCTCCAACCATGAACGCGGCTCAGAAGCGCTTCTTGGACAGGACCCCATGTCGCCACCGGGAGCCTGCGGTCAGCAGCTGCGTGCTCGCTACCGCTCTGTTGGCGGATGTTACTGCCCTGATTTAAAAATAGTCCCACAGAACCTTGCCCCCGGGACCCGCGAGTAACAGCATGTGCTTTCTCTGCTTGAATAGAGAGGACAGGAGGGTTATGAAGAGAGACTTCCTGCCCCTTTGTACTTATAAGAACGTCAGAGAATTAGAGAGGATTCTCACCATCATCCGTAAAGGAAATCCCACAAGAGGGGCCCTAATGAGGCAGAGTTACCCCCAGGGAAGCCTAAATCAATCATTTTTATGTGTTTTTTTTTAACAATTAGCCAAAACTGTGTTTCAAAGAGCATGGTAGGAGCGTGGTAGGCAGGGAAGAGAGAATAGGGGAAATCAGAAAAGAGAGATGCACTCCGTGGGGTACCTGGAAGAAATAGGAGGTGGTCCTCCCAGTCAGCCTGTCCAGGTCTGTGCAACTGAGGGATGTGGGGGTGTGTCATAAGCCGGTGAGATGCTGTCTTTTTCACATACCTGGTAGAGCTGCCTCGTCTCTATCCCCTTCCCCAATTTCAGTCATTACCCTCACCTGCCAGGGCCCTGATCAAATTCAGGGCGTCCCCAAAGCATCCAACTCAGGAAGAGTGACCCAGTTCTCTGTACCCTGAGAGAGCCTAGCATCTGGGAATTGCAGCGTTAGGTCACACTGCTTCTTTGTCATTTGCTCTAGACATGTGTCAAATGCCAGCTTCGTGCCAAGACAGAGCCCAGATCTGCAGACACGGTGGCAACACCGACCACACAAACTCTACTTTGGATCTAGATCCTAAAGCAGAATAATGCTGACCCATGACTTTTCAAACAGGGCACTGGGACTGAATCTGAAATTTCAGAGAGTTGGTAGAGGAAAACTTGAGGTTAAGTAGGTACCAAAAGCCACTGATTGTCTCAGTCAACAGTGATGGGGAAAAACAAAAACAAAAACAAAACCTCATTCAGCTATGCCCATGGGAACTGTGCTTGTTTCTCTGCTCACTTCAAAGCCCGACCAACTTGCGAAATCTCAGTAGCCTCTTTATTTATATGGTAACAAAAGAAAGAGCGAGAAGAAAACTACGTTTGCTTTCACTGAGAAGGTGCTACAGGTGCATGTTGGGTCTTTCTTTTTCTTCCTTCCTTCCTTTCTTTCTTTCTTTCTTTCTTTCTTTCTTTCTTTCTTTCTTTCTT
>NW_023270807.1:13434088-13636905 GCF_011800145.1 Mirounga leonina
CTTTCTTTCTTTCTTTCTTTCTTTCTTTCTTTCTTTCTTTCTTTCTTTCTTTCTTTCTTTCTTTCTTTCTTTTTCTTTCTTTCTTTTTTTTCTGGAGAACAGTTTTTTTAACCAGGTGCTGGTGACAGGGGAAGGGTCTAGGTTCCGAATGAGCATTTTTCTATAACAAGACTTGTATGCCAATGCACCACTTATGGATTATACTGCAGTGTTCACAGAAAAAATAGAAAGTGGGGACCAAGTTGAGGCTAAGAAACAAGCTGAATTATTTAGCGGACTTAATCACATGGCTGCCTCTTCTTGCCCTTAAGAGCTCGTTCACCACCTCTCACAGCAGAAGAAAAGTAACATTGAGGTGAAACAAATCCCACCAACATGAATCAAACTCAACATTCTTAGTTAATGGGCCCCATCTTTAGCAGGTTAGCGGAAACCATGATTGGGGCCCCTTCGTCCTCCTCCTCCGCCTTCCCCACTGCCAAGGTGAAGACCTTCCTGTCAAGTGACTATAAGCTGCAGACTTACACATAGGTAGTAGACATGTGTTGTTGTCATTCAAACTTCCAGTATTTTTCAACACCGTTCTTGTGATTGGGAAATTCCTCACTGCAGACACCAGACGTTTTTTCAAAGACTAGGGCCCAACATCTGACTTAGCTGTTGCTATCAGAACCACCTGCTTCAGACTTTGCTTTAGAGGCCAGGGGCCTAAAGGAACAGGTACCATGCAGATTTCATTTTGGTGAGGATGGTGGCAGCCAGGTCCAGTCTCCCAAGGCAGCAGCAATGGGGGATTCCAGCAGTAGCTTTCAGTGTCCCCGCCCTGAGAGAGGGGCCATTCCTGTGGCCCCCGGCCCAGATCTTCTATCCAATATTAGGCATCTCTGACTATGTAGCCTCTAAGCCAAATTTTCTAGCCCTAATGGAGATTCTGTAGGTTATCCATTCTCTAATAAGTTCTTTTCCAGCCTAAATTGGTCCCAAGTGGATTCTGTTGCCTACACCCAAGAATCCTAACTTGTATACCCTGTTCTAGCTCATTCAGTCCCTGGAACAACCATGTAGAGGAGTGTTAACCTCATTTCACAGATGGGAAAATAGAGAATTTGAGCAGTTAACTAAGCCTAATAAATGGGAAAACTGAGTTAGCATACCTCTTTTTCCAATTCCAGGGCCTTTCAACCATATTCCACTACTTATCTCCCAGTAAACTTAGAACTGGAATTTCTTTGATTTTTCTGCCTCCAGCCTTCTGTCCTTAACTTGTACCTCATTCTTTTTCATTGCTTTAGCTACTTCCATCTTATTGCTCGGGGTGACCTTCCAGCTGCTGGGATCCTATCGAATCCCTGTGTTACATTACCACTAGCTTTTCTTGCCCCTCTTCTTATCGTGGTTATACAACCAAAGTCTGATGGAAATGAAGACACTACCGTGTTTCAATATGTACATCTCGAAATCACCGTGCAGCCTGTGAAAAGCTGTGGAAGGAAGGAGGAGATTATTGTTGGTAGGTACCTCATCTCCACCTTGCCTGCTGGTGGGGTGCTTAGAGCCTCCATTCTCCTATAGCTCTGGTGGCTTGCTGTCATGTCTCCCACCCCCTTGGGCACACATGCAGGCAGCCTCCCTGAGTCACTCAAGCCTTCTTACCTCCAAAGAAGCTCAAAACCTTGTCATCTCAAAACTCCTCCTCAGTCTGTCTCCTGTAAGCCTCTCTTCCTGTCAGCCATGGGGTAATCAACCTCATGACAGATGAGGACCAAGGCTGTCACCACAAGCCTGTGGTAGAGCTACAGACTAGACCTGCTTATCTGAGCATTGCAAGAGGAGTTGGCAACAGTTGCCAATTGCCTGACATGAGGCCTGTGTTCTAGTCGAAATGGCACCAGCCACAGGCACTGGAGCCCCTACCCTTGCAGAAAATGGGGCTATTTATCACTTGGTGGGTGCACTATACTTTGTCTCTCCTACCTCCATTTATTGTCCTCCTTCCCTCCCAAGTCTTGGGAAATTTGGGGATTGGTGCTCCTCAAAGTCTGACAATCTCTCAGGGTCCTTTGGGGTTTCAGATTCTGTCTCTGGAATCTTCCTTACTAGTCAGCATAAGGCAGGCACCGGGAATAAGACCAGCTGAGAATGGCAGCAGAGAAAGATGTAGTTTTCTAAATCACTGTCACTCAGATGTTACGGACTCAATGTCTGTGTCCCTCAAAATTTATATCTTGAAGCCCTAACCTCCCCGCCCCACCCGCCCGTGTGATGGTATTTAGAGGTGTGATCTTTGCAAGATAATTAGGTTTAGATGGGGTCAAGAGGGTGGGACTCCATCATGAGACTGATGTCCTATAGGAAGAGGTAGAGAGACCAGAGCACCCCTTCCCACACTCTGTCTCTCTGCCCCATGAAGACACAGCAAGTAGCCAGGAAGAGGGCCCTCACCAGGAACTGAATCTGCCCGCACCTTGACCTTGGACTTCTCAGCCTCCAGAACTGTGGGAAATAAATGTCTGCTGTTTAAGCCACTCATTCTATGGTATTTGTCATACATAGCAGCCCAAACCAAGACAGCTGCCATCCCATCATCACTGATTTGTTCTTCATAGCATCCATAAAAAGAGGGGTAGAAAATAAACAGCTCACATTCCCCCAAGTGCCCACTCTGTGCCGTGCTCTGAACCAATGACTGAGTTCTTTACTTAATTTTTACAACAACCTTACAGTATCAGCTCTTTTGTTCTGGTTTCATAAATAAGAAAACTGAGCCAATAAGAGAATACACAACTGGAGTTATATAGGTAATATCTAACAGAAGTTTAACTTGAGGCCAGAATTTTGGATCCCAAAGTTTCTACCACTGCAAAATGAAAGTTGAGAACGAGGCCTGCTTTCTCAGAGGTACATAGCAAAACAGAATGTAGATAAACAAAGATTTTGTCTTTCAAAGGCCAGGGTCCAGGTGTTTGTTTTTGCCTTAGGAATTTAGAGAAATGTAGATGGCTAGTTGTTTCTACCTTAAACCAGTTCACTTCATTTAATCACTCGTAAATAGCATTTCCTTAGCTGACAAGCCTAGAGATCCAGGCACAGCCATGTCTCATTCCTTTTAATATATGTTACAGTGACACACCAGCAACATGCAACAGGAAAATGACATTCAGCCCAGGGTGGCCTCACAATGTGGAGCAAAATGAAGAAAGCATCATCCCCACATTGTCGGGCCGTAGTCTTTGATGCAAATTTTAAATGGACTATAAATGAAAAGCCTGCCGACCAGAAAACACAGGGAATTCCAGAGTTTTGCCCCCAAAATTTCTTGTTATCCCCATTTGCCTACACCAGGGATTTTAACAACCACCACCACCAAAATATTATGCATTGGATCAATTTCAAAAATCTGGGAAACAAATAGAAGGGGAAGTCTTCCTTAGTTGTTTTTTTTTTTTTTTTCTTTCAGTTGAGCATGTTCTTCCAAGATCTCATGATTCCAGGAATATGGAAGACAGTTCTGCTAACTAAACAAACAAACAAACAAAAAGATGAATGCTAATTCACTCCAGATCTAGAGCGGAAACAAAGAAATCTGTTACTCCTTGTGATGAAATTCAAACAGGCAGATAGAGACTAAGAGAGAAAAGGCTGCCAACTTGAGGATCAGAGTGTTGTTGTGTTTTTCCCCCTTCATCTGTGGCACCTTTCTCCCCAGTGTTGTTATGTGAAAAATTAAAGTGAAACCTGCTTTGCCCCCACACCTGGAAATTAGGGGAAAATACTGTGTCCATTGGTTGGGTTAAAGGTCAGCTGATGGGCAAACAGGCATGTTCTAAGTTCTCAGTGCCATGCCAGGTGCTGTCAAAAATAGAAAGGTTTAATAATGAGGCCTTATACTGAAAGAGGTGATATGCTTATATGGACAAAGATGATCACAAATGAAACAAGAATGAGCAAAATAAAATGCCATTAAATCAGTATACTTTATGGCATGCGCTGCAAGAGTTGGAAGGTTTCTAAGAGAAGGGGAATTGATCTGAAGGCTGCTGGTAGGCAGAATCAGGCTCATTAACTTCCTTAGCCTCAACCTGTCCTTCCCCGAGGCCAGCTCCACACCCGGAGGCTTCCCTGCCAGGCCAGTTGGCACCTCACTTTGCTATTAACCTTAAAGCCTTCAGAAACTCATTCCTTACTAGCTTCCAGCTCAAATAAACAGAAATGTATTAATAAACTACCACGTGCAGAGTACTTCCTGTGTTTTGAGGACACAGCAATCACTGAGAAACCAGTATTCTTCAGTGACACTACCCTTCAGTCTTTGGATGTGGGCTACTGCAGAAAGGAGGCCCTGGGTAAGGCAACTAGCTTGAGCCAAGGCAAATATTACAAAGGGAGGGTATCTGCCCACAGCACTCTCAGCAGGTGGAGGAATGAAGCTCTTCAGTACTAAAAGGGGATCTAGACAACGACCACAGCCTAGGTTAGTCTTTCCTTCATCCCACTTGGATCCATTATTTTAAGTTCTGAAAGCATCTCTTCTAGTATTCTGGGGTCAGTTTGGTGGAGGGAAAGAGTCTCCCAAGGGAAACTTAGAAAGGAAGGTTAGCCCTGGGCACTGCAGCTGGTTTCAAGGTAACTGCTGATACCCATTTTCTCCTTCCTCTTCAACCATTGTAGATGTTTCCCACTTTTGTCTAGTATTTGGAGTCTTGGTGGCTCACCTCGTGGCATTACCCATATCATCATCCCCAAGGAATCTCCCCTGGTCATCCTGCCTTTATGTGGTTGCTGCACTCATTTCTCATTTGACAAGGGAGTATCAAGAGGAACCTAAGTGAGTTACTTCGGTGACAAACATAGTTCTCCTTGCCTAGGTTGTGTAACAGAAGCCATACTTCCTCCTGATAATCAAGGTTAATTACTCCTGCTAGAATTGTGACTTCAACTTGAATATAGCCACCCCATCTTAGAATCCAGCTCAGGGTTTTGCCCCCTACACCAGCTGGTTGTTAGGGATCCTCCATGTGGTCATACGTGTGAACTGAGAGAGAGATTCTATTGCAGCAGTGATGGATGACATGAGAGCCTGGGCTACTTGCTTACATAACCTGTTTGTGCCCTCTGGCCCTGCTCATGCTTAATTCTTCCTGTACTGCTTCCATCTTGCAATAGATGCTTGCTGGATCTGTCCAACCACATGATTTGGTGGGTCTGAGAGGACCCTGCTCATGATGGACAGTTGTGACTCCATGATCATTAGGTTTCTCATGATCAATCACTCCACCTCTCCCATGGCTCAGTAGCATGCCAGAAGCTATTTTACAAAAGGTGTATAATTACTTGTTAGAGTTTCCGTGGTCTTGTTCCAGAATCATATAGTCTCTGTTGTGATTCATCTTTGGGGCTTGGCATAATCTCTACATAGAGTCTTTTCCCACCACTGGGGATAATTCTAGTACCATAGGTCTACTAGGTCATTAAGCCAAATGCCAAGGTCAAATAATGCACAGAAGACTTGATCTGCTGCACAGCCCTTTCCTGCTCCAGGCCCTAATCAACACTGGCAACCTTATGTGTCCCTAGGTATTTGGGCTGCAACAATATTCCTAGATATGGAATGTGCCACCTCCTGAACTTCAAGAGGTCTACCAGGTGTTGAGTTTCCTTCTTTGGGCTGGGAAGTGCAAGATGAATTAATTTGCCCTTTTCTACAGAGATGATCTGACCTACTCCAGACTACTGAACACCCCAAATTTTTACTAATATGGGGCCCCTAAATTTTCCTAGTTTTTTTCTATATCCTAATGTACATGGGGCTCCAATAAACTAGCCACGACTTTTTCATCTAGTCCAGTTAGCATGATCTCATTGATAGAGTGAACCAGTGGATGTTCTGTAGAATGTTCAAGTCCCAGAGAATTAACATAGCCTTAGACCAAGACTGTAAATGTATACAGTTTTCTATCTCAAGTGAATCTGAAGTCTGCCAGGTATCTTTTTCTGATAGAGATAACAAAAGATTGGCCAGGTCAGGGACCACATATCATGACTCTGAGGCTATGGTAATCTATTCTAAAGCTGCAACCGATATCAGTTTGAGCTTGAAATATCTTTGGTCATCCTAGATCCATCTGGTTTTTTTCAGGGCTCATACTGATAAATTTAAAAAAAGATAGGATGGGAAAGAATTTCAAGGATGGTACTAATTTCTTTCATTCCTCCAAGATATAATATTCTCTTTGACTTACTACCTCGGCAGGAGAGCAGAGGTGCCATTTTGGAGGCTTCCATCCAGTCTTCTCCACTACAGTAGCACGTACCCCACTGGCCAAGAAGCCAATGTCAAGATTGTGCCCATTACCAAATATGTCTTCTCTGCACTGTAATCCAGACATAGGCCTGAGTTCCATTTATCACCAGGTCTCATATGCTCTACTCTAATAGAGGGTCCATGTTGATACTTTGAATCTCTGTACATCAGTTATCAATTCAGACCCAGGGTCCAATACTCTCAAATGTTGAGTATTTCCTTTTCCCTAACATATGGTTCCCTGAGTAAATGTTTATAGATTCATTCGGAGAAGTACTGGAAGAATCATTATCTGTTGACTTATTGTGTTGTTATAGAATCCTTCCTCCTGAATATACAACTTCTCCTTCAGTCAGTGCGTTCTGGGTTTGAAAGTTGGCTCATATCTGGAACTGAGTGAGAAGTCATGACTTTTTATATGGGCAACTGCCTTTAGCATCCTAATCATACATCTTTGATAGCTTTTGATCATATAAATTGAGTAGGTTCCTTCTTGCCTTCCCGTCTATTTTGCTCCTTGTGAAATGAAGTTGTGTTAACTAATTCTATCATTCTCTGTGGGTCAGTCACCTAGCTGTTCTTCTGTCCTCGCCTTTTATTATGATAAATTCTATCCACCTGGCTTCTGAAGGTTAAATAAAACCTCCTCCAGCTATTGTTCTGGGACCCTATTATCCCCATTGCTGTCAAGGAGCCCAGCTCTATAATGGCATCTCTTATAATCAGTTCTACCCTACACACCACAGCCACTACTGAACTTAATAATATTAGGGCACCTCTTATCAGCAGCTCCCTCAATGCTACCAAGAAAGCCCTCTGACTTGCAAACTTAGCCTTTAATTGCCAACTAATCCCTCATAGTCTTTCATTTTCTAGTTCCCAAATGCCCATTGTGCTTAGCAACAGCTACCCAATTTCACTATTCTTAGAGTTACTTTCCCCCTATTTCTCAAACCCGCTAGAACATTCTCTTCCATAAGAATACCTTTCAAAGGCGCCTGGATGGCTCAGTTGGCTAAGCAACTGCCTTCGGCTCAGGCCATGATCCTGGAGTCCCAGGATTGAGTCCCGCATCGGGCTCCCTGCTCAGTGGGGAGTCTGCTTCTCCCTCTGACCCTCCCCCCTCTCATGCTTTCTCTCTCTCTCTCTCAAATAAATAAATCTTAAAAAAAAAATAAAAAGAATACCTTTCAGTTTACCTCTGGTGTAAGTGTTAATAAATGCACTGCTATCTCATGCCAGGTGCTATCTGGTGGTTGGTGGAAGTCCTCACTGCCAACTGAGCAGCAAGGGATTCAGCTCCAAAATCTCATCTTAGCCCCTGGTTTCTCAAACCACTTCTGGCAGCAATTTTCATGGACCGAGTTTCTAGGAAGTGGACTCTGAGCCAGAGAGAAGCATGCAAGAACTGTATTACAGATAGCTCTTAAGATTAATACCTATGGGAGAAAAGGGAAAGCTTATAAGGCCATCTTGACAAAGCCCCAGTCGACTCTTAGGGCAGCCCTGAATCTGGAATGACCTATAGAGCTGTGCAGTCTTGGGGTGAGGGGCCAGGCACTGCATCTCCACATTAACTAGTCATCGGATACGGGCTCACTTAAGAAAGGAGTCTTCAATTTGGATAAGATGATCCTTTTTAAATAATTCTGAAGAGGATTGACAGCTGAAGGCTCTGTGGACCACGCTCCCTGCAGCCTGGGAAAGAGAGTCCCTTGTTATCGAGGGACCAAGGTAACACTGCAGTACCCACCACAGCTGCTGTCTTTGTCGTGTAAGAAGATGGGATGACTGGAAGCCTGGGTGGCTCAGTCAGTTAAGCAGCCAACTCATAGTTTCACCTCAGGTCATGATCTCAGGGTCATAGGATTGAGCCCTGCTTTGGGCTCCTTGCTCAGCAGGGAGTCTGCTTGAGAGTCCCTCTCCCTCTGCCCCTCCCCCCACACTCATGCATTCTCCCTCTTTCTCTCTCAAATAAATAAATACAATCTTTAAAAAAAAAAAAAGATGGGATAACTAACACGGGCTAAGAAGCATTACAGGACCAACTTTAGCTGGCTCACACTGGAAGAATGTGTGCACAGAAAAGGACTCTTCAGTTCTGAAAAACCATGTGGACTAAATCAAGGGTAGGCTGCTGAGTCAGGGAGACATCGAGGTAAGTTGTGGGAAAGGTACTGTGTGGAGATTCAGGACGCAACCATTTTGGCCTTTGCTTCCTCAGCTACTAAGTGACTGGGAAAGTCATTTTACTACTCTGCCCCTCAGCTTCATCATCTGAAAATGAAGGAGGTGCCTAGAAGATAACATAGGAGAAAATCTGGATGACCTGGGGGATGGGGATGACTTTTTAGAACAACACGAAAGGCACGATCCATGAAAGAAATCATTGATGAGCTGAAAATTAAAAGCTTTTGCTCTGTGAAAGATAATATCAAGAGAATGAGAAGACAAGCCACAGACTGGGAGAAAATGTTTGCAAAACATAGATCTGATAAAGGACTGCTATCCAAAATATACAAAGACTTCTTAAAACTGACCAGTAAGGGGGCACCTGGGTGGCTCAGTCGTTAAGCATCTGCCTTCGGCTCAGGTCATGATCCCAGGGTCCTGGGATCGAGCCCCGCATCAGGCTCCCCACTCTGCGGGAAGCCTGCTTCTCCCTCTCCCACTCCCCCTGCTTGTGTTCTCTCTCTCGCTGTGTCTCTCTCTGTCAAATAAATAAATAAAATCTTAAAAAAAAAAAAACAACTGACCAGTAAGAAAATAAACAATCCAATTAAAAAGTAGGCCAAAGATCTCCACAGACACCTCACCAAAGATGTACAGATACAAAAAAAAAAAAAAAAAAAGCTTATGAAAGGGTGCTCGCCATCATAGTCACTGGGGGAAAATGCAAATTAAAAACGACAATGAGATACCATTGCACACCTACTAGAATGGTATAAATTCAGAACACTGACAACACCAAGTGCTGACTTGGAGAATGTGGAGCAACAGGAACTCTCATTCATTGCTGGTGGAAATGCATAATGGTACAGCCACTTTGGAAAACAGTTTGGCAGTTTCTAATAAAACTAAACATACTCCTGCCATAAGATCCAGCAATTATGCTCCTTGTTAATTTACCAAGATGAAACCAAATAAGAACAGGAATTACTTTGGGGGCAGAGAAAGAGGTAGTTGCAAGAGGAGGAAATAAACTGGAGCCTTGAGGGGTGCCTGGGTGGCTCAGTCGTTAAGCGTCTGCCTTCGGCTCAGGTCATGATCCCAGGGTCCTGGGATCGAGCCCCGTCTATCGGGCTCCCTGCTTGGTGAGCCTGCTTCTCCCTCTCCCTCTGCTGCTCCCCCTGCTTGTGCTCTCTCTCTCTCTGTCAAATAAATAAATAAAATCTTTAAAAAATAAATAAATAAACTGGAGCCTTGAGAATGAAGGGGCCAAGCAGGTGTAGAGTGCAAGGGGCCCCAAATGAGGCTGGAGAGGCAGACAGAAGCTAGATCATGCTGGGCCTTCAAGGCCATAATAAGGACTTTAGACTTTAGTTCAAGAGCAGTGGGAAGACATAGGAGGGTTTTAAGTAGAGTGAAAGGTGATTGCAGCTGCATGAGAAATCGAAGGTATTTTTAAAAACTTTGTGATTACAGTAGTAATTCAGCACTGGAATAGATTACAAACAGTGCCTAGGGGAGCAGTTTCCTTAAATAGATTGAGTTGACTCTTAAGGAAGATAAATAGCTTCACATGGGAAAGTTGCAGAAGAGTACTCCAGGGGTTTGCAAATTAGGTCAGGGTGGGGGAGTTGGGCGAAGCAAAGATATCAGGCTCTTGTCCCTGATATAGGAGCCTTTGAAGTAGGAAAGGAAGAGTAGACATTTTGCTCCCTTTTTCACAAGCTGAAAGTCTATTTTGAAGGGATTAAGGAGCATGTTCCTTTGGCATCTTAGGTCCGCTAACGTGCAGGATGATAGGACAATATCTCAAAAGAGAAGGAATGATTATCACAGCCAGAAAAACCACTCCCTCCAACTTCTGCACAGACTTTTTAAGAAACTTCTCCATCCACATCAGTGGATGATTATTTCCCTGGAGCACCACCTGTCTATAGCAGGTGGGCAACTGGTGAGGAAGAGGGATGGGGAAGGAGATGATCTTAATTTTCAACAAATTCTCATAGGACTTTTTCCTTTTCCTGCCCAGTCTTCCCAATCTCAGACTGAACTCTGTGTGACTCCTTTTGTTTTATTACACAATTTCTGCTACTTAAGGATAAATGCTGGCGTGGGGAAGCTTGTAAAATCCATTGCAACAATGGTTAATGGTAATAATTTCTAAATACAATCCCAATTATACTTAGTAGCAACATTAACATCTATTAAGCACATACTAAGTGCCATGCTACTATAAATTTTATGTTTTATACATGTAATTGCTAGAAAAGTATTAGTGAAAATGCTTATTAAATAAGTGATTGAACAACAATTGGTAGTCATCACTAGGTAATTCGAATCTGACAATGGAACCTATGTGAATGGAGTCAAGAACAGAAATCAGAGAAAAAGCTGAGAATCTATTGAATGGTAAGGAGATCAAAACATATGGTAAACACTGACATTCGGGGTGTTGGTTGTTCTATCAACCTGGGTCCTTGAGCAAAGACCCTCTGCTGGCCCGTAGTTGAGCAAGAAACAAACCTCTATGGCTGCAACTCACTGAGAGTTTAGAGATGCTTGTTATTGCAGAATAAATCTAGAGCATAGTTTCAGTTCCCACTAGTAGCTCAATAAATATTTTATTTCATTGTCTTGAATCAGACACACAAAATAAAACATTTGTAATCTTTGGTTCATGAAACAGTGTCAGTAATCATCCATACATGTCACTCGTTCATTTTATCTCGTCTCTTGAATTTGATTATTTGGAATATTTTTCTAATGAACATCCATGAACATCTCATCCAGATGAAGAATTAGAATATTGTCAATACCTTCATTTCTAAATGCTCTTTCCTTACCCAACCTCCTACCTCCCTGCACTGCGGTAATCTCCATCCTGATTTTCATGTTTCTCATTTTCTTGCTTAAAAAAAATCAGTTTTATCATATATATTTAGGCCTAGGCAATATATTGCTTTGGCTTTTAAACTTTATAAAAAGTATATCATACTGCATATATTCTCCTGGAACTTAGTTTTTTAAATCTAATTTATCTTCATTCTTAGGCATAACAGTAATTCTTTAATTTTCTCTGCTGTACTGCATTATCCATTTTCCTGTTGATGAACATTTGAATTGTTTCCAGTTGTTTTTTATTATTATGAAATGTGCTGCTATAAACATTCCTGCACATGTCTATTAGCATACATCTGCAAGAATGTTGAGAAATAAAAATAAAGATACAATAAGATATTATTAGATATAAAATTATTTGAAATGTCAAAAATTTTCAAGTCTATCAAGATCAAGTGTTGGAGTGATGAGCATCAATAGGATCTTGCATATATTGCTGGTAAGAGGATAAGTACAAACATCATTTAAAATAACTTGGCATTATTGTTAAAGCTGAACATTGACACACCCTATAACAAATCTCAATAAATGTTCAATGAATACATTAATGAGCAAATAATCACTCAGAGAATTAGTTAAGGTATTTTCCATCTCTCTTCATTTTTGTCCCTTACCAGTCTCCTAGTGACTTTTCCATATTTATGATTTTGACCACTGGCCCAACATTTTCTTCTCTGCCCCATGCTCTGCTGCCATTTAGGTTCACTTTGACTCCCAAGTGGATGATTCGCCCAACATGCTAGCCTTCTCCTTACACAACATCTGTTATGAAGACTAAATAAGCTAATAAATCCAAAATGCTTAGAACAATGTCTAGCACAAAGTAATATATAAATGTTTATTATTATTGTATTTCCTTCAGTGCTCTTATAGAAAAATATGGCTGTGGTCTGATACATAATTCAGGTATTCTTGGTTCCTTGGCCAAATATTATAGTTGTATACTCATTTACATTTCATTTTGATTTGGGGCCCAACTATTTGTTTTCCTAACATACTTATCCAAATTTTTGCCTTGGTAGTTCCCCATAATAAAAGATGAAACTTAAGCGAGTCTTGGGTCTGCCCAAATCCCCTATTATTCGAAGGATTCACATCTCCCTTTCCTCTCCTTTGGAAAGATAGCTCCACTCTGATGTTCCCTTCGCATGATCATTACACCTAATGAAGATCTGGACTGCACCCTCTTGGAGCTGTGCTTATGTTTCCCTTAGTGACTTTCATCTCCCCTTAGAGTTCGGACTTCATAAATTGTCCAGGTGGATTAGTCATTTCTCCTTTCTCCCCTTCAATCACACTGCCACTTTGAAACTTACTGACCAATGCTCAGAGTAGAGTAGCCCTTCCTGATCTCTTTCTTTACCTCCACAAACTATTCAAAATTTCTTTACCACTTTGTATAGCTGTCCTAGTCATCAAAGTCAGGTTCCTCTATTGAATTTATTATCAATTCCCTTTCTATAGCTTTCAGAGAACTGTTAGAAACTGCCCTCTTGCATCAGGATCAAACATGCATTAGGCATTGCTATTTTGGGATTTAACGCATGTGCAATTGGCCCTGGGTTTTACCAGCTAGAATTCCCACTAATCCAGGAAGGATCTGGAAAGCATATCTGAGATTTAGATGAAGTTGTTACTATATTAATCATGTAAACCATCAATCACAGTCTTTCATTTTTATCTCCACCAGGCGGAGGTTATCAAAAGAAGTCATCGTCCAGGGTCTGCGAGAGGACTGTGTCCTGGGAAGATCAGATATATTGTTTACAGGCTCCTGGGGAAGGGCTTGGAATGGAATACTTGTATCTTATAACCCTCCCCGAAGACAGCTTGCTCACTCAAGAACTATAGCATGAGCTGGCCTGGGTCAAGAAGAGAACAGAAAAGAGAGGTGGGTGTGTAAGAAGAGTGGGAGACCAGAATCAGGTGGTGAGGGTTGGAGAGGGGTCACACACTAGATCATGCATGCCTTAGAATCATTGAATTTCAAAACTGACAGTGACCTTAGAAGCCTGTCTAATTTAACCAGGTCATTTTACGGGTAGGAAAACTTACATCATAGAGGTGAATGGACTTGTCCAAGGTCAGAGAGTTGTTGCTTGGATAGAAAATCCTTTTTACACAAAGGTGGGTTTTTGTTTTTTGTTTTTGTTTTTGTTTTTTTTACTTTATTATAAAGAGAGGCTATGGGGGAAATACCTAAATGACTCTAAGTAGAAAGGAAGGGAAAAAAACTTTTCAATTACATCAACTATTTATCATAACATGCAAAAATGCTTGCTATATTGAGGGTTAAAAACAATGTGAAAATGTACTATAATAAAATTTTAATAAAATAAAATTAATCAAGAGTCAACGTTCACCTGATCAAAATTCCTTCATCATTATACATTGGTTTTTAACTATGAATGGCAGTTTTCTCTGATGCAAGGAATTACAAATATTTTTCCTTCTGTTCTTCTGTATTTCCATTATAATCATATATTTCTTCCACAGTGATTAAAAAATATGTTTTACCCATTTGCTTTAGAGCTATTTGTCCCCATTTGATTGTCCAGAAGGAAACAGTAGATTGGATAGTCTAACATCTCCTTTTATGATGTGAGGAACTTGGCGAATTCCTTTTGGTTGCTATTCTAAGCAGAGTGCCATCTTAACATTCTGTTTCACAAAAATTCTTCTTCACTTTCCAGTTTTACAATATACACAGTAATCTAGAAAAGAGCACAGATTTCCATGGGGGGAAAAATCCTTTATATGTGAATCATGTTAAAAACACAAACCTGGGAGGATTCTGGGAAGATGGTGAAATAGGAAGGACCAGGAATCTGTCTCCCCACCCAGACAACAATTGCACTGGCAGAATCTGTCTGATGCAAATATTTTGGCACTCTGGAGTCCATTGAAGGCTTGCAACTTCCAGGAGAAGGCTTAGAAAGTTATACTGTGGTTAATTTCAGTCGATTTCAGCTCTTAGCCCAGTAGGAGCCAACCATCCCACATCCCCAGCTGTGTACATGTTCCTGAGGCAGCTGGCATGAGACCTTGTGGGAGTCAGGGTAGACAAAAAGGACTCTGTCCTCCAAATATCAGGGATCTGTGTGCTAATCACTGATCATTGCTTCTCATCACAGAGGTTCAAAGAGATAGGAGGCAACGACTGTTTTTACACCTCCCCGTATTGTAAGCTCTTACCCTTCAGCTGAATTGACTTCCAGGAGACCTAACGGGTGCCTTCTTTACCCCCTTCTTCATTTTTAAATTTTTCCCTTTTTGAGAGTGAAGACTAGAACATTCAAAAGTAACTATATAGAGAGGGAAAATTACAAAGTGACCACATATTCCCAAGGTAAGGCATAGGCCCAGAAAAGACCTACGTTTACATCTCAGGCTAATCTTTGGGACAGAGATGGCTTACAACAATCAAAAAGACAATAAATAAAAACAATAGCAAAAAAACATCAAACCCTGAGGAAGAGGAAGAATCTGACTTCCAGAATCACCAGATTGTTAGTTTCAAATGTCCAGTGTCAAACAAAAAAATTATAAGACATACAAAGAAACAGGAAAGGATAGTTCATTCAAAGAAAAATAATAAATAAATCAACAGAAACTGTCTTTGAAAAAGACCTGATAACAAATCTGGACAAAAACTTTAAAACAACTGTCTAAAAATGCTCAAAAAACTAAAGAAAGATGTGGAGAAAATCAATAAAATGATAGATGAACAAAATGGGAAATATCAATAAAGAGATTAAAAAGGAAACCAAAAAGAAATTCTAGAGCTGAAAAGTATAATTACTGAAAAGAAAAAATTTACTAGAGGGATCCAAAGACAGATTTGAAAAGACAAAAGAAAGAATTAGTGAATTTGAAGATAGGACAATGGAAATTGTTGAGTTGGGGGAACAGAAAGAAACAGGATTGAAGAAAAGTAAGCACAGTCTCAAGGACCTGGGGACACCACCAAACAGATCAACATATGCACTGTGAGAATTCCAGAAGGAGAAGAGTGACAGAAAAGGGCAAAGGGATTATTTGAAGAAATATTGGCAGAAAACTTCCCAAGTTTGGTAAAAGACATGAATATAAATATCCAAGAAGCCCAAAAACTCCAAGTAAGATGAACTCAGAGACCCATACTGAGACACATTATAATCAAACTTTCGAAGGCCAAAGACAAAGAGAGACTCCTCAGAGCAGCAAGAGAGAAGCAACTTGTCATTTATAAGCAGTCCTCAGTAGTACCAGGAGATTTCGCATCAGAAACTTCAGAGGACGGAAAGTATTGGGCCAATATATTCAAGGCGCTGAAAGAAAAAACTGTCCACCAAGATTTTAATTGGCAAAACTGTCATTCGACAGTGAGGGAGAAATTAAGACATTCCCAAATAAGCTGAGGGGAAGGTTGCTACTACCAGACCTATCCTGCAAGAGATGCTCAAGGAACACTTGCAGGGTGAAATAAAAGAATACTGGACAGTGATTCAAAGCTGCATGAAGAAATAAAGATCTAAATTAAGGTAAATGCATCAGCAATTATAAAAGCTAGTATTATTGAAACAATGGCTTGTAACTCTACTTTTTGTTTTCTACATGACTTGAGACTGATATATTTTCTAAAAATAACAATTGCTGGTCTAAAA
Source organism: Mirounga leonina (assembly GCF_011800145.1). Taxonomy (NCBI): domain Eukaryota; kingdom Metazoa; phylum Chordata; class Mammalia; order Carnivora; family Phocidae; genus Mirounga; species Mirounga leonina. The sequence goes on from NW_023270807.1 coordinate 13,450,103, forward strand.
GCTAGTATCATTATAACTTTAGTTTGTGACTCCACATTTTGTTTTCTACATAATTTATATTTTTGTTTACACAATGTATAAAAATGTAATTTTGTGACACCAACAACCAAAAAAGATGGGAACAGACTTCTTTTTCTTTTTTTTATAGAATTTATTTATTATTTATTTGACAGAGAGAGACACAGCGAGAGAGGGAACACAAGCAGGGGGAGTGGGAGAGGGAGAAGCAGGCTTCCCGCCGAGCAGGGAGCCCGATGCGGGGCTCGATCCCAGGACCCCAGGATCATGACCCGAGCCGAAGGCAGACGCTTAATGACTGAGCCACCCAGGGGCCCCGGGAACAGACTTCTTATAAAGGAGGAGAATTTTTGTATGTTATTCAAGTTAAGTCAGTAGAAGTTCACATTATATATGTATATGTATATTCACATTATAACTTTGAACTTCCATGGTAACCACAAAGATAATAGCTACAGAATATATACAAAAGGATTGGGAAAAAATTTAAACATTTCACTACAAAAAAATCAATTAAACATGATCAATTAAATCAATTAATCAAGAAATGCAGGATATGCAGGATAAAAACAATAAGCCATATAGAAAACAAATTGCAAAATGACAGAAGGGGGGATATAGCTCAAGAGTAGAGCATTTGACTGCAAAATGACAGAAGGAAGTCCCTCCTTATTAGCAATTACCTAAAATGTAAATGGATTAAAGTCTTCCATCGGCAAAATGGATTTAAAAAACAAAAACATGATCCAACCATATGCTGTGTACAAGAGACTCACTTTAGATCTAAAAAAAAAATAGATTGAAATTGAAATGATGGGGAAAGATATTCTATGCAAATAGTAACCAAAAAAGAGCAGATCATACAAAGTATCTTCTCCAACCACAACAAGTTAAAGTTAGAAATCAATAACAGAAGTAAAACTGGAAATTTCACAAACTTGAGGAAATTAAACAGCATACCCTTAAACAACCAACGGATCAAAGAAGAAATCACAAGGCAAACTGGAAGGTAGTTAGTAGTGAATGCAAATGAAAACACAACACACCAAGACCTATGCAACTGGAGAAAGCGGTACTAAGGAGAAATTTTACAGCTATAAATGTGTATATTAAAAAACAAGATTTCAGGGGCTCCTGGGTGGCTCAGTTGGTTGGGCGACTGCCTTCGGCTCAGGTCATGATCCTGGAGTCCCGGGATCGAGTCCCGCATCGGGCTCCCTGCTCGGCAGGGAGTCTGCTTCTCCCTCTGACCCTCCTCCCTCTCATGCTCTCTGTCTCTCATTCTCTCTCGCAAATAAATAAAATCTTAAAAAAAAAAAAACAAGATTTCAAATTACAACCCAACTTAACAACTCAAGGAAGTAGAAAAAGAAGAACAAACTAAACCCACAGGTAGCAGAAGGAAGGAACTAATAAAGATTAAATCAGAGATCAATGATAAAACATAGAGCCCAGAAATACACCCTCTCATATATGGTCATTGAAGTATTGCTTATTGCATATATGTTGGAACCAAATACCTCCAGGCTTCTTGTTAGGAGTGGTAACAAGTGTTTATTTATGGTTAAAGCAACTGCTAGTTGGGGTTTCTGTTACTTGTAGCCCAAAGCACCCCTAACCAATGCCATTAGCTAGTGGCAGTAATAGTAGAACACTGGACTTGAATGCAGATCTGTCTGGCTCCAAAGTCCTACCCTTTCATTTATAATGAGATATCTTCCTTCTTCCCTAAATAATGAATGATTAATTTCCCGGAAATACTTTCAAGTTTTTGAAAGAAAGAAACTTACTTTTGAAGGAATACTACCTTGTTTCTATAAGACCATTCAGTTAGTCCAGACAATTTAAAGATTTTATTTATTTATTTATTTGAGAGAGAGAGAGAGAGAGAGAAACAGCATGAGAGGGGAGAGGGTCAGAGGGAGAAGCAGGCTCCCCGCTGAGCCGGGAGCCCGATGTGGGACTCCATCCCAGGACCCTGGGATCATGACCTGAGCCGAAGGCAGTCGCTTAACCAACTGAGCCACCCAGGCGCCCAGTCCAGACAATTTAAATTTTACTCTGGTCTTCCTAAATATTGATCACAGTATCTCATTTTGCACTATTTTCAAAGTTAATTAATGCAATTTTCATTTTTCCTTACTTATTAATAATGGTAGGGAATAAAATTGTCTCCAAGTCAGTGCCAAAGAATTACCATTTGTTTGTGAGCGTCCATTCTCCCCAACCTTCCCTCCTAGCACTGAGTCACCAACGATCCTCCCTCTGAGCTGGCTGTGCCCTTGGCTCATCGTAACAGTGATTCCTACCACTCAGCCTGCTGCCACTGGCAGTGACCCAAGGGCCTGGATGCTCTCTTTTTGCTTCACAAACTCCCAAAAGCTACTCAGGCTGCAAACTGTTCCTTCCATCTATTCTACTGTCCAAACAGCCGAGTGAAAGTGAAGAAGCAAGTAAAGAAGTTTTGCTGCTTCTGTGACCTGAATTCCTCAAGAGAAATGATTACTAACTGCAGTAGGCTTTTAATATCCTACCTAATATATTTCCCCTGTTGAAGAAAGTAATCATGATCTTACCACTCTTAAGGAAATTGGGTAGAGAAGGGTCAGGCCGTCCAAAATGATATTCCCTCCCACACCATGTGTCTTTGATCCCAAACACCACAGATTGATCCTGAAAACCATCAGCAAAGAAGAAGTTCGGTGTTAGGTCCTGGACAGCTCACAGGCTAAAAAATAGGGTGCAACATTCAGAAGGATGGGACAGAAAGCAGTTTGGGGATCTTGGTAACCAGAACTAATGAATGGGCCCTTTGGGGAATGAGCACTGGGATCACATTCTGCCACAAGCATCACTGATGCCACAAAGAACGCAGGGATTGGGGAAGGAAAGTCTTCCCAAAGAAAAGTGGCAGTCTTTTTAAAAGAAAGAACGAAGAATACTGAGCATGCTAGCATGCACGTGTTTATGTGCATGTCTGTGTTGCGAGTGGGCAGAAGAAAAATCTGTTCACTAAAACCATCTAAGTCGCGGCCATAAGGAATTACAGGAGCAGTATTTACATCTAACTAAAGGCAGCCAAGAGACTGCTTAAAGCTGGGCTTTTACTAGCCCCTGGCTTCCACCAACCACCTAAAAGGCTGAACTGCAGCTTGGGAAGTTTTGTCATTCATAGGGTTGGATTTCCTGGAGTAAGGGGGATGGGATTACCTAAAGTTGGAAAATGCTTGGCATACTGGCTACCATATGCTTGACATCGTCTCCCAAGAAAGTCCCTGAGCTGGTGTAAGCTTCTCCAGGTCTGGTACTGACCTGCACAGTTCAGCCACGCCCAGCCCTGGAGCCACGAAAGCAGCCTGAGCACCTCCTTCTCAACTCAGCTCTGATGATCCTTTCCAGCAAAATGGGCTTGACTGACCATCTTAATGCCTTGGGGAGGTCATCCAATATAAGTGCCTATACTCTCTGTGCAGGAGGAAGGCCTTGCCAGACTGTTCACATTTCTTAACTTCTTAGCCCTGGAGAAAAGGGCTTACGTGACAAAGGGTTATGAAACTCAGCCTGAGGGCCCAGAATGAGTCCACGCTGTTTTCACCGAGGAGCTTTTTTTAGCTTTGGGTAATCAGCATTTTCCTTCTTGTCTTTATGTAGCCCTTCAAAGCAGAAGCTAGAGTCCCCAGCTCCTGAGGTCAGGCATGGGTGGGGGAACATGGGGGGAATTGGGGGAACACTGTCTGGGTTTTTATGCAGCAAGAGCTAACTGTCACTTCCCACCTCAGTCACTGACACTTCTCCAAAGGACACAACCACACCTGTCCATTCAGGACTACCTACATAATTTGAGCAACATGAAAATGGGGCGCCCCATTCAAAACTTAAGAATTTCAAGACTGCACCAGCCAAGTACTAAGTGCAGACCTTCCCGAGTGCAAGGAGGGTCTGTGGCCCAGGTTGTGTGCCCATTCAGGTTTCTGACGGATTGAATGAGGCCCACCCACACTGGGAAGGACAATCTGCTTTACTCTGTATATCAGTTCAAATGTTCACCTCATCTGGAAACACCCTCACAGACCTATGATAATGTTTAACCACATATCTGGGCAACTCTGGCCCAATAAAACAGACACATAAAATTAACCATCACAATGCTCTTTCTCTCCCTTCTTTCGATCCTTTGCTAGAATGCTCATCATAGTGTTGGCCCCTCCAGCAGAAGGTGAGAGCCAGGCCCAGCTTTCCAGAGAGTCATGAAGCCTGTGAATGAAGTCTGTCTCCACACGCTAACCTCAGACCAGCTCTCCTCACTCAGGAGTTATGTTGATCCACTCTCTGTTTCCACCAAACTCTTCCTTGTCCTCTGTGTTGGCCCATCAATCCCTCCAGCATCAGGGTTAGGCTCTCTTGGCTTCTTCCCCACTTAATTAATTAGTATATCTCTCCTAGCAGAAAGTCTCAGTAGACCATCTGCACTCTCCACTCCCAACATGTGAGTATTTTCACAGCAACTTGCTAATAACAGAACTTTTTCTTCTTTGGGTTATTGCATCCATTTGCTACACTGGGGGTTGAGCTAACATGTCAGACAGAAAGAGCCATGATTGGACACTAGAGACATTTGGGAGCAAATTTTTCTGTTTAGCAGAGTAACCCTGGATGACAGACAAGGGCATTTGTAGGAGTCAGGGAAGCCCGGCTTAATTTTCTGATTTTTCTTTCCTGTTCTTGCCAGAGGACTAAGGTTACTCCCTTCATGTGGCTCTTGGCTATACCTGCTCAGTAGGGAAGAAAGAGTTGAGTTTCGGAGTGAAAACTTCCAATTAGAGTGAGACCTGAATTCATCGCTAACTTGCTTTGTGGCCCTGGACACAGTTCTTAGTGTTTCTATCTGCGTCTTGGCTTCCTCATCTGCAAAATGGGAAGGCTAATATTTGCTCTATGAGACTGATGTATAAAGCACCTGGCATAAAACAGAGGCTTGGAAGACAGCTGCTCATAACCAGGTTCCTTGTTCTACGACTCCATCCTTGCTCCCTCCCTTCAGAAAAACCAGGGAAAGATGAGCACGCAAGCTAGGGGAAACTTGGACAGGCTGGGTGTGGTGTCCATCTTCAAAGGAGAGGCCCTGGGGTGTGGTGAGCCTCTTGCTTTCCTTTCCCCAAATCACTTCCCTTACTGGCTTCCTGCAGCTCATACCACCCTGGGGTCATCTCAAGCTTCCTGCCAGCATCCTGCCCCTCCCTCACTCCTCCTAGGGCAAACATGTCAGCACTCGGGGTTTAGAAACAGTTTTGAGGCCCATCCCCGGCGTACCCAATGGCCATAAAAGAACCACTTGGCCTTGATCCACATTTGGCAGTTAGAGAGCACCTAAGGATATGCAGCTTGAGATGTGTGACTCACTCAAAGAAATCCCCTTCTCCTTTTCCTTCTCTATGTGCTCTATTTGCAGAACGCTATCCATAATTGCTTAATAATTACATACACGGACCAGTATCTCTCTACCCCAGGCTTCCCCACGTGCATGTGTTAAACTCTTGAGGCTCCAAGGCAACTAAGATTTATTTCCCCTACCCCATACATAAAAGTTAAAAAGGCAAGGCTTCCAAAAAAAAAAAAAAAAAGGCAAGGCTTCTAGGTTCCCACATTCCTTGGGGGTCATTCAGGGTATACTTCCAGCTATTCTTAGTGGACACATAAAACTAGCCTTCCTTCTCTTTTGAAACCCGAACCTGTGTCCCACTGAGGTTTTCTGGCCTCCTTCATTCAACCCCTTCATCCTCCCCACCACCCCCTCAGTGGTCAGCCCTGCCTGTGTGGCTACTTCCTTGTATCGTCAACCTTAGAATGACCCTTCAGGCTGACTGAGGGTCTCCTACACAGGTTTCTGTGCGGCAGAGATTGGCCCAGTTTTTCTGTAAAGGCCAGATTGTAAATAGTTTAGGCTCTATGAGCCAAGAGGCAAAAATCAGAGATATCATGTAGTCACTTCTATAACACTTTAAAATGCAATGAGTTTTTTAATTTTATTAAAAAAATTTTTCACTTCTGGAACAATGAAGGGAGGGAAATCGGAGGGAGAGATGAACCATGAGAGACTGTGGACTCTGAGAAACAAGCAGGGTTTTAGAGGGGAGGGGGATGAGGGGATTGGTTAGCCTGATGATGGGTATTAAAGAGGGCACGTACTGCATGGAGCACTGGGTGTTATGCACAAACAATGAATCATGGAACACTACATCAAAAACTAATGATGTATTATATGGTGACTAACATAATAAAATTTAAAAATAAAATAAATAAATAAAAGCTCAATCTGTGGAAGAAAAAAAAATTTTTTTTCACTTCTAGACATTCTATTTGGTTGTCAAATAGGACTCGTCACTTCAACAGTCTCTTATTTTTCACTCCTCCATTTGATAATGTCTTTTCTTTGTCAAGCATATTAAATAAACTTAAATTTATTCCATAATCAATAGCCAAATATCTGAAGTGTTTATCAGCCAGATCTGCTGTCTGTGGTTTTTGTTGGTTCTCTCTAATGATGCCTCAATTCCTTGAGTATACCGTGATTTCTTTTTAAATCATGAATCCCAGTTCAACGGAATGTTATATCTGGAAATCTTTGAGGCTTCTGATAAGGGTGATGCCTTCAGTGAGCATTTGATTTATTTCTACACTGAGAGTGCCACCAACTCTGGGCCACATGAAAACAAAGTATCAACTCTGGTTTTACAAACCATACTGAGAGTGTGGACTGCAAGCTCACATGGAGGTTAGTGTGTGGTTACAAATTCTCAGATTTTTCCTCCTGCTATCTAGAGCCAGGGTGAAAACAGACAAGTTTCCTTTCTATCTTCTTCAGTGAGGAAATGGAGTCCCAGAAATTCCTGGTTTAAACTGTCCCTGAGGAGGGGCACCTGGGTGGCTCAGTCAGTTAACCCTCCAACTCTTGATCTCAGCTCAGGTCTTGATCTCAGGGTTGTGAGTTCAAGCCCCGTGTTGGGCTCCACGCTGGTCGTGGAGCCTACTTAAAAAAAAAATTAAACTGTCACTGAGGAGACATCCTTTGGGGTCCAAGGTAATTTATAAGAGGGTCTGTGATCTGACTTCTCCTATTCCCCTAGACTTTGTCTCATGCTTGCCTTGCAAACATTAAACATAGTCTTTGGGTCACTTGAGGGTAGACAGATGCCCCCACGGCAGCCTGCTTCCTCATTTGCTTGTTTATTTTGCCTCTCTTTTTCCAGTAAGCATAGCAGTGCATTCTTAAAGATTTTTTAAAGTTTTTTATTAAGAATATTTAGGTGTTTTGGGTGTCTGGGTGGCTCAGTCATTGAGTGTCTGCCTTCGGTTCAGGTCATGATCTCAGGGTCCTGGGATTGAGCCCCAGGTCAGGCTTCCTGCTCAGTGGGGAGTCTGCTTCTCCTTCTTCCCCTCCCACCTGCTCATGCTCTCATGCTCGCTCTCGCACTCTCTCTCTCTCAAATAAATAAATAAAATCTTTAAAAAAAAAACAAAAAAAAACCAGGCGCTTTAAAGAAGGAAACTTTTAGGATATCCAGAGCATCATATTACCTGTGGTGTATATGTTTTGAAAGCTCTAGTGTCCCCAAAATATGATTCAGTAGTACTGGAATATTTGAGACAGTCCCCAGTGGTCCACACCTTTATTTAGACCCTTATATAATTTCCTTCCACGTTATATCCTGGGGGGTCTGAGTGACCAGTAAAATATAGCAGAAGTGATGCCTTGTCAGAGGCTAGGTCATAAAAGCCACCGAGCTTTCTATTTGTTCTTTCTTTGATCACTCATTCTGGGGCAGGCCAGTTGTGAGAATATTCTCTTATGGAAATACACATGAAACTGAAGCCCCCTGTCAATAGCCAGATAAGTGAGCTTATAGACAGATCCTTCAGCCCCAGTGAAGCCTTCAGATGACACAGCCCTGGCCAATACCCTGATGGAAACTTCATGAAAGACCCTAAACCAGATCTACCCAGCTGAATGGTTCTTGAATTCCTTACCTTGAGAAACTGTGTGAGATAAATGTTTGTTGTTGCTAAGTTTGGGGGAGAATTTATTTCATTACAATAGGCATCAAATATAAACTCTTTCTCCCTGCCTGTAATCCCAAAAGTTTTAGAAATGTTTTATGGCAATATATCCAGAAATTCCTCATTACAGTGTCTCTCTGTTATGTGGGTGGGTTAATATACTGATACTTAACCCCAGATTCTCTTATATAACTAGCTACCACCCTTCAGAAAGCAGAGCTGGGGTGCGTGAGACATGGAATGGGTAAGTTCTGTCAAAAAGAGGGTTGCAGGGGCGCCTGGGTGGCTCAGTTGGCTAAGCGGCTGCCTTCGGCTCAGGTCATGATCCCAGGATCCTGGGATCGAGCTCCGCATCAGGCTCCCTGCTCAGCGGGGAGCCTGCTTCTCCCTCTCCCTCTGCCTGCCTCTTTGCCTACTTGTGCTCTCTCTCTCTCTGTCAAATAAATAAATAAAATCTTTAAAAAAAGAAAAAAAGAAAAAAAAGAAAAGAGGGTTGTGGTCTGAAGATTGCACTTAAGAATGGGGAACGCGGAATGAGAGTGGATGACATGATGCCGTGGCGTGACTGGGGTCACCAACATGGAGACTCTCTCCACACCTTTGTGCGCACTGTTTTCTTCCCTTACAATCCTGCCTGGTTTTCTCTGGTTTTCTGATCCCTCTCCATTCTTCATTCAACTCAAGTCTCATCTCGGTGCAACCTTCTCCAATTGCAAAGAAAGGAGTATTATTCTCTCTTGCGAGCTCCTGCAGCTCTCATGGTCTACAGTGCTCAGGCAGCACACAGCATGTACCCCCTATCTTCAGAGTTAGGTGTGAGATATCTAGGCATCTGGGCAGCCCCCCATACCCTAGAACCTGGCAGAGTACTTAGTGTGCAGCTGGTGCTTTATACAATGATACTGACCAAGGCCCGCATTGGGAATGGCTTTTCTCCCAAGGGAAGTCTATTACTATTTATGTTGTAGCCTTATGTGAGATGTTTTAGTCTTCTAGGACTTAGCTTCCTCATTGGTGAAAGGGGGTAAACCTACAGTAGAACAGATAAAAAGCTTTCCAGGGCCACCATGTACAATTACAGAGTGCCTGCACTTCACGAAAGGACCCAGCTGAGGGGTGGATAGGGGTTGAAATCCAGCCACCACTCCCCTACCCAAATCTTGTGCCAGGCCAGAGGAAAAGTCACATTTTGTCATTCACCCACCCAGAGGGCACCTTTTATAACACATACCGTGGTGGTCACTGTGCTGGCAGGGCCCGAAGCACCTGACACTACAGAGTGGCATGGTCTTGCCAACTATGACCTTCCCTAAAGGACAAGCCTTGGGCTCTGCTGTTAAGAGGCCTGGGATCATCAAGGAGGTATCAAAGACAGGCAGGAAGTTGGTTCCTTTTCTTGAGCAGATAGTAAAGAAGTGTGTCATTTGCTTTCTTCCCAGTGTGACCTATTGTAAATGGCTATGACCTTGATTTGGATATTTTTTTCCTGCCTCGGATTCCTGTGGGTTGCCACATCGCTCTCGCCTGACTCTTTGTTCATTCTCTCCTTTTTGTGTGTTTTAATGCTCATTGTTTCCTGGTTAAACCAGTTTTTAGTGTTGATATTTAATACATCTGCTTTTAGTAAACCTTGCAGGGTGTTTCCATTTGTGTAAACAGAAGAAAAAGGCAAATAAATGGGCCTCACAACTGCCGTTTGAATGAGCTAATAATAAAACCATGGCCCTTTTGTTCAGATGTACAATAGCATGGCCATTTCTTCCCATCTTCTTCTTTTTTTTTTTTTTTTAAAGGTTTTATTTATTTATCTGAGAGAGAGAATGGGAGACAGAGAGCATGAGAGGGGAAGGGTCAGTGGGAGAAGCAGACTCCCTGCTGAGCAGGGAGCCCGATGCGGGACTCGATCCTGGGACTCTAGGATCATGACCTGAGCCGAAGGCAGTCGCTTAGCCAACTGAGCCACCCAGGCGCCCCTCCTATCTTCTTTTTAAAGGCTTCCTGTACTCCATCAGGTACCTCCTATGGCCAAGAGAAGATATTTGTGTTTCCTTTGACTACCAGGGTATGTTCCTGATTATTTACATGTGTATAAACCTAAAACTTATCTTCAACAAATTTCCAAAACATTCTAACTTACAGGAAGTTGATGCATATTCTCAAATTTATCAAATCCTTTCTTATTATGTCTTTCCACAACAAGACAAAAACTGCCATTCCAAAAACCCAAGTTAAGATCATAGATACCTTTCCAAAGAGATGGCTTGCATGTACCTTTGTACCTCTATAAAATGGTCAATTATTTCTAACATTTTTCACCTACATGGTAAATAATAGGTATGATAGAAGGCCTAAAAGCCAGAGGTCAGAGTCTCATAAGTCTCTCAGCCATCCTGGATGCCTGGGATTCTAATACTTTAGTTGTTCCCCAAAGTGCCAAAGGATAGCCTGCTTCTGTTTTCCTTCATGTGTTCTGTTCATTGCTACTCAGACCTTGTTTTCCTTCATGTGGGTCAGCATTATGAAGACGTAGTGTTGGAGGTTTTCTAGGGGCTGTAACGAAGAGAGAATCAGGGAAGTCTTCCCAAAACATAGATACTGACAAGTACCACATGCCCAAAATCCAGCACGAATGAGTCTTCCTTGGGCGTAGGTCTTGCCTTTCCCTAGCGTCCCCCAACTTTCTTTTTCCTCCCAAAATTTTATTATGAAAAATGTCAGATTTTAACAAATAAACACATTAAACAAAAAAATACACCAATTTTGTTTGGTCAATGAATTTTCATGGAAATCATCGGTGGTAGATTTTTATTAACCCTGATTTAGCAATGAACAAAACTGAGATTCCCAAAAATAAAACTGGTCCCAGATTACAACGGTATTGAAACAAAGAGCAACTTCAAATGTAGATCATTAATAGCACATGACAGCTTTCTTGACGGGGAAGACTTTCTGAGGCACAATGAAGGCAAAAGAAATGGGAAAAGTGCATACAACCAGAAAAATCCTCAGACTAAAATAAAAACAAAAAAGAAGACAAATTTAACTGAGCACAGAAAACAAATCATATAGCCTTCACCCTGGCCTAAAGAAAAATGAGGTAGTACATGGAGTAAAGATTAGCCAAAAAGAAACAGATCTCAGGAAACTGGGTAAATTGCAGCAAAGTTTCCCCCAAAAAAGCAACGTAAAATAAACTTGGACGGGATCATCAAAATACTTTTTTAAGGATTCTTTTCATATAACAGAAAAGCAACATGGACTATTGCTTCTACGTTGGCACTTCTGTTATACCCACATTTCTATGGTTATACAGAGCACGTATGTATTTGGGATCAATCTACAACAATCGAGACAAATAAGCTTTGAATACAAATCATAGGAAAGTTTTAGGACCCAAGCTCTATAAATGGTGACTATGGAGGATCAAATTAGATTGTGCCAGATCCTTTTAATTCATGTCCTAGCATATGGGATGATGGTGGACCAATATCATTGCAATAATTCTCAAAAATAATTAAGTCAGAATTTCTGGTGAGGGTGTTCTAGACATCAGCATACTGGAAAGGCTCTCTGGGTCCTGGGTTAATTCTAATGAGCAACCGGGATAAAGAACCATTGGCACTGGAAAAGAGCCTGAGGGTTGGAGTCAGGGAACTGGGTTTGAATTGCAGCTAGAAGTTACCTGCCTTGTGGCCTTAAAAGAAGTTACTAATCTTTCTCATTCTGTTTCCTCATTCACAAAATTGAGATGAGAACATCTACCTCACAGAGCTGTTGTGATTATTCAGTGGGATAATATAAGCAAAGTATCTGCCATAATGCCTGCTAGAGTATAGAGGCCCCATTAAAGTCACTGAAGGTGTTCTGTGCACATAGTCTAGTAGTAACAAATACCTGTCAGATTTAAGTGATTTTGCATGGCCACCCACCCAACTGTGCCTGGATAATTAGGAGACACCAAAACAACCTTTTTCTTCCCCCATTACACACATATATATATATATATATATATGCACATATACACACATTCACACACACATACACACACACAGAGCAATGCTATCCAAAGGAAGCCGGAAATCATTTCTGGTTGGGGAACTATGCCCCCAGGACTAGGGGAAAGGGAGAAGAGGAAAGTAAAACATAGTCATGAAGGGCTGGATGAGGAACCACAACATCTCAGCATGCTGGGCAAGGCAGGCTTAGAGCAAGAGAGGAACTGACATCTTAGAAGGGCAGACAAGGGCTTCAGCCTGAGAACAGAACATGCCCTTGGCCTAGGAAACTGAAAAGGAAAACCAAATGAGTTAAGAACTCTCTCCAAAGGAAGACTAAGATCCATCCTGCATTTTATGTTTCCAAACTACATACAGTTAGTCCCTTTATATAGCCTTGACTGTTGGTAGCAAAGTAGTTGCTGCTAAAGCCAAGCTAGCAGGTCTGAATGTGTTTCATCATTTCCAATAGCAAGAACTGACACTGAGCCTTTTCTATGGACCAGACACTGTGCTAAGCCCTTTCTATGCATATTGAAAACAAAGGTAGGTAATGCCTTCAGAATGGGTATACTCTTATTCCCAATTTACATATGAGCATATATGAGAATGGGGTAACTTGTTAAGATACACATAGTTAGTCCAGTGATGGGAACATGGCACATTCTGGTCCATCTGATTCCAAAGCTGAGGCTCTTAGAAACTGTGCTCTGGCTCAGATCTGCAAGTGTGACCATCCCTGCACTGATCGATGAAGATTTACCACTCAACTGCTTGGAGGAAGAAACACTGGGCGATGCAAAGATAAATGAGACAAGATTGCTACTGTCACATAATGTGTGACCCAGTGAAGGAGCCAGAGAAGCAAGCACACGACTATCCGTTAACAAGAGTTGGGTGTGAGGGGCGCCTGGGGGGCTCAGTCGGTTAAGCATCTGCCTCATGATCCTGGTGTCCTGGGACCAAGCCCCACATTGGGCTCCCTGCTCAGCGGGGAGCCTGCTTCTCCCTCTGACCCTCCCCCCTCTCATGCTCTGTCTCTCTCTCACTCTCTCAAATAAATAAATAAATATCTTAAAAAAAAAAAAAAAAAGCCAGGTGTGAAGGGTTGCCAGATTTAGCATGTGTGCAATATAGGGTGTTCAGTTACATTTTAATTTCAGATAAACGACAGAAATTTTTTAATGTAAGTATTTCCCATGCAATACTTGGGCCATACTTACACTAAACCAATTTACTCATTGTTTATTGGAAATTCAAACTTCACTGGGTGTCCTGTATTTTATCTCACAACCTACTATGTAATAGGTTTTAGGGACGCCTGGGTGGCTCAGTTGGTTAAGCGACTGCCTTTGGCTCAGGTCATGATCCTGGATTCCCAGGATCGAGTCCCCCATCGGGCTCCCTGCTCAGCATGGAGTCTGCTTCTCCCTCTGACCCTCCTCCCTCTCATGCTCTCTATCATTCTCTCTCTCTCTCAATAAATAAATAAAAATCTTTTTAAAAAAATTTAAAAAAAGGTTTTATGACAGAGAACCAAAGTAGAAATGAGGAAGAGAGAAAGCTCTAGGAACAATTAAAATCAAGATATGGGAAAAAATGGCAAACAGATGGGGCCGAGATGATTCAGAGGAAGAGATCTCACCTAGTTGTTAGGAAGGGCTATGTGCTTGACCTTCGAAGGTGAGTAGGGTTTGCCTATATGCAAAAGAGTACAGAGAGATTGCATCTCAGGCCAAGATGATGGTGTAAGCTAGGGCGTGGGAGTGGGAAAAAGTAGTTATAGCTCAATACAGCTAAGAATAATGAATAGAGCTGGATTAGAACCCAGGGTTTTCTGTCTCCAGAGTCCATGCCTATCACATTCTACTAGTTAGAGAAGAATGAGGTCTGCTCAGGGTAGAAGCCCGTGACAACGGTTGGTTAGGAACAGATTGTCCAGGGACTAGAATACCAGGCTGGGTCATGTGGGCTTAATTAAGAATAACTCAGTATAAGGAAAGATACAACCTTCCAAGGACACTGCATGCCCAAACCACAGCTAAGGGATTCCAGAAACTCTGGGGTCTGTGGGTGAAGAGCACCGCGGGGATCACAAAGCTGGTCAATTGTCCAAATGCTGTCTCCACCAGCCCCAGACGCCAGACCCATACCCTGTGTGGAAATCAGCCGCACGTATAACTTAGTGTGGCTGGGGACCGAAGAGGTCCGTGGCATTTTATTGGCCGAAGATGCATTTGACTTCAGCTAGGTATCGGTGTTCCAAGCACTGCATCCATTTTGTGCCGGTTTTTACCAAAAAAAGCTACAAAGGTGTGCCTCTCCACTGTAAAGTCAGAGAAAGAGAGAAACGCAGTTTCACAAGCTCATGCATGATTGTGCTGCCTCGGAAAATGCCTTCCTGAGGAAGAGCTGGGTCACAGCAACAATCATTCTAACCTTATCTTGGTTGCAAAAATGTGTCCTGCGGAGAGGGGAGTTAGGTGAGAAGGTGTTGGTGGAGGGAGGGCCCAGGACAGGGAAAGTGGACAAAAGTCACAGTGCTTGTGACCAATGACACCTTAAGGGTACCCGGGCTCTCGGGGCTGCATGTTCACAGAGTTTCTCATCCTGAAGGGCAAACCCTCCTGCCACACAGGCATTTGCCTGGTTATTCATCCATATGAAGCCGTGCAGGGAGTTAGGAAATTGTCTCATTAGTAACTATGCCCGTGATCTCAATATCACAGAGCTTCGTGCATGATGTTCCCGGGGTGGGGGGTGGGGGGCGGGGGGGAAGCCCTTTAGGAAATTGGCTCCTTGTAGGCAGGGTGTTGAATGAAACCCCACCTGGCCAGAGAAAGCACAGTATAGGTTAGCAACGTAATCCAAGAAACTGTTTGCCAGTGTCTGCTATGTGCCATGGAGTGTATCTTTGAAAAGTGGGCAAGTTTCTTCTTTAATACTGATGTTAAACTCCCTTAAAATGTTTTTCCCTGGGGGCGCCTGGGTGGCTCAGTCAGTTAAGGGTCCGACTCTTGGTTTCGGCTCAGGTCATAATCTCAGGGTGGTGAGATGGAGCCCTGTATTGGCCTCTACCCTCAGCACTGGGTCTGCTTAAAAATTCTCCCTCTCCCTCTCCCTCTGCCCCTCCTCCCCTCTCTTAAAAAAAAAAAAAAAAAAGTTTTTACCTGACCACTCTGAATGTGGCTCAAAGACACATATTTAGCAAAACTAATTTATGGGGACACAAATCAGAATATTATTATACCTGGGTGGAGAAAAGGTTGACTAGAAAGGGCATGAGGGATTTTCTGGGGTGATGAAAATAGTCAGGTCTTATTTGGGGTATTGGTTTCAGAGGGTATACATTTGTTAAAACTCATCAAACAGTACATTTAAGATCTATGCAATTTAGTGTATATAATTATACCTCAATTAAAAAAAAACTTTTTAATTCCTGCTTTCTGATCCTACATCTCAGAGCCAGTTCCTGCCACATGCCCTTGGAAATCATCTCTCATCTGAAGCCTGGGCTATCCCTGTGGCCCGGGAAGGGAACTCAGCAAATTCTACATCCCCACAAAGCAATCCAGAAAACCCCTGGTAGTGACAGTCCAGTTTCCTACATCTGCTATATAAATTCTTTATAGCTATGCATTTAAGGTTTTAATTTCTGTTTTGTATTTTAACATGTGTTAGCCCAGCTGGCCCATCAGGACATAATTATACAGCTATTTCTTAAATGAGACTGACTAGGTGATGGATTTTTCCACTTGCTTTGACTATCTCATCCTCTTCCTTTAGTCACAGAACCCAAGTTTTGTTCAGGTAGCAATATTCCCAGTTAAAAAGTAGTCATCTCCCCAGACTCCCTTGCAGCTATGGGTAAACCACCCATACAACAGAACCCAGTTCTGGCCAATAAGATGTAAACAAAAGTTCACTGAATAAGGATTTAAGGGAAACTATTGTTTTCCTGATAGAAAGGGTCAGATGGTTGGCAGATGTCTTTTCTTTCACTTCTCTTGGATCCCCCCATCTCTGGCCTGAAAGCCAGGTGAAATGGCTAGATGAGGTGTAGATACCTTGGACCATGAAGCTACTATACATGGGAGAGGAGGAAGAAAGAAAGAGGCTGTTTCATTGAGCTCCTGTCCTTGTCTTCAACTTTCTGTCATCTCTTTATTAAATGAAAAACAATCCCCTGTTGGGTTAAGCCACTGCAGTTGGGTTTCTTTTATATCCAGGCAAATCCAATTCTGTACTTGGATATTTAAAATTTTCAACTTGATCAAAAACTAATGAGGTAATGTATGGTGATTAACATAACATAATAAAATAAAATTTAAAAACAAATTTCCAACTTGAAAATACAAGTATCAGTGATCCATGATCACGGAAAAAATGTAAGTATGAGACCCAAGTGATGACATCTAAGTGTGAGATGTCATAAATATGAGACCCAAGTGATGACGTCTACGTGTGATGATGGCACATGTATGAGACCTGAGTGATGATTTTACTAGCCTATGAGCTCCTTGAGGACAGGGACCATGACTAATTGTTGTTACACCTTTTCATGAGCCCAGCACTGGAACACAGTGTATATCTAATTTATCTTTGCTGGATGGAATCTCCCTACAACCCTGAGCAAGGAGCCACATTTCAAGAGTACCCATCTTCCAGGTCCCCAAATTTGTTTTCTCTGTAGGAACCTGACCTCGTAGAGACAGACCTTATATTTAAGAATTTCCTTCAACCAAACATGAATTCTTCCTGAGATTATTCTATTCACTCTTTTCCCCCGGATTTACTGAGATATAATTGACTTATAATACTGCATTAGTATTGGTCCAAGGCATACAATATAATGATTTGATGAATTTTTAATAATCTATATAATGCAAAATGATCACCTCCAGAAGTCTAGTTAACATACCTCACCTTACATAGTTAAAATTTTTGTCTTATGATGAGAACCCTTAAGATCTATTCTGTCAGCAAGTTTCAATATCCAACACAGTATTGTTAACTACAGTCACTATGTTGTACATTGCATCCGCAGGATTTATTTATCTTATAACTAGAAGTTTTTACCTTTTGACCACATTCCCTCTCGATCTTCCCTTATTCAAGGCAGAGATACTTCCATTTAGAAAATTACAAACTCTAACCCAGTGCAGATTCTGAAAACAGGTTATTTCCCTGATGATACCACTGAGCTCACTGTAATGTTCTGGCCTTCCTGTATGAGAACCGCCCCCGCCCCCCCAGCCCCCGAGAGTGTGCATTTCCCATGCTTTTTTGTGTGTGTGTGTGTGGTGGGGGCAAAATTTGAGCTTCTGTAGTGGTGTATTGGAGTTGCTTTGCAGTGGTAAGAGCTGATCTGTCCATCTTCCCCCAACTCTTGGTTCAGTGACTTCATGTTGTAGCTTGAACTCAGCCATCATGGGAGTATTTATACCGTGGAAATAGCTAAATGCTACAAATCAGTACCCAATCTTTGTCCCAAGAGCGGGTTATTAAATTTTTACCAGCACACCACACCGTGGTTCCTGTCTCAAGTAATCACTATAATGCTGAGAATGACAGGGCCTTATATAGGTATCCCCACACTTTGCAAACGTTTGCATTCGGCCACTTTGCCTATATTAGTCCTTGTTTTTGTTAACTGAAAGAAATCCGAAGAGGATTTTTGCATTTACTAAAAAAGGAGAAATGCAAAAATAGCATTCAGCATTTGTTTTTGCAGCAAGCTGTTAGGAAGACAGCACACCCGAGCAGGGAGAGGAGCCCCGGTCAAGCTCTTCCCCAGGAACTACACTCAGCATCCCAGCATCCAGCTGACACAACTCCGAACTGTGTCTGGGAGCATCTGTGCTTGATCTCCATTTATCTTGTCCATGCATTAGCAAGATGTGTCCTAAAGTATCAGAAAGACCTAAGAGAGAGTATCTGTGGGGTTCTGGGAACTCTCAAAAAATTTTGCATATAAATTAATGGTGAGTGCTTCTTCCCTTTAGGCCACTTCATATTATGAAAGATTTCATAGGAAAAGTTCCAGTTATGGGTAGCGGGGAAACCTGTATTTGGATGGTGGGTTACGATATTTAAAGTGGCATCACATAAATGATTTCATTTGACTCTCACAGCAACCCTAAGAAGTAAACAAGGAAAGCATCACTTGCTCCTTGTATTAGTTTCCTACTGCTATTATCACAGACATAGCAGCTTAAAACACAATTTTATGTACATATATATGCAGTATCTGTACTGTGTCTGTAGGTCAGAAGTCTGAAATGGGTCCTAAGGTACTAAAATCAAGATGTCGGCAGGGCTGTGTGTCTTCTGGAGGCTCGGAGGTGAGAAACAGTTCCTGGTCTTTTCCAGTTTGCCTCCCTAGGCTGCCTGCATTCCCAGGCTAGTGGTCCCCTTCCGGTTTCAAAGCCAGCAACCCTATCACTCCAACCTCAGCTTCTGTGGTCGCATCTCTTCTAGTGCGGACTCCTCTGCCCCTCTTTCAGTTATAAGGACCCTTGTGATCACGTTGGGTTCACCTAGATAACATAGGATAATCCACCCATCTCAAGACCCTTAATCACATCTGAAAATCTCCTTTTGCCATTTAAGGTAGCATATTCACAGGTTCCAGGGATTATGATGTGGACGTTTGGGGGAGGTCATTACTCTATTTACGACACACCCTTTTATCAACCAGGAAGCCAGCTCTGAAAGATAACAGTCCTGTTCAAGTTCATGAACGTGTCAGTGGCAAGAAGGGACTTGGGCCAAGTGCTCTGTCCACTGCAGTGTGCTGCCTCTCTTTGTAAATATTTGTCCAACAGCTGGCCCAGGACAGGGCACACTCTGGGGCAATGGGTACAGCACAGCTGAGGATAGATGGAGCCTCCGGGGGGACCGATTTTAGGATTTATGAGCCCTCCCAGGCCCAATATTCCACTAACCAAACATTCTTAATTTTCCTTCCCAGCATCCCGGGGAGACTTAGAGGTCAAAGTACAGTGACCTAAAGTCCCGAAGAGTTGGATTTTCTAAGTGTTGGTTGAGATATAACTGAGGACTTGCCAAGACACATGACGATGTTTCCTTCCACCCACTCTAGCCATTCTCCAATTTGATTAACCCCTTTCCTTTCTGGAGCTTTGCCTCCAGCCTTGGGATGCATCCATCACCCCCTACTCTCTCCTACATAGCAACCACCACCTCCCTGAGTCAGATGAAATAGTGGGTAAGTGGGGGAAACCATTAGAATATCAGAACAGCGTAAGGGCATCTGTGCCACTCAACATGGATTAGAAGGTGACCGCCTTGGGAATCCAAATTGGAAGAGAGAGTAGAGGCCTTGCCTGCTCCTGGTGCTCTATGTCAAAAGAAGGTAGCCTACAAGTTGCTGGATTAGGAAGCCTGTGTCCTCATTCATGTTTGTCTTTCAATTCATTGCATGACTTTGAGCGAGGCACTTCTTGTCTTTATCTGGACTGATGCAAGGAGCTGTTCACTCTGGGAGGTCCTATGCCATCATGTGGTCAATGGTGCCAGATCTAGCATCAGACCCCCTGAGTTCCTAACCCTGCTTCCACCACTGAGTGAAGTTGGACAAAAGACAACTTCTCTGTGTCTCATTTTTCTTATAAATAAAATGGAGATCCTAATAACATCACCATCCTTAGACTTATTGTAAGGATTAACTGACATAATGTAATTAATGCACTTAGCACAGTGGCCTGGCACATAATAAGCCCTTGGTAAATGTTACTGTTGTAGCAGATCAGTGATTCTGAAAGTGTGGTCCCTGAACCAGCAACATCAGCCTCATCTGGGAACTTGTTAGAAACACACATTTTCAGTCCCATCCCAAACCTTGTGAACCAGAAACTCTGGGGGGCTGGGGCACAGCAATCTGTGTTTTAACAAACCCTCCAGAGGGTTCTAAAGCTACATGTTAAAGCTTGAGAACCACTGATGCAGATGGCTCGAAGATGCCTTCCAATTCTGGAATTCTATTTTTTCCTGCAAATGTATACATTTACCCAAGGCCCAAGGAAATCATTAGTATTTACCCACATCATTCCACAAACATTTATTAAAACTTCTCTTCATACTGGAATCTAGGGATAAAAAGCAAAACAAGAAATCACTCATAGGCTCAAGAAGGTGACAGTTCATCCCACTACCCTTAATTTATAGCTTCAAAAATATGATTTGGTAAATGTTTCTGCTTTTGTTCATGATACCTGAGTTTCACTATATGAAAATGGTATCTTTTTTTAAAAAAGTATTTTCTTCAGGTTACAATTAGAGCAAGATACTAGCTAAGTGACCTTGAGTCTCCGTGTCTTTATTTCTAGAACAAGATTAATAATACCTATCTCACTAGTTTTCGTGAAGATTAATATGATTAAATGTGATGACATGTATGAAATGACAGTTTGTTATCGATGTCCAGTAATGCTTAGTTAGATCTTAGTTTAAATCCAGTTCATAATTAAGTATTGTTGATTAGTATCAAATTGGCTTTATGGTGTATAGTACTGATATACAGAATTTTTTAAAAAACAAATAAATCCATTATATGTTGAAATCCAAGTCCTGAGTGCTATAAGATGTGTCCATCACTTTCACTTTCTTTTTTCTGACATTCAGGCAGTGAAGACCCTGAAGTACAAACAGGCTCTTTGTATTTCAGAGATAAGTCAGAGAAGTGGCTGGTGTTTATCCAAAGGCAACCATGAAGGCCAGGAGTCAAAGCAAAGTTCAGACTCAGTTACAGGCTCCTCAGCTGCTTATAGTAAAAACTTTGAAATCCCCTTGGAAACTTCCCTTTTAATTCTGTCTCAGAAGATTTTATCTGATCAACCAGGCAGTCCTCAGATTCCAGAAGAGTTTCATCCCTCTTTGTGTTAAAGCCAGTATCTGCCTTGAGCTTGACCTGGAAATGGGGCTCTTCGTGGTTCCCCAAATTTAATTCAACAAAGACTGAATTGCTGAAAGACCACAGGGTACTGCTTTCGAAGTCTGTGGTTTCTTCAAGCAAGAAGGCTTGTTCAGGGCTCAAAAACATTCTGCGCATGCGGAGAAGGTACCCTGCAGTGACTGGCACGTAGTAAGTGCTCAGCAATTTTCTCGGGATGAAAAAGAGTGAAAGTAGTACATGACAGGGTGTTAAAGAGAAAACCACGGGCCCCAAATGGCTTCACTTAGGCCAAGTAACCAGACTGGGGCTTAATATCTAACCTAGTATCAGTTTCAACCTCCCCAAGGAATGTAATCGTAACTGGTCAGTCAGGAATTTTCTGATCAGCACCAATAGTCATCTGTCATATGGACCCTTCCAAAGAAAGAAAGATGAGGTAATCCACCTAATCAGGTTCCCTGCTTTTCCCCTTAAAAGAAGGTGACCTTGCGTAGAACATCCTTATTTTATTTTATTTTTTATTTTATTTTATTTTATTTTATTTTATTTTGGTAATAGCTTTTTGCCCTACCCTCCTACCTATAAAAACCTTCCATTTTGTACAACTCCTAGGTGTTCCCTCTGCTTGCTGCCCAATTCATGAATCACTTAATAAAGCCAATTAGATCTTCAAGTTTACTCCATTGAATTTTTGTTCTTTAATAAGGGACAAATTAAGTTGTACAGAAAACAAGATAGAAAGAGCTACTAAAAAGTTTGAGAGGAGAAGATCATAGTGGGCTGGAGCACCCAGCATTCTCACGTTATGTAAGAGAAAACTGAGGCACAGAAAGGTTAAGTGAGGCACCCAAGGTCCACAGCTAGTAAGTGGTGGAGATAAGATTGGACGCAAGTTGTCGGGGGCCAGATCCCATGCTCTACCTGTATAAACAGTTTGTATTTTAAGTTATATATTTCATTTGTAGTATATAAAAATGTAAGTATGAACCAGTGATTTCATGGATATTATTGTTTAGAATGAGAATAAGAAAACAATGAGTCCATTTAAAGAAAATAATAGGAGGATGGTTCTCCAGAAAAACGAGAATCAGGAAGGTGGAATGCTGATGACTAAATATTATCTTTATGAAACATGTAATTAACTATGATAAAAGTTAACAGACCCATTATTACATACCTGGGTAGATAGCCAATGAGGTGCAGTATGATGTCAGGTTGACTTGACCCAATGGAAATTTATTGACTGGTTAAACCTTGCTACTATAACCTTAGGAACTCTCATTCCATTGTCAATAAATTCCTTTACACTTTGGACCTTTGCCCTGAACACTTTCATCTTTTCCTCCTTCTTCCACTTCCTTCCATTACTGAAAACCTAACTCTCTCTTTAACCTGACTTTTCACCCTCTTGAGTAGAGTTTACTTTTTTCCTCATTTCTCCTTTACCTCAAAGTCATGAGGGGGCACATTCTCATTGCCTTCTACCCCCCTCTGGCCTCCGGATCGTCTTTGCATTGCTTCTCATATTCTAAGCTCAACTATCTCTCCTCTTTTAAAACCCATATCAGATTATCACCTTCTCTCCATCATTGCTCTGCTATCTACCAACTTTCAAGTTATTTTTCCACATTCTGAAGATTCTGATCTCAACAATATTTGAATGTGACTACCTTCTCCTTTTTGAAAAACTCTTCCTTTGTTCTTTGCTGTCTTTGTGTCCCTCCACCAAAAAGGTGGGATTTCTTCAAGGTCCCACGTGCAGCCCTTAACTCTTTTCCTTTTGTCTTCTCTCTCTGGTGAACTTCACAGCTTCAACCATTACCTCTTTTTAAATGTCTCTCCAATCCACATCTCTTGTTCAAAATTTCTCTGGACTATAGGCTGGAATTTCCAAATGTCTCTGCATTAGTCCCATAATATCCTACCAGGTCTGACAAACTATATCAACAATGAACTCACTCATCCTTCTTCTGGCTCTCCCTCTGCACCCCTGCTCTCAGTGAAGGGTAGTGATGTAGAAGAGAATGCTCAGAGTTACTTCCAATGCCTTTCTCTCTTTCATCATCCCAATATACCTTTGGTCACCATGCCTTGTCAATAAATCATTATCCTTCTGTTTTTACAGTTGCTCAACCAGACTCTGCTGTATGCTTCACCTCATGGGTTATACTACACCAGCTAACAAAACAGACTACTAGGCTAATGCTAGGTCATGTCATTTTCAGGCTCAGGGCTCTTCCAAGTACTTCGCCTATAAAATGGAGTTAAAACATTTTAGTTTAAAGTCCAAGATTCTCTCCCAGCCTATATTTCCCCTCACCTGTTCCTATATACACCCTATTTTAACCAGCCCAAATTTCTGGATTGCCCCTGAATAAATCATTTATTCATTCAAGAAATATTTATTAAGCACTTGGTATTAGCCCAACACTGTCCTAAGTGTTGGAACTTTAATGGAGGACATGACTCTTGTGTTTAGATTTAGATGATACAATCAGTGAAAAGAATGTGTGGTAAGTACTAATCTAGGAGGACAGCTGGGTACTATGAGCAATCACCTGGTTGCTCCTAAGTGCACAGGGACAAGATTTGGGGAATAGGGAGGTAGGGAAGGTTTCCTAAGGGAAGTAATAACTGAGCTGAGAACTGAAGCTAAATAAGAATTATTCAGATATAATATGGGGGGAAGGTTGTTATTAATACAGAAGGAAATGTATGCAAGAAGACTTGGAGCAAGAAAGGATGGCCAGAGAAAAGGGACATGAGAATAGAGATCAGAGGAAAAGGAGGAAAAACAAGGTGTTGCAGAAGCCAAGGGATGAGTGAAAAGGCAAGAGCAGACCACATTGTTGCCAAGAAGTCAAATCAGACGAGGACTAGAGTGTCCTTTGGATTTAGAGTGGAAAAATCACTAATAACCTGTCCAGGAGCCATTTGAGCAAGTGATGTAGGCAAGGCCATATCACAGTGGAGAGAGAAATGTATGGAAGGTAAGGCATTGAAGACTCGAATTCTAGATAAATCTTTATGGAAATTTGAAACTCGCTACATCTTTATGCCATTTGCTCATTCTGTACCAGTTTCCTCCTGTCATGCCTCTTTCCCTACTTTGCCTATGTTGTTATTCCCAATTCTCTTCCCACTGAAATGCTGGCTATCTTTCAAGACCAAATCAAATACTCGCATATCTTGAGCTTCCCTGCACTCCTGGCAGTTCGAATGGATTACTCGGTACTTGCCACATAAATCGTTGCTGCATTAGCAAAGTGTGTTCACTGATCACATGGAATTTCCCTTGTACATCTGTTATAACACTTGCTTCTTACTAACTTGTGGTCTATTTAGTTGCACACACCTGTTTTCCTGACTATATAACTTGATGGCGAGAGAGCTGTGTGTTGGTCATCTTTGAACTTCTCATAGTTTCCAACTAAGTGCACTGGGCACTGTTGTCATCTATTTTGAACTCAACTGACTGTTCTCTCTCTTGCATTGATGTAAGAACATGCTATGTACGACATGGTCTTTGTCCTTGGAGACAGTGAGTTCTAATAGTATCTATAATGAGAATGGAAAATCTTAGGATTTGCTAGGGTTATCTTTAATCTCTCAAAGTATGTCCATTATTATTCACATGTTTTGCATATTCCAAATGCTATAAATCATTATCAGCTTGGTTCTCTGTATGAATGAATACTCTAACTTTCTGATTCAAGTGAAACAACCCACTCAACTTTTCAGCTCAGAGTACTCAAGTAGCCATTCATTAATGAGGTTGAGTTAATATTCACACATCTCTCTCTTTTCAAAGAACAACCTAGGAAATTGTTAAACCAAGCCAAAATAGAAAAGCGACATTGAACTTTTGGCTTTCTAAGGACTGAAACCAAAAGAATAAGTCGGGCGCCTGGGTGGCTCAGTTGGTTAAGCGACTGCCTTCGGCTCAGGTCATGATCCTGGAGTCCCTGGATCGAGTCCCGCATCGGGCTCCCTGCTCGGTGGGGAGTCTGCTTCTCCCTCTGGCCCTCCCCCCTCTCATGTGCTCTCTCTCATTCTCTCTCTCTCAAATAAATAAATAAAATCTTAAAAAAAAAAAAGAATAAGTCATATTCTTAAATTCTAAGTGCCTGATGATCATTCGGATATGCTAATTTGTGCAAGGCAAGGACAATAGTTAGAATGATAGGTGAATTTGTTATCTTATAGACAGAAAGACTTGCAAAATCTTTCAAAAATGTTAGTGTTTAGGGAAATTAAAATCCACTTACACTCTGTTTGATGAATACAATTGATAAACTCCATTAAAAATATTTTAGAATTTCTATTAAGCATATTTTATAATTCTTTTGCAACAGAATCTGGAACTTTAGTCACCTCCCTTCCTCTCAAAGCCCAACCTTTCATTGCATTTAGCAGCACAGAGATAACCAACTCATTCCTAAGTCACATCATAGAATTAGGATTAAGTACAAAGCTCCATTTCTTCGACAAACAAAGTTCTGGAGCCACTATGGAAAAATATTAGTATCTAACAAAACTAGATAGTTGATATCCAGGTTATTGCAATGTCACTCTCTATTCTTTTCTCTTGGTGTGAAATGTTTCATATCTTTAGAATGAGAGAAAAAATATCCATGCGGTCCAAAATGACTGGAGAACTCAATAACTGAAAGAATTTCTGATACCAGTTTGTAACTATCCCATTTCTCTACTGCTCCATGAATACTTAAGTCAGAGCTATATCTTTCAATTTCTAGAGGAAGAAACAAATTTAGTTAAGAGAAATCAAGTGATTCTGGAGCACGAGCAGGTGCAAGCTCAAGTCAGAGTTAACAGTCCTGAGGTATCAAAGGACAGGAGGCTGCCTCCAAATCTGAGTGGCACCATAGACATTCAATTAGTACTTATGTGATTGATTGGTTGCCTGTTTAATAGAAACAAGAGCTCAGCTCTTGGGAAAGATGGCACATGTCACCTTCCATTCATCACTGACCATGGCTGTGTTGGCCCAAACTCAGGAGACCCTTGTGTGACTTCAGTAGTGGCAACAGTTTATTTATTTTTTTTAAAGATTTTGTTTATTTATTTGAGAGAGAGAATGAGATAGAGAGAGCATGAGAGGGAGGAGGGTCAGAGGGAGAAGCAGACTCCCCGCCGAGCAGGGAGCCCGATGCGGGACTCGATCCCGGGACTCCAGGATCATGACCTGAGCCGAAGGCAGTGGCTTAACCAACTGAGCCACCCAGGCGCCCCAGTGGCGACAGTTTAATATGGAGCCAACCACACTCTCAGGGGTCCCTGCATTGAGAAAGTGGCTGGCCCAGGGTTATGGGTACTGTTGGCAATAGCCTTGGTGTGAAGCAAAGTTCATTAATCCAAGACTAGGAAGAACCACAGGACCTAAGACAAGAAAGAGCAAAACTATCTCCAAAGACATTGGCTTCCAAGCTGCTCCCTCCTGTTGCCAGCATTTCTGTTGCGATGGGCATGACTGCATGGTGCTCACTTGGTTGGTGGAAGAGTCCACCAAACAAGAAAAGGAATATGGCGGTCCCAGGACAGCTCTTTAATTCTGCTGTGTTCCTGAGTTCAACACAGCAGCATTTATTAAGCACTGACATTTACCGACCATTAGCAGTAAGACACTACACTGTCTTTTCTTTCCTCCCTTCTCAACCTCAGTGTGTTATCTATCAGTCTCTCTCTGTCTCACACACACACACCGCGCATGCACGCGCCCCTGATATTGCTAGCAATTTGTCCTGCCCACAGGAAACCCATGTTCAGAGTCTGTGAGGCATCACTTTAAGCAATTGTAGTGACTGGAAGGGACAAAGGAAAGCCAACCTCATTCCAAGGCAAGAGAGTGGCTGAAAAAGCAAACTGACCTCTTGTCAATGCTCAGAAATGAGCTGTCTTAGGATTTCTTAGCAGTGCTGACTCATAACCAAGTCTCTGCAACTGACTGTCCCATGAGAACCTCAAGAGCAACACATACACCTTTCCAGAGGCAGGCTGCTCAGCTCATCCCCAGTGTCCTTGACAGATGCCTCCTCTCTCTCCAGCATCATCTCCCACTACCCATGAAACTGCCCCAAACCGACAAGTCCAGGCTTGTCACGGACCTCCTCTTTCTGACATGCGCACTGGCTCCTGTTCTTCTGGAGCCCTGTGAATACTCCACTTAACAAATCCTCCCAGTGTAATTCACATTCATCCTTCCCAGAGAGAGGAATCAGAATCACAGGGAGCAAAGCTTGTGCGTGTGTCGGTCAGTGTGAGCATGTATATGACTATTGCTAGTAGGAGCGGTTACTACATGGTAGTCACTTTCATGTACCCACACTGGGCAGCCCCAGCCCCAGGTGGAGCCAGGGTTCTACCCAGCCAACATACTGAGAATGGGAAGGTGCTCAGGGAATCCTGAAGGCGGGGGATCCTGAAGCCCCCCTATAGCACCAATGAAGAACTGCACTGAGCTGGTGCAGACCTTGGATCAGGCTAGGGCTGAGCAAGAGCTGTAACTCAGACCCACTCCCGACCTGCCTTGGGGTGGGGCACAAATGCCTGCCAGGAGCCTTCTTTGTCACCCATAAACCACTGCCAGTGAGGGAGAGTGGGAGTGATGAGACTCACCTCTCATTAAGTCCCCATCCTAGGCTTGGCAGAACATCGTGTCTTTCTAAACCTTGCCGCTGGGGCTGGAAGCACAATTTCTCCTCAGAGCCTCCAGAGGGTTAGAGAAGATGAAATAAGTGCAATGAATGAACAGGTGGGAGAAAGGGCCACACAAGAGGAGATGGGGATATGAGGTGAGCCAAAGAGAAGGCCAGGTCAGCTGTGGCCACGTGACGGCAAAGGCCCCGGGTCCAGCTGAGCAATGTGTTTTCTCCTCTCTGCAAGGGAGGAAGCCAGAGCAGGCAAGTTCAGGGAGTTGCCTCTGAAAACCCCAGCCTCTGACTCCTCTGGTCTGCATCAGCTAGAAATGTCGGGTGAGGGATAGCTGGTGGGAGGATGAACGAGACCCAGAGACACACAGGGAGGTCCCTTACATCATTCCAGCCTTCTTATGAAGACTGCCATTACCACAACTGGGAGACCAAAGCTGGGCTGAACCTCAGAATAGGGCAGTTCCTTCGTGACTTCTTGTCAACCCTCGGACTGAACCTGCCCAAGACCAAGTCATCTTGTGCCTCAGCCAACCTAATCCTCCTGAAAATGCTTTCATCTCACCCCTCCCTGGATCAGAGCACTCCCCTGGCTCCATACTGCATCCTGCTTCAAGTCTAAACTGCTCTACCCCAGTCCGGCCCTCCCTCCCTCCCCATCCTTGGCACCCCCCATCACCTGCATGCCCTTTACTCCTCCCCAGGCTCTCTGTGTGCATTTCTCTCTTGCCTCTTTCCCTCCTCTCTTACCTAGGGAAATCCTGTCTTCTCCCCCTGTCTAGAAATGATCTGCCTATCCATCAACGTGTGGCTTAGGCTTACTTCCTCCAGGAATGCTTCTTCTTTACCAGTCAGCATTGATCTCTCCCTTCTCAAAATGTCCTTGCAAAATCCAGTGTACCCCAGGCAATGTCAAATCTCTGTAGAAAGTTCAGGCTTATTCCTGGGGGGATCAAGACTCGAAGCTCCAAATGCCAAGTCGGCTGGGCCCGGGTTCACACAGGGCTTCCACTAATCTGCACGGCACCTGTGTGCCCATCAGAACGACCTGCACAAAGGTACCCATCAGCCACGGGGCAAATCCCTCCTCTGCTGCCCACTAGCTGCGTGACCTGAGGCAAGTGCTTACTTCTACCAGCCTCAGCCCCTCGCTTGTAAAATGGAGAGCATTGTGCCTACCCCACTGGGTTGTTCTAAGAGCTATAAATGCTGTAAAGGGCTGGGCATTAGAATCTGTTGAGTGGTCACTAAATGTTGGCTGTTATTAGCCTCCTCTACCTCCTCAAGGAGCTCTCTCTTGAAAGAAGAAGGGGCATCGTAAGGTAGCAGCTGACACCTCATTCCTTCTCTTTGTCCTTTGCCGTCATAACACCACATCTTATAATGCAATTTCAAAGACCCTAGAACCAAAAATAATTTAGCTGTAGGGAAAAATTTTATCCGAGGGCTAGAGTAGTCATATTTAGCCTAAGGCAATCCAGGCATCAGGTATATGACAGAGATAGAGAGAGAGAGAGAGAGAGAGAATTATCTTCTAAAGCAGGGGAAAGGGAGTGAGAAAGTTTTCCCTAAAGCTGGTATTTGAGAGTGGGAAGGCATGAGACCAAATTAAGTAGATATGGAAATCAGCCCATGTAAGGATGGAAGGCTGACCTAGGCATTTCTTAGTGATTGGATGAATTGACTTTGGGGGTCCAACACCTTAAAGTTCAATTCGTCTATCTGCCCCTTACTTTCAGCGTGACATTGGACAAGTTACTTAACCTCTCTGTGTCTTAACTTTCTTATCTAAGAATAGTAGATGAATGAAACCACATAAGAGATATAGCATGGCGGTGGTAAGCGTCCCCATATTTTGTGGATATTTACTACATAAGAGGCCCTCAGTGGCACCCAATGACAGGAGAAAACTATGCCCATTTCTCAGCTATGAGGCCACTGATAACCCTTGCCATCTCCTCCAAAATCATCCCCGAACCGAGAGTCCGGGAAAGCCAGGATTCAGCTTGAAGAGGAAGCAGAAAACATAGGGACATTTGCATTTATCACAGTAAGTGTCTTATACCTCATCACATATCTGACACATTTCTCATGTGCTTGAGATTTTGTTGAAGTCATGTATAAACATCCAATTAGTATTTAATGTAGCCTGCTGAATTATTTAACTAGAGTAGAACTCATGGTTCCTGATGAGGATTTATTTTGAATTTTTTATTATGAATAATTTACACAAATCTAGAAAAGCTTCATAAGCCCCAGTGTACCTGTCACCCAGCTTCGAGAATAATCAACTCATAGCCAGGCATGTTTCATGTATGTCCCACTCTCTCCCTGCCCAAACCCAAATTATTTTGAAAGAAATCCCAAATACCATACCATTTCATGAGAATATTTTTAAGAGAGACAAAAGGGAGAAGGGACACATACTTTTTTTAAAAAAAGATTTTATTTATTTATTTGCCAGGGAGAGAGGGAGAGAGAGCACAAACAGGGGGAGTGACAAACAGAAGCAGACTCCCCACTGAGCAGAGAGCCCGATGAGGGACTCGATCCCAGGGTCATGACCTGAGCTGAAGGCAGACACTTAACCGACTGAGCCACCCAGGCACCTGGGACACATACTTTTACAGTGAATTTTACTTTTCCTGAAACAAGGAATGGGGCATGGCAAAGAGGAAAGCAAGACACCCAGTTGCCAGGAAGGGCAGAAAGTGACTAATTCCGTGCCATTTTAATTTATTCCATTTATTCTTTATCATTGTTGTTATATAGGCTGCCCTGTAATTTGTAGCTTAAATAGTCTCACTTGGGTTTGCCTCACCAACTGCAATTGAATTGGAAACACCTGCTAGCAAGAGCTACATTTTCTTCTCACTGAATTTAACGTTGTCGGTTCTGGTGGTCCATATGACATCTGGCCTACCTACCTCCTTTTCTTCTTAATGTTCGGTCTTCCTCCTAACCTCCTAATGACTCCTAAACTTCCTCTTATTAATTCCATCAAATGGAATTTACTGGACACAGCTCTTGCCATACAGCCGACAAAAATAAGGTGGGAACAGCTAGCAGACCACTGGAGGCTGAGAGGTAACAGGACGAATTATTTAACTAGAATTATTTAAATTTAAATTATTAAAATTATTATTTAAAATATTTAACTTGCTGGGAAAGGATAAATTAGCCAACAAAGGGGGAGGTCGGAGGCAGTTGAGGGTGCAGGGAGGGCATTCTAGGCAGAGGAAGCAGCTCTGACAAGGGTCTATGAAGGAAATTTGGGGCCAATGTGGGGGACTGCAAAATATATCATTGGGCTGGACCAATAAATTTGAGTGGATAAAGAAGGGAGAAGAATGGGGGTTGAAAATGTAAAATTATGCACAGTCCAGTCCTTGGGGGACAGTACTGATTGGATCGGGATGGGAGCTGGTTGGAGTTGGGCTGGTGGGAGAGAGGAGTCCTAACAGGATGGAGACACAGGCACGACGCACTCTTTAAGCTCCTGGATTCACCATGGCACTTTTCACCTTCTGCAACATCTCCTGTGAGAACATGGCCTCCTGGGACTAGCATATCTCTTGGATAGTTTACTAAACACTGATGCCTCCCCCGAAGATGCTTCCTTGATATAGAACCTACGTGCCAGACTAGGCACATTATTCAAGCATGCACATTTATTTAGTTTGCAAACATTTGTTTTCTCTGAAAGTGTTTTCAAAACAGAAAGCCAGACCAGACCTTATTATTTTCATATGTTTGTTTCACTTGGTGCAACAAAACAACTGCTAATTGGAATGAAAGTGTGGTAATGTAGATAAATTGTTTTTACTGCGCTTGTTATTAGGTTCACTGTATCTGCAATTGCACCTGTGGAAATATATTTGGAAATATTCACTTCACAGCACGAGCTATTTTCTCACGTAGCTGAGACTTTGAGCAAGATTCGTAGATCTCAGAATGAAATCCAGAGTTGCCATTTGGCAGCTGAATTGTAGCGTGTAGATAATCATTGCCATGGAATTATCTATTCAGGCTATCATCACTGCCCCAGTTTGCTCGGCAGTTGAAAATCCCACACTTTGCACTTGAGCGGTTGCACTTGACTGGTTTCAGAGCTCAAGGGCTTGGAGGGATGTTTGTAAGTTTCAGGGGTCATGAATTTGAATTGCAGTGAAGTATGCGATAGAGAGTTCTGGAGTGAGAAGTGTGATTAAGTGACCTCTAATGCTCCTTCCATTTACATAACCCCCTGTCCTTGGGCTGCAGATATCTGAGGCTACTACATTTATAATCATTTTCTTCTAAAATAAAGTTAACCAAACTTCAGGCAGATGAGTCAGTGACCATTTGGAATGATGGAGGGGAGAGTTGGACCATGTTGAGATCTAGTTTCATACTTTATGAGATTTAAGAACCGTGTTCCAGGGCAATGCCAGGTCCCCTGCATCCAGACATGACTTCACTTCCACTCACTTGTCCCCCATTTGAGTCAGGGGCTCAACTTGCCTATTTTCCTCATTTGTGGCCCATGGTTTTCAATGCCCTGGCTGTGTTGTCTTGCTGGGCTTCTGTTCACCCACCTCTCACCCTCATCTTTAAGCTCAATTGTATCCCCCAGGGATAGATCTAGTCTTAGAGAAGAAGGGCTATGTGGGGGTACTTGGAGACTAAAAGCCTCTTTAATCCTCCACTCTCAGACCATCACTAGTGCGGATTTCATCCCTATTTCCCATCTTTGAGGGACTGCCAACCTGACACATGCTTCTCGCCTTCTAAATACTAATGCCCTGCTCTCCTGGCCTTGGCTGATCTCCCACCCTCCTCCTGCTCAAAGCCACCACTGGATTTTAAACCATAAAGCCTTGAAAATTGTCCTTGTGACCTCTGACTTCTAGATGCCTGGGACACATCCTATCTAGAACCATGCCGCCATATATCTCCCAGATGGGCTCCCATGTGGACCTTCAGGCCTGACTTGACATCTCAGGTTGGGCTCAGAACCCCACAGATCCCAAGTCTGTCCCAGCCGCTCCAGGCCAGAGGTCCCACTTAGGATCCTGGACTTGGCTTCTGACCAAAGTGAAGGCAAAATCTCTGGTTCTGTCAAAGCCTTGACTCGGTTATCAGCACCACATTATCACTTTCTAGTTGGCTTTGCCTGGTATCAATTATTTTGCTTGCACGTCCGAATGCTGGTCTTTGACCCAGAGCTTGACCTGACCATGGTAACAGTGACCGTTTTTATGCCTCTTGCTTCCCTGGAACTCTCGGGGCCTCTTCAGCCACCAGGTTATTGCCTTACTCTGACAGCTGGCTCACGTGGGCTCAGACCTTCCCAGCCTTAACCAACAGCAACAGTGGGCCCAGATCTTCTGACCCTAAAGCACTGTTCTTTCTATATGCCACAATGTTACGATCTATCGCAGCATCCTCTAGACTCTGCTCTGTAGAAAATTACTATTCTATGAGCCAATAGGCATTTGTAGAACAAGCAAATGAATTCACTAAAAAGCATTTATATGTGTGTGTATTTCATGGTCATGTGAATTTGGAAAATGCTGTGTTAAACAATGTTAAACAGGTTACTTCATTACAAGACTTTTAGGCTCCCTAAATGCTACTAATGGGCATTGTAATATTCAAGGGGTGGGAGGAGAGAAGCAGAGTATATAGCTTTTTCCAAATTTATTGGCCTATAGAGTTTTTTTTCTGTGGAACACTCTAAACATGTGACCAGACTTAAGCTCCATTCTTTGACACTGACCTGGGGTCACCTGAACAAATTTCTCCCAGAAGTAATGTAAATGGAGCGGGGGAGTCAAGACTTCCCTAAAAATTAGAATAAAACTGGACCCTTATCTTACACCATTCACAAAACCGAATTCAAAATGGAGTAAGACATAAGCATATGACTTGAAACTGTAGAACTCCTAGAAGAAAACACAGGGGAAAACTTGACATTGGTCTTGGCAATGATTTCATGGGTAGGACACAAAACGCACAAATAACAAAAGCAAAAATAGGCAAGTAGGGGCTCCCGGGTGGTACAGCTGGTTAAGCGACTGACTCTTGATTTTGGTTTGGGTCATGATCTCAGGGTCGTGAAATTGAGCCCCGTTTAGGGCTCTTCATTGGGCGTGGAGCCTGCTTAGGATTCTCTCTCTTCCTCTCCCTCTGCCCTTCTCCCTGCTCATGCTTGCTCTCTCTCTTAAAAAGAAAAAATGGAACTACATCAAACTAAAAAGTTTCTGCACAACAAAGCAAACAGTCAACAGTGCAAAGGAAGTAAATGGGATGGGAGGAAATTTATCTAATTAGGAGTTAACTTCCAAAATATATAAAGAACTCCTACAACTTGGTAGTAAAAAATAACCCTAAAATGGGCTAAAGACATGAATAGACATTTCTCCAAAGAAGACATACAAATGGCCAAGAGGTATATAAAAAGATGCTCAATGTCACCCATCATCAGAGAAATGCAAATCAAAACCACAGTGAGATGCTCCCTCAAACCTGTTAGGATGGGTATTATCAAAAAGTCAAAAGAGATAAATATTAACTAGACTTATTGTGGTGATCAGTTTGCAATATATACAAATATCAAATCATTATGTCGTACACGAACTAACACAATGTTGTATGTCAATTATACCTCAATTTAAAAAAAAGGCAAAAGATAACGTGTTGGTAAGGATGTGGAGAGAAGGGAATTTTTGTATAGTATTACTAAGGCTGTAAATTGGTTATAGCCCTTAGGGAAAACAGTATGGATAGTCCTCAAAAAATAAAAAATAGAATGACTAATATGATCCAGCAATCTCACCTCTGGGAATTTTTCCAAAATAATTGAAATCAGGATCTCAAAGAGATACTAGCACCTTTGTACTCATTGCAGCCCTATTCACAATAGCCAAGATATGGAAACAGACTAAATTCCATCAAGAGATGAATGGATCAGGAAAATCTGGTATATACATACAATGGAATATTATTTAGACTTTAAGAAAGGAGGAAATTCTGCAATGTCTGACAACATGGATGAACCTTGAGTTCATGCGTAAGTGAAATAAGCTAGTCACAGAAAGACATTGTATGATTTCATTTATGTGAAGCATAAAAATACCCAAATTCATACAATCAGAGAGCAGAATAGTGGTTGCCAGGGACTGGGAGTAGGGAGAAAATTGGGAGTTACTAATCAAGAGGCATAACTTTTAATTAAGCAAAATGAATAAGTTCTAGAGATCTACTGTATACTTTGTACCTGTGGTAAATGACACTGTATTGTACACTTAAAATTTTGTCATGAGGGTCGATCTCATGTTTCAGCATCCAATAAATGAAATTTTAAAAAGAATGAAATTATGGCAATTAAATAGAAGTGAGCGTCTGAAAGGTAGCACTTTTTCATTTTAAATTCTTACTCATTTGCATATTTCCATAACTATAAATTGAGGTTTGTACTACTACACACATACTAGAATGACTACAATAAAAATACTGAAAATACTGAGGACTCACAAGGATCCAGAGCTATTGGATCTCTTATGTATCGTTCTGGGAATACACAATGGTCCCACCACTGTGAAAACAGTTGGTCGGTTTACTAATCAAGTTAAAAATACACTTAGCATTTTATCTAACAATCCTACACCTGAGTATCTATCCTAAGGAAATGAAATTTGTTTCCACGTAAAGCCTGTATACCAATGGGTGCTAAGCAGCTTTACTGGTAATAGCCAAAAAACGGAAACAGTCCAAATGTTTTCCAATGCATGAATGGTTATATGCACTGTGGTACATCCCTACCATGGAATACTACTCAGCAATGAAAAGGAACAAAGTGTTCACGTATTTAACAATTTGGTTAGATGGCAAGGGAATTATGCTGTGAAAATGAGCGGATCTCAGATTACATCCTGCATGATTCCATTTATATAACACTTTCTAAATGACAAACTCATGATGGAAAACAGTGGTCAGGGCTTAGGGTAGAGGGGAAGGTATCATTACAAAGAGGCAGCAGGAGGGATTTTCTTTGTTGTGATAAAGCAGTTCCTGGGGCACCTGGGGGCTCAGTTGGTTGAGATTCCGACTCTTGGTTTTGGCTCAGGTCGTGATCTCGGTATTGTGAGATCCAGCCCTGGGACAGGTTCTACACTTGGCAGGGAGTCTGCTTGAGATTCTCTCTCTCCCTCAGCCCCTCACCTTCTCACACGTGCACTCTCTCTCTCTCTTTCTCAAATAAATAAATAAAATCTTAAAAAAAAAAGCAGTTCTGTATTCTGATTATGGTAGTGGTTTCATGAATCCACATATGTGATAAAATTGCATAGTACTGTATTCACAACAAAAAACAAAAACAAAAACAAAACAAAAAACAAAGTGCATGTAACACTGGTGTGAACCAAGTAAGATCTATAACTTAGTTAATAAAATTGTTTGAATGCCAGTTTCCTGGTTTGGGTAATACTATGGCTATTAAAGATGTTATCCTGGGGAAGGTAGGCAAAGGGTAGATAGGAACTCCCTATATTACTTTGGAACTTCTTGTGTATTTTAAATTATTTCAAAGTAAAAAAAAAAAAAAAAAGCAATTCGACATTGGTTGAGTCCAGATGAGAGGCTCTAGAAGGACAGGCATCCAGTCTACCTTCTTTGTCAGTTAGGACCATGCCTGGCTCACGCAGTTCTACAATAGCCTTCCTGTTTCCACCACTTACTAGCTGTGTGACGTGGGGGTAGTCACAATCTATCTGTTCATCAGTTTGCCCATCAGCAGAAGAGAAGTTCTAACAAGTCCCACATCATAAGATCCAGGTTAAGATTAGAGTGAATTATACTAAGTGCTTTGGATACTCTATAGGAGGAGTCCCATGAAGGGACACATAAGTTCTGACCTCTGAATGAATAGGTGATACATGCAAAGCAGTCACAAGACTAGCCTCATGTCTCATGATCAATGTAGAATGTAGAAATGTAGAAACAATATGAACTCTTTGTTTGCATAATAATGTCTGCAACACCTAGGTTTTCCTTCTGGATTTTTTCCCCTTTTCAAACTATCTCATTCCCCAAAGCTTTGAAATATATAAAACTGCAACTGTCAGCCCTTTGTTTTTGGCACAGTTTGCTTTGAAATTAATAAGAAGGAAGACTGCTGGAGCGCCTGGGTGGCTCAGTCAGTTAAGCGGCTGCCTTCTGCTTAGGTCATGATCCCAGGGTCCTGCGACTGAGCCCCGCAACAGGCTCCCTGCTGAGCAGGGAGCCTGCTTCTCCCTCTCCCACTGCTGCTTCCCCCTCTCCCTCTGCTGTCCCCCCTGCTTGTGCTCTCTCTGTCAAAATCTTAAAAAAAAAAAAAAAGAAGACTTCCCCTGAAAACCTTTGTGATCTTTTCCCTTAATTCATATTCATATTCGGTTTCTAACTCTCCTAATACCCTCTTTGTATTTCTATCATTTCATTTAGATACATTGGATTATAATGTCCATATGTCTGTTTCTCTTCTCGGATGTGAACTTGAGCTCCGGGCCTGCATGCTTTCATTTATTCAACATAGAGTAACAGAGCACCTACCATGTTCCAGGCACTGTTCTAGATGCCAAGGACACAGCAGTGAACAGACAAATGCCCTGGTATCAATGGTAGCTACTGTCTTGTATGGAATTCTTCTTTGTATTCTTAGCTTCTGGCATAGCGCCTGACCCACGGTGGGTGCTCAAATGTTTCGTGGATGGATGAGTGATAAAATGAACATTTCTGTTGGTGGGTACCCTATATTTGAACAAAACGAGCCAAACTCTAGTGTGAAATCAACCATCTAATTTCTAAAGACAATGAGAAACAATTGTCATAGGACTATTGGAAATGAGCTACCTTTTGCCTCGTCCATCTCCCTCATGAGATTTCCAGTTTGGCGTCCTACTATGGATACAGCAATTGGTGAGTGAAAACAAGATGAAGCTGGTGCAGAAGTACTTCCTCTGGAGAGATGAAGAACCATCCAAAGACTCTTAAGAAATATTTGACCTTGGACGCCTGGGTGGCTCAGTCGGTTAAGCGTCTGCCTTCGGCTCAGGTCATGATCCCAGTGTCCTGGGATCAAGTCCCGCATTGGGCACCCTGCTCCGCGGGACCCTGCTTCTCCCTCTGCCTCTGCCTCTCTCTCTCTCTCTGTCTCTCATGAATAAATAAATAAAATCTTTAAAAAAAAAAAAAAAGAAATATTTGACCTCTTTCCTCTTAAAGCTATTAATTACAAGTGATTCTTATATTGAGAAATATAAAAAGATTGGCCAGAAAATTGCTACGATGTTCCACGTCTCTAAATTTCTAAGTCTGAAGTCTCTCCATTTCAATTTTGCATTAATTAGGTCTGTTTGGGAGCCAAGTCCAGGAAAAGAATCTAAAATCACAGAGGTTGGGGTTGGTGGTGAGCAGAGCAGGATGCCATCTCCCTTTGCAGATTTTACCAAAATGCTCCTTACAAAACTATTGCTGACATTTTAAGTCTGGTTCATGTGACTCTTACCTTGGTCTTCATGAGCATACATTCCCTGGATGCCTCAGAAGTGTTCTAAAAATAATTTTTATTTATAATTTTTTAAATTCCACAACATATGCACATGGTGCAAACCTCAAAAGGCTGCAAAGAGGGGCACCTGGGTGGCTCAGTTGTTAAGCGTCTACCTTCAGCTCAGGTCATGGTCCCAGGGTCCTGGGATCGAGCCCCGCAGCGGGCTCCCTGCTCTGCGGGAAGCCTGCTTCTCCCTCTGCCCCTCCCCCTGCTTGTGTTCCCTCTCTCGCTGTGTCTCTCTCTGTCAAATAAATAAAATCTTAAAAAAAAAGGCTGCAAAGAACAAATCATGAAAAGAACGTGTCCTTCCTTTCCTCTTCCTGTCTCCTGGACGGCTGGTTCCTCTCCCTGGAGGTATCCGCTGCCATGTTTTTAATATATCCTTGTAAGGTATTTTATGAATATCTGTATTTTGGAAATGATAAAGACGGTGGCATCCAACATGCTTCACATATTCAGCTACTTGAAGTCAACTAGAGTAAAAACCGTTTTGGATTTCTAATGCAAATAATTCTTGTTCAAATCATTAACTTTATGTTCTACTTCCTTTCAAGAAAAGAAGCAAAATAAGCATCTTGGAATAGTGAAAGAGTGCTGGCAGGGACTAGGGTAACTGGACTCTACCATAACGTAGCAGAAATGAACCTAACTTCCCACCTGAAAACCACACGACTTCTACACAATGTCCAAGTTTCCTTACAAAGGTAAGGGCCACAATTTTGCTAACCAAGAGATGGATCACATCTCCATTGCTCAAATCGAAGTTTAAGAGAGGTGCCTGATGCATCTACAGGACTGTACAATGAGATCTATGGTCCCAGAGCCCAGGGGCTACAACAGTCTGAGATTCTATGACATAGTCAGTGCAGTTTATGACTCATCAGATCTTACTTTATTTTTGAAAATTGGCAAACCTTCAATCCAATATATATAGAAACACAAATCAGAATAACATCACATCCCAAACGTTCTTGGTTAATCATACCTTATACATAATGCTCAAAGCCATGAAGAATTGATCAGTTGCATCAATCAATTATTCATCAGTGCAATGAAGCTTTAAGATGTTGCCCCATCCATGCTTGGTAGTGTATCAATTCTTAACAGTTATATAGAATTTTACAGTAGGGTTATGGGTTCTAAAGCAAGTCTGCAGAGTTGAGTGGGACTATGTATAGCAAAATCACAATTGCAGATTTCCAGGTTAACTCCCTGTTAAGATTTATCCATCAGATCTGGGGTGAGGATTGAGAAGCACTCTCTTCACAAACTCTCAAATCAGTGGCTGTCCAAGCTGACTACACATTGGCATCTCCTGGGGAGCTTTAAAAAAATGCTCATACCTGGGTCCCAGGCGCTTACATTCTGGCATAAGTGGTATGGAGTTTAGCCTGGGCATCGGATTTCCCAAAGCTCCCCTGCTGATCTCAATGTGCAACCAGGATCAAGAACCACTGCTGTAGATCTTGACCAGTCCAGGACTACCTGACTCTGGAAATCTCCTCAGATTGTCAGAAATTGTTTACTTCTCTCATTGGGAATTCGTGTAGTCTTTTCCCATGTTGGCACTATTCTGCATGAAACCGAGGCACAGTCATGGGCTCCTCAGTGTGATCTAGAGACCACTAGCATCCACGTCACCTAAGTACCCACCCCCTAACAACTGAAACAGAATCTGCATTTTAACAAGATCCCCAAGTGTTTCATTTGCTCATTAAAGTTTAAGGAGCATAGCAAAGTGTTATGCATTAACAAGCTCCCAAGTGCTGTGGCAGTCCACAGTGGCAAGGATCTCAAGCACTTAGCCCAACATGAGTTTCCAGAAAAAATGGTGTGAGATGCTGGTTCTCTGCTTCACCACAAACCTTCTGAATCGAACTCTCTGGGAACCTGCCTTTATAGGACTGCTCATTCCCAGGTGGTTATTTACATGCAAGGTTGAGAACCACTGAAGCATGTCCAGCTTTTCCCCAGAGTAGGAGTCATTTTCTCCTTTGAAAAGCAGCCTGATCTAAATGGTTAAAAGCTCCTCTACATTTAACCTCAATTGGCCTATAGAGGAAACAGATTACTCTCTAAAAAAAAAAGAAATTGTCTCTGCCTTAGCCCTGCAAATAACTGAAGATAGTCTTTCTCCCACCCAAATGATCTTTGTCATCAGGTTTAGATTTCTCAACAATTGCTCCTGATTCTGTTTCTTACTCTTCTGGTTATCCCTCCAACCCCCACATTGGAAACCTTCTAGTTCAGCATAGCCCTCAAAGTCAGGCAGCTCAAACCTGAGAAAACCTCCAAAGTGAGCCACAAAATATATAAATCAGACTCTCATAAACTCTGACCCAAACATTATATATATATATATATATATTTTTAATAATGCACTTTGGGGTTGCTTTTTTGGAGGGGGTAAGCTCTATATTATGTTAATTCTATATGAAACTTCTGTTTAACCACAACTTCTACGTCCCTTTCCCTTGGATCATCAAAAGATGCTACCCCATTCCTATAAGTTCATAATTATTTATTGAATTTAATTTATCAGGCTTTCCTTATAAGCCAAATAAATTTCATCACTGTGATCTCTGGGTCCACTGGTTCAGCCTGACAAAGTAGTTCTCGTTATCAGTCCTGAGTAAAGAGCCTTGGATTCAGATTCAAGTCTGATCTCTACAACTCTGTTGTAGAGCCTTAAGCAAGCACCTTAGCCTTTATAAGCCTATTTTTCATCTACAGAATGGGTACAAAAATAGTACCTGTAAGATAGTTATGAAGTTTCAACAAGACAATGTAAAAAACACTTTGTAAAGTATAAAGCTGCATAAATGGTTAAGAAAATCATAATCCCCAAGCTATGAATAACTTACAAACTTAATAACCACAACATTGATTCATGTTTTCAACGCCCAAAAAAGAAGTGGCTGTCATGAAATCCTCTGAAAAACACACTCTGTCTCCTCCCTTACTATCTCTGACCCATTCTAGTTTGCTTTTCGTTTGGGAAGAGTTTCTGTCTTCTGTTGACAAAAGAGGAAGGGAAACCTGGCCTGAGAACCATAACCCAAATGCCAGAATGGTTCTCTAGAAACCAGCCACGTGGACGTGGATGAAAGCAGAAAACCCCTTTAATGTCACTGACATAGGAGTCCAAGTGTTCAGACAGGCCATCTACTTCTACTTTCCCACTGAAAGAGGAACTTAAAATTGCTGAGGTCCTGGCCATTGGAATTCTATAGAGCCAGGGTTCCCAGGCTAAGGCGGTTATGTGATCAAATACAAGATACAGTATAATATAAAACAATACCTATAATGTGATGTAATATATCCCATCCACATAAGACTTTACCTTGCCCTATTGCCAAGAAAGCCCCCCAAAGTTAGTCAGGGAGAAAGAAGTTTCACACAGAAGCCTGTGAACTGGTATAGAACCCCCACGAGTGGTAAACTTCCTCGATGGACATGAGTAAGAATATACTCCAGGGCCTGGTCATCATTTTCACCTCTCCACCTCCAAATCCTCCTTTCTAAAAATAGAGACGAACTCCAAAACAGGAGCCTTAGATTTACCCTCAAAAGACCAGGAAATGCTTGGTCATCTTTAACACTTGGCCATCCTTCTCTACATATCTCCAGATACTCTTTCAGACACAAAGCTTTGTTAATTTGCATGATTTACAGATCAGAAATGCTGAGATTTTTAGAATACACACATTCTTTTCCAAGAGACTCATCAAAGAGTTATAACTTCAGCACATGTATAAGGCAAGTAGTAAATACACTCAAACTACTCAAGTAACAAACACCTAATATTTATTAATAAATTAGTACACTTGAAGGCATTTTTCTGATATCAGTCCCTCACCACGACCCACAAACCCCGCCCACACAAAGGCAGTCTACGCCACCTTTGCATTCGAGTCTGCCAACTGAGCATTAGAGAGAGCGCAGGTTTATAAATGGGAGCAGAGTTGTAAATATGTCAGACAAGAGTTCTTATAGCTGCAGCCATTTTTAATTAAAGTGATTGAAGGATGAAGGAGACCCACCAAGACCAAGGCCTTGAGGCGGACTGGACCTACCGACTATGTGTGTATAAAAAAACAAGACATCTTTTAAAGCAAAGCTGGGCAAATTCCCTATGGAAAAAGGTGCCCCTGGCACTCAGTTGTGACTTTCCAAAGTGCAGTAGTATGTTCCAGAACAGCTCAATTCCTAAAAGATGAAGTTCAAGTTCTTTGGTGGCTCAGTTGTCAAGCCACTTAAATAGCAAGTTCTGATGGCTTGAGGCTTTCCTATCTCCAGCCCAGAGCATATTAGCATAAGAGAAGCACAAGTAATGAAGCATTCTACACGGTGCTCAAGTGAAAAACCATACAATCAGCAACAGTGTGGTCAAGTTTCAGCCATGAATATGAACTCTACACCAAGGCATATTAAAAAGAGAACTCAAAATCTAATTGTATTACAGTAACTCAACGGGGTATTACATTTCTTCAACCCTTAGGAAAATTTGTAAATTACAAATAATAATAAAAATAGTAATCATTAAAAAAAAAGCAGATGTGGATGTTGAGACATGAAAGACTGCTTAGAGAATTCACAAGATGCCATTATACTTTTAAGAAGAGCCTCACAATCCAGTGTGCAGGGAAAGTCACACTGCATTTGTGGTACATTAAGCGAATTTAAAGTGCACAGAACAATTCTGAAAATACGTAAGAAGTCAAAACGGAGAAAATATGGAACCTAAAAAACTTTAGTGGTGGGTATTTTTCAACAGTTACACCTTGAGAAGGCTTATAAACTAACTTCCTAGAAGGGTTAAAAAAAGAAAGAACGAACTCAAAACACTGGCCATATACTCTTACACACACACACACACACACA
Organism: Mirounga leonina; assembly: GCF_011800145.1. Lineage (NCBI taxonomy): Eukaryota > Metazoa > Chordata > Mammalia > Carnivora > Phocidae > Mirounga > Mirounga leonina. Next base: position 13,493,213 of record NW_023270807.1, read on the forward strand.
CACACACACGCCCCCCAAAAACTAGAAAAACAAAAACAAAACCAACGAAAAACCACCCTGCCACTACATTGAGTCATTTCCAGAGTGCAGTATCCCTCGGGTTCTACAATAGGTCGGGAAGATGGCTATACACAGAGTCCAAGAGGGTCTGACTGGCTTCCTGGCTCTTGACTCCGATAATCTCAAACAGTCGGTCCAGCTTGTCCTCAGCCTGAGGAATCTCTTCAATCGCCCGCAGCTCCTCAGGATTCAGAATGTGGAGCATGTCGTCAAAAATAGGCTGCAAGTCACAGGGGTCCAGGCGTACCTGCCGCAACACTGTGTCCTTCTTTTCTGCAGGGAGGAGAGGGGAGGGGAGGCGACAGAGGTAAGGGACTGTACTGGGGAAACAGAGGAGAGGAGGAGAGCTAGGAGGGACAGCTCCCCTCCCCCACAGGCTGTTCCCACCCCCACCCTCAAGGTGAGAGTCCCCCCCCACCCTTGCACTTAAGACAACAAACAAGATTTGACTCATGGAGGTCAGACAAGGAACCGCTCGAATGGGTTGCTGATTGTCATTAGCATGACTTTGCCTAGACTTACAAGACTTCTAGATTCTTCTAAAACTCAGGAGGATGCTGAAAAACTTACAGAAACTTAAATAAAACAAAACAAACAACAACAAAAAAACCCACTCTCCCCATCTGTAATGTGTTTACTAAACAAAGATATCAGTTCACCTTTGCCCCTCAAAAATTCCAAGTCAATGTAATCTGCTCATCCGACTTTCTAATTACACCGCCAAATTTTAAAACTAAACTGCTAAGAGCAAAAGCACATAAATAAGAAAATACTGCTTCTTGGGTCATACCTTACACAATGAGGTGAAGGAGTGTAACTTTTACTACTATTATAAAAAGCTTTCTCTAAAATATAACATGGAACATAAAATACAAACTAAAATATAAATCTTTCATTTAAATATAAAACAGATCATGTAAATAGGTAAGGTATAGAAAATAGAACGTATCTTATAAACATAAACTATAACATAACATAAAATATAACCCTTTCACGAAAATATAATTGGAATTACCAAACTGGGAAATTTCGAACAAAACTGTCATCAATACAGCGTGCATACCAATCCCTATCCTGCTATTAAAAACTGCAAGTGGCAAATTATTTACCAAATGTACTAATCCACAATGTTTAAAACATTGCTATTTTAATTCGTTTGAGTCACTGAAACCTACACTCTGACTCTCAAGATAGGTTACACTTTAAATCCTTGGATTCTACAAACCTGGTAAATAATTTTCAAAAAAAACCTGCCAGACTACATTTTATCAGACCTTCCCGAAACACCTTCGATAGCATCATGAGGATAAAGGGCGACCAATGTGGACTCTTGGCCAGATAATCAGCGCTGGAAAGACCTTCTGGGTGGGTCCCGGCTGGCTAGTGACGTGGTTTCTCTGAGGCCAGCCTCATCCTGGGGTCTAGGATAGGTCTTCCCGGACAGGTCTCCCAAGTGACTCAACTACCACTGGATTGTGGAACTGGCCAGGGAGAAACCCCAGAGTCTTCTCTGGGGAAGGCTTACAGAATGAATACGCCTTGTAGCCATCCTGCCAATGTCCGTACCTTTGGTAATAAAGGAGCCCGTCCTGCTCAGCGCGGAGGAGCCGCTGGATGTGGAGTCACAACGAAGAAGGGGCTCCGACTCATCCACGAAGAAGCCCTTGTTCTTATCCAGCGGGGAAGGCTCCACCGTCAGCAGAGTGGAATTCTCAAGTTTTGTGTTGGGGCTGGGGATGGGGCTCGGGCTAAGGGGGCCGGGGCTCATCGGGAGAGCCAGCTTGTCAGTTTCCAGCTGTGGGAGGAAACAAACAAAAATGTTTTTTTATTATATACTTCAAGAATTAAAGAGAAAAAAATGAAACTGAAACCCCCTCAGGTGTTCTTTTTGTCCCATTTAATGTTTTATAGATAAATTCTGCTGTTCTGACAGTCCATAACTTACATTATTGCTAAATACACACATAAACACTTTTTTAAACCCTTCAAAAATATACGTGGAGCTATGTGTAAGCATTAAAAATTAGGAAGCAGGGGCACCTGGGTGGCTCAGTCGGTTAAGCGTCTGCCTTCGGCTCGGGTCATGATCCCAGGGTCCTGGGATCGAGCCCCGCATGGGCTCCCTGCTCAGTGGGGAGCCTGCTTTTCTCTCTGGTCTTCCCCCCACTCGTGCTTGCTTTCTCTCTCCCAAATAAACAAAATCTTTTTTTTTTTAAGATTTTATTTATTTATTACAGAGAGAGACACAGTGAGAGAGGGAACACAAGCAGGGGGAGTGGGAGAGGGAGAAGGGGGCTTCCCGCTGAGCAGGAAGCCCGATGCGGGGCTCGATCCCAGGACCCTGGGATCATGACCTGAGCCGAAGGCAGACGCCTAACAACTGAGCCACCCAGGTGCCCCTCAAAGAAATAAAATCTTACAAAAAAATTAGGAAGTTTATGCATGAAACTGTTACCTCACAGGAGTGGAGCAGGACAAGAGAGTGAAGAGGAAGACCTCCAACTTCAAATATAATTTCACAGAGCTGTTAAAGGTCTTAGATGATATCTAGAACATTCCCCTCTGTATGGGTTGAATTATATATCCCAAAATTCATATGCTGAAATCGAAACTTCCTGAGCCTCAGAATATGACTGTACATGGAGACAGGGCCAACTAAGTAACTTCAAAAAGAGGTGATTAAGGGATAGTTGGGTCCTACTCCAATATGACTGGTGTCCTTATAAGAAGCCATTAGGACACAGACACACACAGTGGGAAGACCATGTGAAGACAGAGGGTGAAGGCTACCATCTTCTACAAGCCAAGGAGAGAAGCCTGAGGACCCCTTTATCTCAAACTTCTAGCCTCCAGAATTGGGACAAAAATAAGCTTCTGCTGCGAGGGTCAGAAAGACAGTAACAAGTAAGCAAACAAACAAGAAGGTTTCAGATGGAGATGGTGAGCTTCATGACCATTGGCTGGTACACGGAGAATGGATCTTAGGGGGGCAAGAAATAAGGTAGAGAGACCAGTTAGGATGCTGCTACAGTGGTTGGGGAAGGTAAAAACCACGGCTTGCACCCGGCTGTGCAGTGGGGAAATGATAGGTGATATCACCCCATTTTACAGGTGAAATGACTAAGGCCCAGAGAGGGCACATAGCCATTGGGAGAAGGCCAGTGCTCAACTCAGGTCTGCTTGATACCTCTACTTGGCTTGTCATTTGCCACTAGTCTTTAGAACTCTGGCAGGCACTTGTGGCATCTTCCAAATCCATTGACCTTAATCTTTTTATTGGTTCTTCTGGCACAGATGCAAATCTGGGAGTCAGGTGGCCAGATCCCATGGGGCAGGGTTCAGGGAGTGTTCATCACCACTCATTAGAACCCTATGGCTTCACTTACACATGACAAGCAAAACATTTTCAAGTTCCTCAATCGAGAAGACATTGACCCTCATTTCAAAGTATTAGATTGAAGAGTTGTAAAAAGCACAAAGCAAACACAGCTGCCTCTTTTACAACCTATAAGGCCTGAGAAATTCTTGCAACTGACTGCAGATTCCAAGACCATCAATTATTGCACGTGTCTACCGTTCCAACAGCATTTGTCCTCTGCACAACCACCCATACCCCGAGTTTAAGACTTGGGTAATGCATTCCCAGCTGCCCCCTTCCGATCCACAAAGTTTTATGTATATGCTTTTAAATTTTTTAATTCAATAGGGCCCCAGCATGTGCCCCTCCGCCCTGAAAATGCACATGGCCATTCATGCCAATACACATTTTTATTCACTCAATTAGACAAAGAGCACTTACTTGTCTACACTTTGGTTCTCAGGGACAACATTACATTGGACAACACGGCCAGTCAATATAGTGCCCTGTTCTTGCTTAAAAAAAGAAATTCCTGCCCCCAAATCACATGCCAACAGACTAAGGAGTCCACCCACCCATTTCCTGAACTTAGTTCAAAACTTTAAATATTTAATTTTTTCTCCACTTTTACCAGAGGATCCTACCCATGGAAATTAAATGCATGATTTCCAACATCATTCAGAAAGACAGAATGCTGCAGAATGCTCTCTTATAATTAACAATGAGTCAAGAGAATATGAAAATGCCCCTAAAAATGGTTTTAGCATCGCCACAGTGGGGCTAACAACCATAGCCAAAGCCCGAGATCACGTGACAACCATCTTCCTAGAAAATCTATTCAGCTACTAAGTGTAGGTATCCCTTGCTTTATGCAGGATACACAGCACCCAGTTGCATTCCAGATTTCTCTAAAGCTATTTGCATTTTTTTCCTATAAGAAAAGAAAACCTTGCTCATAGAAACTTAATTTCCTTCCTCCCTTGAACTTACTCTTTACAATACCCATCAAAATTGCATTGCAACACAGCAACTCAAGCATTGTATGACCTATGATAGCTCTAACTGAAATGAAGTCATCAGGATATGTGGAATAAATTAATTCTTTATTGATTCAGAAAGTTCACTGCTGAGTTCACAGCAAATAAAGAACACCTCTAAAAAGACTTAGATACTAAAAGACAAATACTCTATTTTTTTTAAAGTTCTTTTTTTTTTTTAAAGATTGTATTTATTTATTTGAGAGAGAGAGAGAGCACAAGAGGGGATAGGGTCAGAGGGAGAAGCAGACTCCCTGCTAAGCAGGGAGCCCGATGCAGGATTCGATCCCAGGAATCTGGGATCATGACCTGAGCCGAAGTCAGTCACTTAACCAACTGATCCACCCAGGCGCCCCAAAAGACAAATACTCTAAACAAGAAAGTCAGAAAAGAGTCTCATCCTCTTGCAAAAGCTGTAAACATAAACTTATCCAAATATTCACAAAATAGATTACAAGTGACTTAATTTATTCCTTATGCATCTTAGAGCCTTCCAAGTTCTCTACAGGGACATATTAATATTAACTTTTATAATTATAAAAACAATACATGTTATTTTTTAAAAGCAGTTACCACTGATAAGTATGTTTTCCTTTTGCTAACTTGAAAATGTTATGGCTGCTGTGGATCCTATTTATATTGGTAGCCAAGGAACAGGAGAGTTGGAAGATCACCTACTTGTCCGAGCACCTCTCTAGACTTTTGTTAAGAGTTCTCAGGCCTAAAAGGGCAACACTGCCCCCCCAACTTATTGCAGTGAGGTACATATTAAGCCTTAAGAGAAAGGCCTCTCGGGAAACTTGGCCAGTGAAGGCAATCTATCCACCAGATAATCGAAGTCCCTTTGCAGAAACTTAAAAGATACAATTCTTTTTGCCTCCCAGCCATGAGCTCATCATGCTCACTTGGAAGACTCACTGGGGAAATGAGGTAGAGACGGTAAGACACACAGAAAGGGGAGGAGGCAGGGATGATGAGGGGAGAGCTCCCCAAGCAGCCAAAACCAGACCAGTGGTTCTATTGTGTGAACTTCAAGAGCATGCAATTTATTTTGGCCAAATGAGCCCCCAAATGTCCTCCTGATTAGTTTCCATGCAAGTACACTTAGTCCTTCCAGATACTGTATTTATTAGTCCCAAGTGATAGAGGAAGAGAGAGAAATGGTTCACCTCCAAGTCCACAGCTGAGTCACACCTAACTAAAGCTGCTCTGCTGACCTGTTTTCCTTTTGATTACCAGAACCACTGAATCCAAGGAACCAGCCAAATGGATGAGGTAAACAAAGTATTGATTGAAATTTGGGGGCTTGAACACCTCTGGGCTATAGAAGTTTGTAGCCGCGTTAGTGAGAACGGGGACTGAACCTGTATTTGGGCTACGCTGGAATGAGCCATTTCCAGCTGTGTCCGGACAACCCTCTGCTCCTACAGGTTCCAAAGTGAAGTGCCCACTCCGGGTGCTCAGCTGAATTACAACCTGAAACTGAAGCTCAAAAATAAATCTTCTCTTTTAGTATCAAACCAAAAAGCACTTTCCCCGTCGACTGGCCCTTCTTAAGAGGATACGCTGTGGAGGCTGAAGAGTCTTCTAGTCCTTGGGGATGGTCCAGTAATGGGTGGTAAAGGAACATCCTTGCAAGTCTTGGTCATGGCAAAAGTGAAATGAAACAAGGTTCTAAGACTACCTTTCTTCCCTCCTATGATCTAGCAGCTTTCCTAAGTATACTCTCTGCCTCAGAAGCAGTCTTTCCAGCATGCATTGTAATGTTCCTCATAGTCAACTCCTAAACATCAAAGTCATTAATATCCTGGGATTTCACTGCAAGGGAAGAGAGGAAACAGACCTCTAACTGGCTGTGTGGTCTTAGAAAAATCCCTTCCCTCCTTAGACCTGTTTCCTCATTTCTGAACAAAAATGATAGACCAGGTCATCTCTGTTCAACTTATGTTTTATTTATTGTCTGCCCTCCTCTTGCTATGCCATTCTCCCCGCCCCCAACCCACCCGCCCCAACTCCCTTTCTCCTTTCAAGTTACCCCCCGACTGATTCACCCAACTAAGGTTTACCACTGCGTTATTTTCAATTACTACCCAATTACAATCTTCCTGTGGTTGCACAATCTGTTTTCATAAAACTAATTAACAACTTTGATGCATCAATGACCCCCTGAAATGAAGCATTAATTACCCAGCTTAGATGCTCCTTGCCAATCTGCTAAAGGGGTTCAACTTAACCCCTTGGCTCCAGGCACTACCTAGTTGGATTCGACATGGCCCCTTTTCCCCCACTCTATAGCCAGATATGCCTGATAGGTTCAAGAAGAAGCTTCCTTACAGTCAAAGGTTACCCTTTCCACTGAACTTTCCCTCCAGACCTCATTCAACACTTAGAAAGTGGGGAAAATCCTATGCCACATTTGTGAAATTTTCCATCACTTCAATAATGGTTTTTAAAAGCCCATTTGCTAAATTCAATGAAAACTAATTGCTATTCCATCTGAGCTGACCAGCTTGTTGCTCAGATCCAGTAAACAACAGGGACTTTAAGAAATAAACCAATACCAGTACTGTGCAAAATGATTCAGCATGAAATATAAGTAATCCATTCGCTGTGAAGGTAGTGCTTATGAGCTTCATCTGACAGATGAGAAAACTGAGCCTCTAAGAGGTTTGCATAACCTGCCCAAGGTCACAAAGCAAGGATTCAAGATCAGGTTCGTCTAGTTTCTAAGTGATCCTCCTTGCTGAGCTATGTCACTTCTCTGTCTGGACCCACTAGACATTTATAGGAAATGTCAAACCCCCATACACGCAATACAAGCAATTACATGACCACAAGATGCTGCTCTGGCTTCTGAGCCAGAGGGAAGGGGCAAAAGGCAGGGTCCACAAGGATCTGTAACTCAATGGCAAGCTCACACTCTCGCTCTGAGATAAAGATGAGAGATTCTGTAAATATCAGACACTTCAACTGTGGCCCAATAACTTGGCTTTGTATTTGAAAATATTCCAGATCCCAACAGACCAGTGACTGTTTAAAAAAAACAAACACATTCGATTGCCACTAAAATTTCATCTCAAAGGAATTACAGTCACAAATAAATACATAACTAAAATTATTTAAGGATGATGATAGTATGTCAAGCTTGTTACCCCTGCTCTCCCAAGAGCTCATGTAATCGAAATCAAATTAGATTTCATGACCTCCTATAGGTCTAGTAAGTACATAAGAATGGGCTCTGATAAAAGCAAGGGCTATCTCCCTTGACATATGAGTATCTAGATACTGAGTCTATGTAGTTCCTGTGTTTAGAGAACAGGAATGCAGATAATAAGGAGAGCTTTGTTATCTAAATCTATGTAGTTCCAGGATTTCAGATATAAATGAGGGTTCAGATAATGACAGTTACCAACTGTTTCTCCAAAAATTATCTGAATCTATTCTATTCCTAAGTTCAGATAGTGAATAATACCTGAGAAATACAATGATTTCTCCTTAAAAAAATGAAACAAATACAGCAGTGGTCCCCAACTTAATAAAAAGGAAAAATGAGTAGGAGACAATGACTTTATTCCTCTAGTGTGAATTCTTATTAAATTCAACTCAGAGTAAGAGGTCTTGGCAAGCATGATCCAAATTTACCCAGTAAAATTTTTTTTGCAAACAAAAATAAAAAAAGGACACGGGAAGGTGCTGATTCCTTAGCCCTCAGAAGTAGTATCAGTTTTAAAGAAATTTGGAAGGAAGTCTTGGAAATGGAAATGTGAACTAGAAATATACATGCATGTATATAGATAAAGCAAAGATGTTAAAATGTGAATTAACTGTTAAATCTAGTTGGTAAGTTTATGGGTGTTTGCTGTACTGTGTTTTCAACTTTTTTTGTTTCGTAAGCCTTATTTTTTAGTTCAGAAAATAATTATACAAGAGGGCTAACAGCCAAATAACTATAAGACAAAAATTCCCCAAACTTTTCCTAGGCTTCTGACTCTTTAGTCTGTTGTTGTCTTTCCGTCTTTCTTCTCTTGCCCAGTCCCTGCCACAGGAAAGGGAGATAAGGAGGTGCTTCCATTGCATAAGCAGGGAACGGGGCTAACACTTAAATCAAAATCATCAGTTGCCAAGCAGACATTGCTGGTCTTATGTGGTCTAGATCCCCCCAAGGCCACTGGAGGTCATGGGATGGAAGCTGCAACAGGAGTGCAATGCCAAGAAGCCCTGCTTAGCTTCCCTGGGAAGCCCTTTGTCAGACCACCACCGTAGCAGAGCTGAGTGGACACTGAGCCTCCGAGAGCTGGGAGCCCCAGCAGGTCCCACAGAATGAAGGAACTCACCCTTGGGAGGCTCAGAGGATTACCTTGGCCAAAAAATGACAAAGCCACTGGGAAATTGTTTTAAAAGACACCTTACACCCACCCTAGATCTATCCAAGCATAGCCTAATGAAAGTATTTTGTATCAGTTGCAACCTTCCTTAAGGCTATATTTAAACTTTATCCCAGGTTAGCTGGCCAGAGTGTGTTTCTCCCTGAACTACCCCAAGCCCAAGTCAAGGTAGTTGCCAGTCTTGCGTGTATATGTCATCCATCAATTCTGTTTATTTCTAAGAGTTAACTTCAAAACTGAATCCCAAAGCCTACGAATCCACCCACATTTAAGTCAAGGTGGCCAATCCTTGCCCTAAATAAGGGATCTGTTCCTCTCCTGGATGCAGAGGGGAAGAGCCAGAGGAAGCCCCAAGTAGTGCTGTAGGAAGCTGCTAGAGCTGGTAAGAACCAGCTGGCTCGGGGAGGGTGAGCCCCGCCCAGCTGCAGGCGCATGTGTCTGTAAGCTGTCCCGGCTGCGGACATCAACAGTAACACTGCAGCCCTGAGCTGACTCACGGACTAGAAAGGAAGTGATTAGATAAGAGTAAGTGGGCTCTCTTAGTTCAGAGCTGGAGCTCACTCACATTCAGACATACTGCTGAGCCTTACAAAAGCTCAGCCCCATGGACACATGAGGAGATCATGCTGCTGGAAATGACGTGGGCTTCCTTAAATTTCACTCACTGAGAACCCATTAGGAAGCCTTTCCCACAAAACAGCCTTTGAACAATTCTAACCATGAAAAGAAGTTGCATGAATCTTACAAGCTTGCCTTAAGGCGTTGTGGAAGATAGAAAGGAACTTCATAGGAAACTCATGACCTTGAGGTAAGAAGGCTCAAGCTCATCTCAGTGACTCAAAGTGTTTTGAACCTGCTCAATTTGATTAAATTAGTATTATTTAATAAAATTATTAGTTGGATGCATTCTTAGAATTAGAACTATACCTGGTACATAATTCCAAAAGTATGAAAGGGGCTACCATGAACAATACTTCTCCCTCAGCTACTCAGTCCCCCTGCTGGTGGTGACTCTTACCAGTTCCTCGTGTCCTCTTCCACACAGTCGATATACCAATAAATAGGTAATATATAGTCTCCACCTGATCCCAGCTCTTCTGTATTTATTACATTTTTTTACTTTTACTTTTTTTTAACACAATATGGTGGCCGAGCGCACCCACTGTTCTGCACTTTGCCTTTTTTCCATTTAAAAACAGTTCTTGAGGTTAGCACATAAACGGCTGACTAACTCCTTTCGACAAGTGCAGACTGTTCCACTGTGTGGACGTTCCACAACTTACACGACCAATTCTCTGTTGAAGGGCATTTATGCAGAGGAATACTTGGACTTGCAATTTCTACACACGTGGCGGAGGTAGGTGCGACTACATGTAGGACATATTCCTGGGAGTGCAAGGTCAGTAGTCAACTGCCATACGCTTTGGTAGATAATACAGATGGTTCTCCATAAGGGTTGGGCGAATGTACACACACATTAGCAATGGATACTGTGCTTCTTTCCCTACACCCTCACAACACAAAAAAAATGGTGTCATACTTTTCCCTCTTTACCATCTAAGAGCTTAAAATTGTATCTCAGTGTAGGTTTCCATTTTAATTCTTCTTATTCTGAACAAGGCTAAAAAACCTATACCTTTAAGAATCTTCAGTATTTCCTTTTCTGTGAACTCTCTTGTTCACAGACTGCCCATTTTTCTTTTGGGTCATTGGTCTCTTAATTAATTTGTAAAAGCTCTTCATTTTTTTTTTTTAAGGCTCTTAACCCTATGTTGCAAACAACTTCTCCCAGTCATTATTCTGTCTTTTGATTTTGCCTATGATGCTTTCTGGCTTGTACATTTATTGTTAAGGAGTTGATTCTTTCTTGTATGACTTCAGTGTTTTCTATCATTGTCAGAAGAGACTTACCTACTGTTGTGAGATTAAAAACAAAGAATTTCCCCGTGTTTTTTTCTAGTTCTTTTTTTGGTGACAAGTCATTTTAATGGTTGGTCATTCCATGTCCCTTGACAAAGCCCAACTGTGGATAAATCAAAGTTTCTCTGTGAAAAAAAAATGTAATGGGAAAATCAGGAGTGACAGCTGATGCTCCCAAAGAATATGAGGAATAAGTGTTTAAAATGTTGAAATCAACTGGTGTATCATAAAACCGACTGTTGACCATGGTGCAATTTCTCATTAGCAAGTGCATCTGCTATGGGCACATGAGTTATAACAGATCAAGAGACAGTCTCATAAACATAGGATGGAGAAGCTAGGCCCAAACTGGAAGCTATGAAGCTTTATCCAGATATGAGTTTTGTCTCCAAAAATAAGTAAAAATATGATATCCAGCACTGGTAGTTGATGGAGAAAATAAGCTTGTTTTCACAATATTGATTCTGATTTCCTCTCAGTGGATTCTTTGAGAAAGTCAGTAAGGGTGTGTATTAAGGGGTGGAAAGTGTCATCAACTAATAAATTCGGCCTTTTCTGAACATGGAGGCACTGTGTCTCAGGAGAAAAATAAAAGGCCACTTCAAATCCACAGAATATCGTCTAAATTGTGGCTCATACCTATCCCTCCTATAAAACTGTCAGCATCTTCAGGGAGGATTCCCTGTTTTTGTGTTTTGTTTTGTATGTGTTTTGTATGCATGAGTTTTCATCTAGTATCTCCAGTGTCTGGCACAGGGCTCGAACCATAATGGGTGTTCCATTTGTGTTTACTAAATAAGTTGCTTATGTTAATCGATCTTATCCTTAAAGGCAATTTTAAAAAGAAAAAAAAAGAGCATGTGTGAATACATGTTAAGAGAGAGAGTGTATCGATCTCAAGACCCCAAGAATCTGCTTCTAGACTTCTCCTTATAAACTGTACACTCAAGCTCAACTATCATATTTTATTAATTCTATGGTGTATATTTTTTCACATTTTAACATCTCTCAAATAGGGATATATCTTACAACTATAAATGGTAATGTTTTAATAGCTTCCTTAGTCGTGTGTATAATGGCGCATCATACACTGAACATGGCCTTCAACAAAATACAGAAATATGTCTGAATTCTAATGCCAACCTATACCTCTCAGGACCATGAAAGCTTGCTAGGTTATCACAGATGTCAAGAACCCAGGGTTTGGGAAACAGTAGATACTCAGCAAATGTTGGTTCCCTTTCTCCTTAATGTGCAGAGTGGTATCATTTGCTCCTGAGTCAGCAAAGGAGAATGCAGAATTCAAATTTCAACATAGAAGATAGCAGCAAACATGTATTGAGCCCCTATTCAATGAGCCCCTGCACTCAAAGTGCAGAACTGGGCATTTATCTATATGATCTCTGGTATCTACACTCTCTCTAATCCTCCCCAGATCCTTACGGGCAGCTATGAACTTAAGAAGTCAAAAGTCAAATTGTTGGATGCACCGGTCCCTTCTATTAGTTCTTAGAGATTCAAAGTTCGAACTCCAGCCCTGCCATGAAGTGAGACATCGTACCTTTATTCCTGTACTTTTCACACTGCACAACAGTGAAAGCTTTCTGAAAAGCTTGCAACCGAGCAAAACACAACAAGATTCTCAGTAAAACAAGTGTTCTTTGCAGAGTCAAAGGCTTGAGAAGCCCTTGGTGTGATCAAGTAGGTAGGGCTCCGTAGGCAGAAACCAGATGGAAAATCTCAGGGATGAGGACCAAAATCCAGTCTTGAAAGAAACTACAGTCTGGTTTTTTTTTTCTTTAAAAATGACTTTCAGGGGCGCCTGGGTGGCTCAGTTGTTAAGCGTCTGCCTTCGGCTCAGGTCATGGTCCCAGGGTCCTGGGATCGAGCCCCACATCGGGCTCCCTGGTCTGCGGGAAGCCTGCTTCTCCCTCTCCCACTCCTCCTGCTTGTGTTCCCTCTCTCTCTGTGTCTCTCTATGTCAAATAAATAAATAAAATCTTTAAAAAAAAAATGACTTTCAAATGGACAAATATATGTCTGCTATTGTTTTCTATGTGTTTTTTGGTGGGTCAGTACCCCTGCCTTCCTCTACAACCTTATAATTTCCTGTGTACCCTTCTGTTCTAACATCTGCTGATCACACTGAATTGTCATTATTTGCACAAGAGTCTCCATCTCGGTGACTGAGCTACTGAAAGGCCCGGAGACCACCTTCCTTTACATAGTACCAGAAACACAGCTGGTGCTCGACAAAAGGTTGTTGACTAACTAAATGAAACCTTGGAATATAATAAGTAGAACGGCCTGAAACGACACTGAACACCTAACAGCTTATTCACAGATCTCGCTTCTTTGTACACGATGACCGCCCTCCCCACAAGCACAGCTAAAAGGACCTGGGCCTCCTGTGTGGCAGCAATCCCTTTATAAAGTCCCCTTCTCACCACACCAGGGGTTCCCCAGAGCCCACAGTCACACGCTGCAAAGAAAGTAACTTGACCTCAAATGCCCCTCAGCGCTGTGGTCACACGGCAGAGGGCAGGCAGAGGGCAGGCGCAAGATCCAGGCGAGTTCAGCTAACAACTTAGGGCCTGGGGGTAGTAATCCTTATTTTCTCAGAGATGACCAACTAGCACATTAAAGACAAAGACAAATTTGAACAGCCAAAAAGCCAGCAGTTAAACCTACAGCTGGTATTTGCCTCAACGCGCCCTCACTGTGTTAAATTTCTGAAAATAGCTGGTCTCAGTCAGACCATAGATAAGGACAGTTGCATCCTGCAGCTGGTAAACAAAAAAAATAAATCAGCAACTGTAATTCCCTCTGTGCAGAAGCAGTGGTGCTGTCCTTGCCAAAACAGAAAGCCCAGTGCTCCTGGCGCTGTTGAGATTCAAAGCCATCCAGTCTCCAAACGCTGTCTACTCTAGTGGGGGGGGGGGGGGGGGGGGGGGGGGGGGGGAGGGTCTCTGGGACATAGGTCTCCTGCATGGTTTCTGGAAGGGATCAAGAATCTCATTCTACTACACGGCAGCCCACAACAAGGTTGGCTTCAGGTCCACTAGTGTAGTTTTACTCTATCTAATCTAATGGAAGGAGGGAAGGAATGATAAGATACTCCCCTGCCTGACGAGCCCCAATTCTTTTTTATTTTAAAGATTTTCTTTCTTTCTTTCTTCCTTCCTTCCTTCCTTCCTTCTTTCTTTCTTTCTTCCTTCCTTTCTTTCTTTCTTTCTTTCTGGAGGGGAGGGTGGAGGGAGAGGGAGAGGGAGAGAGGATCTCAGGCAAACTCTGCACCGAGCACAGAGAGCCCGACGTGGGGCTGATCTCACAACCCTGAGATCATGACCTGAGCCCAAACCAAGAGTCCAACGCTTAACCGACTGAGCCACCCAGGTGCCACCCCAGCACCAATTTTTTACATTTGTGAGTCTCTGGTCAAAGCAGACAGCTGAAGTAACACTTCATATTATTTTAAATTCTTGTGGTTGTTTTTAAGATTAGCATTTTTTAATGTACATAAAATTCCTTTTTCCATCCCTTATCAAAATAAGACAAAAAAGGGATACTGAAATTCAAATCACAATTACTGCCGAACCTAGCCAGTAAGCATCGCTTTACTACCTCACTTTCTTCTATCCCACAGTTTAACAAAACAGTACTTCATTTAATTCTGATAACTACTTGATTTCCCATGTTAAATAGAAAAATCTGAGTCCGAGAAATCATTTACCCAAGGTTTCCTATAGAGAAAAAAAACAAGTCCACCCCCTCCAAGCAGTGGAAAAAAAGAAAAAGAGCGCACTGGTTAAGCCTATTTGAATACACCAAGTCCAGGAAAGAAAAGGAAAGAGCAAAAGAGGGGAGGGGGAAGGGGAGGGGAAGAGGAGGGGGGAGGCGGGGAGAGGAAGGGGAAAGCAGAGGGGAGGGGAGGGGAGAGTAAACCTAGAAATTCAGTTGCTCAATTTTGTTTCCCTTTTTCTGACAGCCAGTGAGAAAGCAGACCATTATCTTCACACATACCATCACCTTTGTTTCTTCACTAGAGAAAACATCCCCAGCCTAGGAACATTTGCTCAGGCAGTAAGGAATAAATATTTACAATTAGCTGGAATTTCCAGTTCTTGGGCACTGAACCCGGATGGCAACCCTGATACTCAACCGCCCACTTTAAGCAGTGTTGGAACTGGAGGTGCCTCCCCACCCGACAGTCAGTAACGAACCCTCAGTGTTCAGGATTTAAAGGATCCATTCTGTGAATGAGTTGGTGCTACTTAGGAGCCTTCTTCCATCTTGCTTGCCTCTAGAATCGGGAAATAATTGCAACTATGAATAGTAAACATTCACCAGGTACTTACTGTGGGACACACTCAACTAATCCTCACAACAGCTCACAGGACAGGCACTAACGGGGTTCCCATTTCCTCAAGAACAAACTGAGGCAGAGAGCCAGGTAACTTACCAGAATGTTCCCAAAGTGATATGCTGCCAGGGCAGAATTTAACCTGGCACACATCTCTACACTCCTGTTCCCATTTGGGGCCGTAATGGCCGACTGATTAGCTATACATCCGGCAACTTCCCTCCTCCCACTCTTGTGGATTTCTTCCCTTAAACCATGTTAAGTATATATGTTTCTTCCATTCAACTGTAAGCTTCCTTGACAGCACTGACCCCATTTTATACTCATCTTTGTGTTGCCCAAAGTGTCTGGTAAAATACTGTACACCTAATTTGTTATGTAATATAGATAGGAACATAAAATCACGACATCCCCTTTGCTCTTTAGCAGGGGAAACTTAAATCCAGATATGAAAGCAGCAGGAGGAAATAACAGTCAAACTAAATTCTCTTTTCCAGCTATCCTTCAAAAACAAAGGGCACGGGTGCCCGGGTGGCTCAGTCAGAAGCGTCTGCCTTCGGCTCACATCATGATCTCAGGGTCCTGGGATCGAGTCCCAAGTTGGGCTCCCTGTTCAGCAGGGAGCCTGCTTCTCTCCCTCTCCCTGTGCCTCTCCCCTTGCTTGTGCTCTCTCTCTTTCAGAGCTCTCTTTCTGTCAAATAAATAAATAAAATCTTTTAAAAAGGGGGGGCAAATAATGCAATTTTTTTATTTAGTTGGCATTTTCCAGACACAGAAAAACAGAATTTATTGCTAGAAACCTGCACTAAGTATTCTTGAGGCCAAAGAAAAATGACTCACGTAGAAGTTGAAGCTGCAGAAAGGAATGAAGAACAACAGAAAAGATCAATATGCAGGTAAATCCATGTGAATCCTGACTGTGTTAAACCATGCTAATTATGCCTTTTGGGGGCTAAGAAATGTGTGGTGTTAAAATTCACGACAATAAAAAACATAATGCAAGAGAAGGATAAATAGAATTAAAGTCTCCTTAGGCTGTCGTGCTGTTTGGAAACAGTAAGAAGTACACACTTAGGAAACGTCCCCCATGATTTAAGTGTGCAAGTTGTAATCTCTATGGGAACCATTAAAAGTAAAGTAAAACATTTATAACAAGCCACAAGAGGAGGAAAAGTGGAATAATAAAAAAAAAACTTGATTAATACAAAGAAGGCAAGAAAGAAGAGAGAAAAAAAAAAGAGAGAGAGAGGACAAATACAAAAAAAAAAAAATCAGATGGTTTTTATATTTATATTATATTTATATATATAAATATATTTATATTAATTATATATATATTTATTTATATATATATAAATATATAAATTATATATATAAATATATAATATAAATTTTATATTTATATATATATAAATATTTATATTATATTTATATATATAAATATAAATATATTTATATATATAAATATATATATTTTCCAAATATATGAGGAATTACATGAGAAATGTAACCACACTGAAATTCTCTAATTCAATGACAAGCACTGTCGGACTAGATTTTTTTTGAAACCTTAAATATATACTGCTTACAAAAGACTTTCTTTAAATAAAGCCTCAGGAAAAAAAAAAAAAAAACAAAGTAAAAGGATGGAAAAAAAGAGATAGCATACATTTTTGAATGCTGTATTAGGGTTTTTAAATAGCTTTGGCAAAGTCCCAATAACTTCCAACTATTGTCCCACTGCTTTGCCGCGTCTACCAAATGCTGATGCCCTGGACGGGAGGAACGCACAGGATTCTGGAAGGCTGCAGACGCTGAACTCGAAAAATACAACACATACCTCCGATAAAGAAAGAGTCAGGAAGGTGAATGGACAAATCAACTGGTACAATCAGACAATGGAATATTATTTGGAGCTAAAAAATGAGCCATCAAGTCATGCAAAGACATGATGGAGCCTTAACTGCACGTTACTAAGTGAAAGAAGCCCATCTGAAAAGGCTGCATGATTCCACCATAGGACATTCTGGAAAAGGCAAAATCATGGAGACAGTAAAAAGATTAGTGGTTGTCAGGGGTGGGGTAGGAGGGAGAACAGTCTCAATATTCTGTATGATAGTATAATGATGAATATATGTCATTATACATCTGTCCATACCTAAAGAATATACAACTTAGTGAGCTCTAAGGTATCGGCTTAGGGTGATTATTATATGTCAGTGTAGATTCATCCTTGGTAAAAAATGTACCATTCCGGTAAGTGATATTGACAGTGGGGAAGGCTATGCAAATGTTGGAGCAGAAGGTATATGGGAAATATCTGTACCTCCCTCTCAATTTTGTTTTAAACCTAAAACTGCTCTTAAAAACTTAATTTTTTTTTTTTTTTAAAAAAAGGACCCGGGGCACCTCAGTTGGTTAAGTGGCTGCCTTTGGCTCGGGTCATGATCTCAGGGTCCTGGGATGGAGCCCCGCATCGGGCTCCTTGCTCAGGGGGGAGCCTGCTTCTCCTTCTGCCTGCCGTTCCCCCTGCTTGTGTTTTCTCTTTCTCTCTCTCGTTCTCTCTGTGTCAAATAAATGAATTAAAAAAAATAAAAATTAAATAAATAAAGGACTCGACAGTACACCAAAAAGTGAATATTATTATATAATATTTTTAGTACACAAAGAAATTTTTTAAAACAAGAAAAAGTCAGACTGGGATGCATTTAATTAAAAAATGGCTAATAGGCCACCATGGTTAATAATGGACCAGCTGTTCCTGACAGAGGTAAATAAAAGGCACACCAGGCTAATCCTTTGAGTGGAATATAAGATGGGTGCTCTCAGGTTCATGAATAGGAAAAAACATTAACCATTTTCAAATAATACACACACAGTCATTTTTACACATTAAGGTTCCATTAACTCCTAGGGCCAAGTCTCAAGTCCCCAGCAGGACCACAATACACAAAGAATACAAATCCATCATCAAGTGGGAAGAATAAGTCTCAATTATGCCCCCTGCATTCTGTCTTGTTTGACTCAACTAATCTCAGAGATAACCTGCAGACAATTACATACTGTGTGATTAGTAAGAGCTGACCGGCAGAAATCCATGCTCCTTGGCTATTAAAATTAGAGTCAGGAGCTGGGTCCACAATGTGGCTAGACAATGATGGGCATTATGAAAACATGGACCGAGAAGCTTAATATTGGCTTCTTAGCCTCCGTCATCACACACAGGCTACACTAGAAACACAGAGAAAGCTATAGGATGCACTGATGTCCCTCTCCCTTAAAAAATAAGTAACAAAATAGATATTAGAATCTTGGATATAGACGAGATAAGAGGAAAGAACTAAAGGGTACAAGAGTTTGGCACTTGGGGACTACGTATTTTGTTTTGTTTTCTTATTCACTGACGCTGTGATTTTTGTTATGAATCACTCTCCTTGATATGCAGTCTTCTCCACAGAGACTTTGGGCCCACCTTTCCCAGCACCTGTGACAGTGCCTGGAATAAAGCAGGTGCTCAGTAGGCATTCATGGACCTCAAAAGAATCATCAGAGAAACATACAAGTAATTTGTTACAGTTAATACTCCACCACCATCATGACCCCCTCCAAAAGAGAAGTAACTCCGAACACTAGGACCAAATTCTAAATGCTGAGTGTACAACAGAAAAATGAAACAGACTTGCAGAATCCAAAAGCGAAGTAAGTTTTAACAATTTTTTTTGGCAAATCTGACCCAACGTTACAAATCTCAGTCAATGCTAATAAGGAAGAATGGGTTGTCACACAAACCACTGTCTGCTCTCCTGAAACCGAAATGAGGAGGGCCTCCCTCTCAATTTAGCACAAAGCCCTACCTATCTTTTCTCGGGTGCCCCTTCAGCTTAGTCATTTGATGAAATACTTTAAATCACAAAAGTAACCTGTTTTCACTGCAGAAAAAAAAAATCACTTCTTTTTTTTTAAGATTTTATTTATTTATTTGAGAGAGAGAGTGAGAGAGAGAAAGAGCACAAGAGGGGGGAGCAAGAGAGGGAGAAGCAGACTCCCTGCTGAGCAGGTAGCCCGATGTGGGACTCGATCCTGGGACTCCAGGATCATGACCTGAGCCGAAGGCAGTCGCTTAACCAACTGAGCCACCCAGGCACCCCAAAAAAATCACTTCTAATTGTACCACCTGGAATTAGTAATGTAACATTAACATTTGTGCTTTTTCATTTCTCCATGTTTATGTTTTCCCGTGGTTATATTTCTAATGAGAAACCTCCTTTTTCCTTAAAAATTCATCATAATCATCTTTCCACTTTATCAAATATTCCATTTAACCAAATCCTAACACTGCATCAACCACATTTTACCTTTCTTGTAAGTATCATCAAAAAGATCTAATGACTTATTCTCCAGTATCTGGATCCTTCTTCAGGTCTGCTGCTCATCTTACCAGCTCTTAAAGTCAACATTCCAAGGAAGCCCATTCATGTTTGAGCCACACTTCTGATATCGTTCTCAGGAAGTTACAAGACATTGGTGTGTGCCTTTGAATGTTTACCATCCCTTCTATTCATAAATATTTTTTTCTGAAATTCCACATCTCAAAGAAGTTAAAAATATGCCAGGAGTTTAAAGACCACTTTCAGCATCATTTAGCACTATAAACTTTATCCAGTCACATAAATAAAAGATCCACCTGATAAATGTTTACTTTCATAGTGAAGAAATACTACACTGTTCATATAAAAAAGAATAAAAGCACTTGGACCTCTTAAATATATAAAACTGAGTCCCTTGATATACAAAACTTGGTACAGAATGGTCGTAAATTACAGTTGATGGGGGAAAGTCTCTCTCCAGCTCTTTAGATAATGAGTTTAGAGCACTGGAAAATAACAGCAACAGAATGGCCTTTTAAATTTTAAGTGGGTTTTATCAGGTCTCGGTGGCAACATTTCCTTTACTTTGGGAATACATTCGGAAACTTTAATCGAAGTCTGTGAGACATATAAGTCAATACCCAAATTTGTACTTAATTCATGGCCTTTCAGGGATGCATACTATGAGTAAGGAAAGGCTAAGTAAAATCAGTTACGTTATGATCATAACTACCATTTGTAAAACACCTTCAATGCATCAGGCATCCCATGTACTTTACCTCTAATCTTAATTAGCCCATTAAGGCTGGCTTACACATGAGAAAACAGAAACAGAGAAAGTTGAAGTAACTTGTCCTTGGTCACCCAGCTAATAAGTGTCAGAGCCAGGATTCAAATCCAAATGCCTGGCTCCAAAGTCAAAGCTCAGTGACCAGTGACTATTAGTAAATCACACTCCTGGGTCCCCTCAGTTCCCATCTGATGTGCAGACTGAACCAGCCCAAGAAGAAGGATCGATCAATCCTGTTACCCACTGCTGTCAGCACGATCTGCATCCTCAGAAGGTAAGATCGAGGCTCCCTAAACTATATCACAAAAAAATATCCTGGGGGCAATGGGTGGGTGGAGAGAGAATAGGGAAAAAAAAAAAATCTTCCTTCTTGGATTTGTTCCAAGTGTGTTACGCAAAATGAGACTTTACATGGGATAACAAGAAGCAGATCTGACTGTATAGTCTGATGCTAGAACATACCCCAAATAGGATGATTCTCAACTTTGTACATTAGCATTATTTAGGGAACTTTTTAAAATACTGATTTGTGGTCCTCCCCCTAGAGATTCTGATCTCACTGGTCTACAGTGGGGTCCAACTATCAGAATTCTTTTAAAGTTTCTAGATGGGGGCACCTGGGTGACTCAGTCAGTTAAGCATCTGCCTTCTGCTCAGGTCATGATCCCGGGGCACTGGGATCGAGCCCCACATCAGGAGAATCTGCTTCTCCCTCTCTCTCTCTGCTCCTCCCACCGCCTGTGCGCCCTCTCTCTCTCTCTCTCAAATAAATAAGTAAAATCTTTAAACTAATACAAGTTAAAAAAAAATAAAGTTTCTAGATGATTGTAATGGACAACCACTGAGAACCACGGCCCTAGAAGGGGAATGTGTGTTAACCAAAACACCTAACATCTGTATGTTTCCTTATTATATATCCCTGGTTCAGGGAGCAAAAGGTTAGTTGTAAAGACCAACAACCCAGGTACATTACCTGGGCCGTATCTTCCATCAGTCCCCGAATCTTCTCCACGACATCATTGCGTCGGTGCTGACGCAGGGCGCTGATTAACTGGGCGAGGCTGGCCTCGGGCCCCCGGATGGTCCAGTGCTGCAGAGCGGCGTAGGCCCGCTCATGGTCGGCCGTGTACCCGTTGGAGAAAGCAGCCACTTCTCTCTCACTGGCATTGCACAGAAACTGGTAGATGTCCTTCCACTGGCTTCCAACTTGGGCTGCGACGAGTTTCAGGATGTCAATCCCTAAACCATAGGGAAAATAAAATTAAAGACAAATCCATGGGATTGGCATGGGAGGGAAGGTCTTTCTATATGGCTACTCTATTCTAATGAATTAAAAAAAGAAGCACGCTCTCCCATTGTTACCTGTCAAAGGAATGGACTGCCTTCTCTAAGCACTCAGCATCTGCAGCCCCTCCTGGGGACGAATTAGGTGCCCTCCTGCAAATTTCACTTCCTGAATGTGGAGCGAGAAGAAGGAGCGAATCCTAGAAGGACAATAACTACCCCTCAAAAGGCTGTTTTGAAACAAGTGTAAACAAATAGAGGCCCCCCAGACCAAAAAAGTGGTGACTTCATGAAATTAAGAAAAAAGTAAACTACGGATTAAAACTGCCGTGGAGATGATCCAACACTGTCTGGATAAAGGGTCTTCGGATTCTAGCAATAGTGTCCTTTATGTCAGCCGACAGTGTGCCCAGCCATTCCAGCCCCAGGGAGGCACTCCTGAAGGACTTCTGGTTCCTGGTGCTCGAATCCTATGCTCAACAAGCAATTTTCTGATCTATTATTCAGTCTTGTAAAGTTGACCTGTACAGTTATAATGGAGACAACAACCAAAATGACAGTATAATAATAATCACTATAGTCTCCCGGGGTTTTATGTTAAGGTGTTGGCTCTTGGAACATCTTTATAAAGCATTAACATTCTAATTGCACAGATAAGGCAATAACACCTAGGAAAATTGTGATTTGCCCAGTATCACAAAGGTAGCTGGGTGGGAACTGAACCCAACTCACTGGACAGTGTATTCTATCGTCATTCTGGCTTCTCAGTCACTTGTAAACTGGGTCGGTGTGGGTCTGCAGTATGCAGATCTGAGGAGAGCAGGGTGAAATGCCAAGTCAAATCTCAAAGCTGCAAGCTCAGGATGAGCCCTTGGCACCAACCCTCTGTGAGGTGTGGCTTTCCCTGAGCAGCACGCTCTGGCGTCTTCCTCTTCAAAGCACCTTCTCTCTGTATTTATACACTGGCTTTGTCCAAACTGCTACATGGGGTCATAAAGAACCTCACGGTATGGGATCCGGCAGTTTACCACACAGGGGGGTGAGTCCTCTCAGCCAATACCATGTCTTTGAATGAAGCCATACCCACATGACCAGATACCAGAGTTATAATAGTTAACAATGTCTTTAAAACACTAACAACTAAAAAAAAAAAAAAAGAGTCAAGTTTCCAAGTGAAGTAGGAAAAAAAAGGGAAAAAGAATAAAGAAAAGCTTCCTATTACAGAGAATTGAATTTTTCAATTAACTAGAGGTTAACCAGGGGAAAACAATCTTTTTTTTGCTCCCATCGGTTGTTGGGGAAAATATCTATAAAATTAGCTCTCGATTTTTGCCTAAGAAAAGCACAATACTAATTCCAGAAGTTTCTTTGAAAATGGAGGACTTGGTGTTTCCTCAACATAAATCCTTACTCTGCCATGCCAGCCTGTAGAGGCAGCTGATCTGCAAGAGTGCATATGCATCCTGAATCAACCACCCACAAATGGCTTTTGAAAAGTAAGTTCCTAGTAGAAGGCTGCTTTCTTGTCGACTCTAAGAGTAGAATGCCACAGAATGAGGCATGACTGCAATTTTCACATGATTTTCCCTGGCAGTGTGAAATACACTTGAACCAGCTGCTTTTCAATTTTCAGGGCAATGTTTTAGCCAGATACAGAGCTTTTGATTTCAAGCAACAGACTCAAAAAAAAAAAAAAAATTCCATGTCCTATTTAAAACCCTGCAGGTAATGTTAAGGAGGAAACCAGCTCTTTGTGATTGATGTGGTAGGTTCCTCCAAATACCAAAAGGCACATTAGTCCCTGAATCTTAATTTAGGTTAATTTGACGAAGGCCCACAGTGCCTTACATGAAAACATGACTGCATTTTCTTGTACATGGGACCTTTGCTTAAATCTTCATAATGCCGAAGACAGTGTGGCTTTGGGCAAACCACTAACTGTCATGTCCATTTCCCCATTTGTACAATAGACATACTCACTATGGTCCCTGGGGATGAGCTGATTAACATTTTCTATAGAGTTGATTTATTTTTGGAAGTACCCCATCATTATAAATGTTCCATATACTGAACACTAAAACTTAAGACTAAATGCATTTCTGATGCAAATACATGCCTTTATAGAGTAATTACAGAGTTTAAAAGGCTCAAACGTAACAACAGTTTCCTCTTCCAAAACCCAGCATTTATACTTTCTTTTCAGCCACAAAATAAAGAAAAATGAGGAAAAAAAAGAAAAACACAAAGAATGGACACAATGAGATTTTCCTTCAACCAACATTGACTGGAAGCTAAATTTAAAGCCCACAAATCAGGTCTCATCTCACTTTTTTTCCTAGGAAAACGTGGAGTCGATGCGCGGGAGCTGCCCTGGGTCAGCAGTGTTCTTGGGCACAGCCCCCTCTCATGGCCCAGTTGATAAATCTAAAGATGCCAGAGAGAATGGCTGGTGACAGCAGTCTTCCAACATGGTGCGGGGTCCCGACCCCGCAGCAGGGGAGGGGCCCCTAAGCGCACTGCACCTTGTCCCCACCCCACCAAAGGGGAAATTAAAGCTTGCAGGGTATTTCAAGAGTATTTGTTGAGCAGTCACTGCGGGTTCCTGGGTTTGCTGGACTGAGAACCCTTACAAAATTTTAATGCAGAAAGAATTTATCCCCAAGAAAATCAAGTAATGCCAATGAAACATAAAATTTGATGGACTTTGAAAGTGTTCTTTGTTCAGAAAAAAGTTTTAAGCAAAACAAAAGAATACAACTACAGAGCAAAGCAGGAAGATAATTAAACCAGATTAAGAGGGTTACCTGGGGGCTGGGGCCCGGAGGTGGAGGTTCCTGGGTAAAGAAACAGAAGGGACTTCCAAGGTAGTCACAAGGCTCTATTTGCTAAACTGGATGCTGGGGAAATGGGTCTTCCTTTTATCTTATTACTTTATTATTGGTTCAAGGTCAGCTAGCTAGTTAATGGTACCTCTGTTGCGGTTCATAGGGAGGGAACATGGTGCAGTAAGGAGCTTTATTATATGCTGGAATTATGAATGCACTCGGGGTTGGATATGATGTGTATGCTTTCTTCCTGACCTGTTATTACTGACCAAGCAGATGCTGGTAAAGTTTTCTCTGGGGCGAAAAAGTTTATTTCTTTTCTTTACAATTTCTTTAAAATTATGGTATGGTACCCTTGGGGGTCGGGGGAGAGAGAGGGGTCAACAAACTTTTTCTGTAAAGGCCAACAGTAAACATACTAGGTTTTGAGTACAGGGAGGTCTCTTGCAATTCCTCCTGCAACATGAGATGGCCCATGGCTATATAGTTCACCAACCCTTGAAACTGTTGCAATTTTAAGGGACCATAGCTAAATTACCAAACGGAATAAAAATTTAGAAAAACATTTTGTTAAACACCCCTCCACACACACACACACACACACACACACACACACACGACGATGCAAATTCCCACCCCAATTATGAATGTGACATAAGGGTTAGGGAAATGGAGACCAACTCGCTGGCTGACAGAGTGCCCCAGTCCCCTGTCCCATCAGAGTTCCAAGTTTTCATCGAGACTGGAGACAGATGTGTTCAATCAATCTGACCCCTTTAGCTGAAAGTGATGCCAAGTCTCTTTTTTCGTAGGTTGAAAACAACACATCCCTCAACCCACCAAAGTGCTGACAGGGGTATGGAGCTTAACTTTGCTTTTCCTGTAATGTCAGGTCCTAGAGCTCCGAGAATGAAGCTTCTAAAGAAATCGTCACGGGCGCCTGGGTGGCTCAGTTGGTTAAGCGACTGCCTTCGGCTCAGGTCGTGATCCTGGAGTCCCAGGATGGAGTCCCACATCGGGCTCCCTGCTCAGCGGGGGGTCTGCTTCCCCCTCTGCCCTCTTCCCTCTCGTGCTCTCTGTCTCTCATCCTCTCTCTCAAATAAATAAATAAAATCTTTAAAAAAAAAAAAAAAGAAAGAAAAGAAATCGTCACAGGAGTCAAGCAAGCCCCTATCCACCAGACGCTGTTCGTGCCAGGAGCTGTGTGCGAGAAGGTGGCCCTAGCCCCAAGACAGAGCTTTTGAATTGTAAGGGGCAGGTAGTGGAAAGATCATGAACTTGGCCATCACGAGCTATGGATTCAAATGCCATGACTTGTCAGTTGTGTGACTTTGAAAAACGAGCACCTCTACAATTTCAGTGTCCACATCAATAAAAGGACAACACCACCTCTCCTCTCATAGGGTAGGTAAGGCGATTTATGGGATCACGTAGTAAAACCAGCAAGCCAAGAGTCTGAGCGCACATCAGTTTTGCTTCCTCCATCCCCGCCATCTCTGCACCGACAAGTCATCAGGGCAATGGACCTAAAAGGTGGCGGGAGTTTTGCAGACATGGGTTTTAGTGCCAGGAGACTGTAGGTACTGGATGATGAAGGCAAGCGCCACAATCCTGGCTTCCTGTGCTTTCCAGCACCTCACTAGTACATGTCAAAAGGGGCACCACCGCCCTGAAGATCTTATCGGGGTGACAACATTAATTTGAGGCTCAATTTTTTAAGCTCCACGTCAGCTCCAGTATGCAAAAAAAAGAGTTCCACCTCTTTTCATAAAAACCTGAATTGACCTTTATCATCAGAGAAGGTATTAGAGCTCTTTCCTTGTAGAGATGAACACCTGAAATGAGTGCCATCCTTAAGAACCCACATTAAAGCCTCGCTGGATGAGGGTTGAAGGACAGTGATGACAGAGCCCGAGTAAACAAAGGCCATTTATAACGCACAACACAGCACCCCGTTTCACACTCTGCACCCAGCTTCGCACAGAATGGGTTCATGGGAGACATGAGCAGGTTATAGACTTTGGTACCAAACTTATGGTACCACCATATGATGGTACCAAATTCTCATCATTTAAAAAATTCAAGTATTCCCACAGCATCTCCCAATGCTTGTGAAATGTAATGTCAGTTCTCATTATTCTTCTAGAAAGAGAGACAGAGGGACAAATAATGAGAAAATTCCCATCGAGGTAATGAATACACAACCTCCTCCCAGGACAGATGACTCCACAGTTATCCCCAGATGACTCCACAGTTATCCCCATACTGGTTTCTCTACACAAAGCAGTCTCCCGTGAGGCACACAAAACACAGGAGACAATGAGCTAAGGTTCTCTCCCTTCTACCATCACCCTAATTCCTGCCCCCAGACATTGCTCTTTATTAGCACATGCTGTGACCTCAGGCTTCTAAACGGCAGGTACAGGGGCAGCACATCCAATGTATGTACAGAGCAATGTATGTCAAGTTCGAAATCTGAATACAAGTGTGGCTTTAGCCTTCCTAGAATTGATGTTCTTCCCTATACAATGGTCATGTCCTCACTAAAGCCTTTTCTGACCACCTTCTGCCCAAGCCCCATGTCAACTTTGACTATCATTATCTCCATCACCTCCCAGAGCCTAGCACATACTAGGAATACAATGAATATCTTGAATGGATGAATGAATGAATGAATGGGAGCCTTTTTTGTCAGCTTCCCCTCTTGCCCCTACACACACTTTTATCATCTCATTAATCTCTACGGCTGCAGCCACTGAGAACCTGGGGGGCCACATGCCAACACACCCTTGTCGTGAAGCCATGCCAGATCAATCTCATGTGGTCCCCGATGGGTAGAAGCTGGGCTTCCTGGCACAGGAACCCCATTCTTGTGCAGGAGCCTCTCCGTCTGGCGGTGCCCTCCTCCCCATCAGGGTGGTCCACCATGTCCATGTCAGGCACCAGAAGAAAAGTCTCCTGGGTTCTGCCCCTGCAGAGAGCAGCTGTCTAGACCAAGGTCTGTCTGGCCTGATTACACAGTAAGTGCTTCTAAAAGCAACAAACTCGAAACATGCGCATGTGTTTTGTAGTAACTAGTATATCATAGGATGATTTAAAAATGGGCTATCAACAGGGATCACTCCCAATACATCACACAGGAAACTGCTTTATCAGCGCTTGGGAGCTCAGAATGCCCCAAGTTAAAAATACTCCTTCCCTAGTTGAAGTACAAATGTTAGAGGAACTGCTTAGACTTCATTTTAACCCAAAAAGTGACTTCTAAAGCAGAATTAATCACTATCTTATTGAAGGTTCAATGGACAATCATCGTAAGTTCAGATGAATTCCCTAAGCTACTGACAAACCTGTGCAAAGGTCTGTCTCATCAAGCTAATGATGGACTGTTCACCAATGACAAGTTCTATCAAAACAGTAGACAATTTTCCAGATGGAAAAACCAGATGCCACTGATGCGATAAGGAAAACCAATAACCTTTTATTTCATTCCATGGAGAAAAACAAAAAGCACAAAGCCAAAAATCCCTCCTTCCTCCTGGTCTTAGTCTGTGTCTGAAGTTGTTCGTTTATTTATCCAACAAAAATGTATAGAGCAGTGACTCCATCCCCTGACACTATCCTAGGCTCTGGGGGCATGGTGGGACACGGAGCAAAACCAAAGCCTTTCCTTGTGAAGGCTGCATTCTCCTGGGGGACACAGGAAGAAATAAAATATTTAGTGATAGATAGTGAGGCCTGCTGAAGAGAAAAATAAAGCAGGGACCAGGGATGGGAGGGCAGGACTGCCATTTTAGATATGGGGCCTTCTTCCTCAAAGCTAAAAGGTGGCCTCGCTGAGGTAACATTTGAATCAAGACCTAAAGGAGGTAAGATAGCAAGTCATGCAGGTTATGTGAGGGAATGGACTCCTCGGCAGAAGGAACAGCACGTCTGCGGGATAGAAGGGCGCTGGCATGCACGAGGAGGACCAGGGGGGCTGGTGTGGTGGAAGCCAGCGGGCAAAGGGGGAGGGTGACGGGGGTCACAGGCTGAGAGACAAATGGGAGTACGGATTGCACTGGGTCTTGAGGCTGCTACTCTGCATGCAACAAAAAGTCCGTGGGGACTATTAAAAAAGTCTCAATGTCTCAATCTTGAATGGTACTATGTGACTTCCATTTGGGGGGGATCATTCTGGCTGCTGTGTCAGAAATACATGGAAAGGTCACAGGCAGAGGAGGAGCCACCGGTCAGAGCCCACAGCCATTATCCAAGGGAGGGGACTGACTTCATTTGGGCCAGAGGGGCCATAGTGGAAATGATAGGAAATGGTCAACTTCTGTATATATTCTGAAGGAGGAGCTGATGGGATTTGCTAACAGGTTTGCTAACTACGGGGTGCAAGAGAAGGGAAGGAGGCACTCTCTAATGTTCTGTCCTAAGCAACTGGAAGGCTGGAGGGGGCTCTTTCTGCAATGGGTGACTGACGTGGGGGTGTGCTTTGGGATTTGGTTTAGACATCTTAGGTGTCGAGCATCTAGACATCTGGGTCGTTCACACAAAGGGAGAGGGTATTTGCATGTTGCATTCAGGTGCAAGAACCAGGCTGGATCTACACACTTGGGAATCACCAGCAGATAGATGGTCTTTAAAGGTCTGGGTTGGGGCGCCTGGGTGGCTCAGTCGTTAAGCGTCTGCCTTCGGCTCAGGTCATGATCCCACTCCCCTTGCTTGTGTTCCCTCTCTCGCTGTGTCTCTCTCTGTCAAATAAATAAAATCTTAAAAAAAAAAAAAAAAAAAAGGTCTGGGTCACCACAGGAGGGAGCATGTGCAGGGAGAAAAGCCCTGGAGCTGTCCACTGTTCACACGTCAAGTGAAAGAGGAGGAACCAGCCAAGGAGATGAAGAAGGAATAGCCAGAGAGGTGGGAGGAGGACCAGCAGAGAACAGTGTCCTGGAGGCCAAGGTAAGGAAGTGTTTCACGGAGAAGGAAATCAAGAGTGTTCAATGCTGCCAAGAGACCAAGCAGAGGAAACTAAACTGAACAGTACAGTTAGAATCATGTGGTCAGACCCTATGGAAAAGACGCAAGATTGGCTAAGATACTGCCATAGTTCACGGATTCTAAGACATCTGAACCCGTATTTGAATCAACGCCTTTTCACAGCTTGGTGACGGTGGGTTTTCTTCCTTAGTGGCATATAAGAAAAGGATATGTCACCATCAGTGGTGTCTTAGATTTGGTAAGACATAGTAAGAGTCACTATTTTTTAAACACGTAAACTTGAACCCACCTATTTTTTAAAAGTCGACATACCATCAACACACAATGTGTCAAATTCTGTGCATACCCTGCAATGTTAACAACCAGTTACTCCTGAAGAACGATCAACAGAAATCTAGAAATTCCTCCTCCTCGGCAAAATCTGCTTACATAACACCTGACCAGGTTGATTCAAGGGCACTCATTTTTAAGGATTTTGTTTGTTTGTTTGTTTCCTTTTGTATTTTAGTCCTACGTGGGGGGAGAATGCTGATTTGTCTTTCAATATCCCAAACAGCTTAAATTCAAAAGCTGTTAGTTAGGTAAATTACAAAATAAAATACGCATTTAAAAATAAATACCTTTTATACCCTAAAGCCTAGAGGAAGGCGTCATCAGTGGGCGAGCCTGGGGTGGGGGGACAGCCGCCTGTGACACCCCAGGGCCAAAGCCCCTCTCTGGCCTCTTTGGGCATGAGATAATGCTATTGAGGCTACAGTGATAAGAAGAGGCTTTTCTCCTGCAACAGTTCTGCCTGCTGTATAATCCCCAGACATCCTCAGCGGTTAAACAGAAAGGTGCGGTCTGCTGGAAGTGGCATCACTGGATGCAAAGGTGAAGGCAGTAGGGTGAGGGGTTCTGGGGCAGGGGGAAGCCTCTTGCAGCCAAAGGAAAATCACTGCAGTAGGGCAGCCCCGGGGACAGGGCAAAGGACACAGCAACCTCTTCAGTGAAACAATCCGCTCCGGGACCGGTGGTTACACTTCCAGTCTACTTCCCACAGGAAATTTTGGCCATCTGGAATTTTTAGTCAAGGAGGCTTCAGGCAAAGCAGGAATGTTTCTCTGCTCGCAGCTGTCTGCTGTCTGGGGCTGAGAAAACCCAAGTTCAACAGACGTGACTTCCGATTAGCAAAGCACCTCTGACTTATCGGTCACAGCCTTTATTTTTTCCAAGAACCCTCGGAGCCTTGAGCCCATTGGGTATCTGGCTTTCGAATTCTCCCCTTTTAAGCAACCGAAGAAAAAAAAAGCAAAAAGGAGGAAACCAGTGTGACTTCTACAAAGGACAACTCCTTACTGATGATAATTTTGTAGTTGTTTTACTTCAGAACAAGCTGGGCTTCGCTAAGGGAAATAACATTTTCTTAATGGAGCATGACTAAAAAAAAACAAATCAACCATAGAAACCTAGACATTTCCAGCCTCAGGTGATTCATGGGAAATCCAGACTGTAAGAATCACGGGGCAGTATCTAGAGTCAGACTGATGCCCAAGTTTAAAACCTGGCTTTGCCACTTCCTAGCTGTGTGACCTGGAGTGAGTTACTCCCTCGGCCTCAGTGTCCCCATCTGCAAAGTGGTGATGATAGTGGCCTACGTCCCAGGGTTATGGAAATTAGGTTAGTATTTAGAAAATACTTAGAGCAGGATATGGCGCTCAGTCAGCATAAGTCTTTGTTGAAGAAAAGTAAACAAGACTTAATGGCAGCAGAGACCTCTCTTATAACGTTAGAAAAATAGATTTCATAATCACAGTGTAACAGGTCTTCTTTGCATCCCAGAATCACGTCGTGATCTTGCCTATGTCAATACTAAGAAACACCCCACAGTGTCACTTTAGGAAAAAAAAAAAAAGAGTGGAGAAGTACTTATTATCAAATTCCTAACACACATTTGTTCTTCTTTGAATGCTGCATAGAGTAGTTTTCATAATTCAGTTGAAATGTTTTAAGTCATTCCTGAAACCTGATGGAAGAGAATACTGATAACTGTTCAAATACATATGGGGCACAGCTTCCAGTTACTCAACTTCTGTCCCCTAACCAGTCACTGCAACCTTGAGGAAAGATTAATGCCAGAAATACCATCCCACCTGGACTGCATCCCTGGAAAGAGGAGGAAGGCTGCAGAGCTGGGAATCCAAGAGAAGAGTTTCCTTCACAACCCCCACAAAGACCAATTCTCCCACACCTGACCCATCCTAAAGGAGGAACCACAATTTGGGAAGAAAGGAAACACATTTCCTAAGCCTATCGTTGGGATTCATAAGGACCCAGAACCAAGAATGCTGTTCCTGACTAAGACCTAAAGACAAGGCAGATGAGAAGGGAAAGGTTTTGCGTGTTTGCTAGGTAACGTGAGATGTCATGTATTGCTTCGCTTGAGCAGTGGGCTGTGGATAGGGGAAAGGACGGAAGAAACAAAAAATATATTACAAGAAACTCTCCACACCTAAAATGCAGCTTGGTTCAAGGACTGGGTCTGAACTTTTTAAATAAGAACACAAGCAAATTATGTCCCGGTTCTGAAGCAGCATGGTTTCCCCAAAGAAAAGTTTTTACATACAGATTGGGATATCAGCCTTATACAAATAAAGTTATGCAATCAAGTTAATGCAAATAAGAGGTTTAACCACCAAGCCAGCTGTTCTACACTTGAACTTTATCTTGGGGTTTCAAGCCTGAGATACAAAAGCGGTTTGGTTGTGGATTGTGTTTAACCTCACCATTCAGTTTCTGCAACACTGAAGGATAGGATTTGAGAATGGAAGACGTTAGAGATCTTGAATCCAAGACCTTCATCATACCCGTGAGCACCATTCAGGCCCCACAAGCTCCGTCCCTTTGCACAGCTTCCCTCTCAGCCAACGCTGCCCCACTGCACCTGCCCCTGGGCATGGCGTGCTCCCCCCTCCCATGGCCCCAGGCCGCACTATCGCCTCAGAAGTGCTCCTCACACCACAGGAGCAGGCTGAGTGAGCAGAAGTCCTTTGTCTCACCCTCGAGAATGCTGAGAACCAGAGCCATATGCCACACCATCAGTTCCTTTTAAGCTGTTTTTGTACTGCTCAATCAGGCCTTGAGGCGTGTTATGGCCAATGTTCTTGTATAGATGTTTTCTCTGCAGCCATTTCTCCTGGCGCCTATGACTCATTAAGTCTCACCCTTAATGGAGTTCTACTTGTGTAGATCGGATACAACTGTCCCTCCGCCCTGACCTCAGCTCTCCACGAATGCTGAGTACAGCTCAACTTCCTGACCTTCCCATGAGGAAAGAGAGAAAGAAAAAGAAGCAGAGCTCACAGCCTGATCAATATTACATATGATCTCATTCGATCCTCAGAAACAACCCCATGAGACGGGAGTTATGTCCACATTCCAGATAGAAAGACTGAGGAGAGGTTCAGTAGCTTGGCACAGTTGCCTAGTAAGGGCTGAGAGTCAAAACCCAGGCCAGTCCGACCCGTCGGCACCTCATCCCTCACAGCACCATGCCGCCTCCTGGGACTAAGCACAGTGTTACCAACCCCATCTTTCCTGAGTCTTGCTTGCTTCTTTGAACGTAAATCTTCTGAATATGTCTTCCGCCAACCCTTACTCCCCTTCATGGCGTCATAGAAAAGGAGGCAAATGGAAATAAAGGAGAAATCTGTTACAACCATATATTTGCGATAATCTAGGTTTCAGCTGTCTGCCCACATCCCACCCTTCCTCCAAACAATGGAGAGACACTAGTTCCCAGCTCAGAATCCAAGGCCGACTGCCTGAATGCTAGTCCTGGCTCACCGCGGGCTTGAGGTGTGACCTTTGTCGGGTCACGTAACCTTTCTGTGCCTCTATGTTCTTAATGTGTAAAATGGGCATGATCCTGACATTAGAAGGTTGTTCTAGGAATTAAATAAGAATGTACCTATAAATCCCATAGAACAGTGCCTGGCACACACTAAGCATTCAATAACCATGAAGTATTATTTCTCTCTCTCCCCCCAAACCAGTGTGTCAATAGCAAGGCCTTACACAGGTTACCTTGGAGCAATTTGCTTACAGAATAATCCTGGAGAAGGGCATCTTCAAGTAAAACTGAGTTCAAGTCAGAGAATGTCAAGATCAACCAGAAAGGTGATCAAGTGCCTGAGAGACAGGCTAAGAGGGTGTAAAGAAAGGATAAAGGAAGAGGGGATGATTTTGCCTCTTTAAGGTCGAGGTGGGAAGGTTACGTGTAGATTGTGAGAGTTTTAAGCATTTCTTTACTTTCACCTGCAGCCAAGATCTAATTCATCTCCAGCCATCAGCTCCTTCACCTCCCCCAGTCTGAAATCATCCAATGAAGATGCTCGGCCACCTCCGCTCCCCCCACACTGAATGACCACCTATGGACCATCACCACTCCCATGAAGGCAATCCAGGGAGAAACAAACCAGAAGATGTTCCCCTCTGAAACACGCCTTCATCTCTTTCTCCCTCATCCACTCCTGAATCCCTGAGGCCAAAGGGCTAAGTTCTTTTGCACCCCCAGCCGCAGCCTTCAGTAGCCTCACAGGTGAACAGCCTCTCCATTTTGTCATTCAAGAAACTGGAGTAATAGCTTCCAAACCAGAACTCTGGTTCTGAGCAGTACCCTGTAGTCCCCTGAGTGGAGAGGCAACGTGAAATATAAAAAGCACTGTCCCAGGAGTCAGGAGACTCAGCCCTAGTCTCTTCTCTCACCCTACTGGCCACGTAACCTTGGGCAAGGCACTGTTCTTCCCTGGGACTCAGTTTCAGCTTCTGTAAAATGATGGATTAGACACAAACACACACAAAACACACACACACAATTCTCCATGATCTCCAACTTGCTCTCCAACTTGAAGCTCTCTCCAAAGAAACCTAAAACAAATACCCTTTATGTCACTAAAGCCTAGTCCTAGGACAGTACCTTGAACTTCGTGTTCACATACATATAATTAAATGAAAAATAACAAGTTAAGCAGTTTAATAATAATAATAATAATATTTTTTTTTGCCTTGGGATTCCTTAAAGGTGAACCCGGCTACAAACAGGAAAAGTTTACTTCAGATCCTATAGTCCCCTACTTCAGCCAAAGAATCAGGCAGATTGACCACTGAGTTTCTCTTCAGGAAAATAATTCAACATCTGGACAACTCTCAAACAGGAGATAATACAGCAAAAGACCAAAAAGAGAGGGAGAAACGCATAACTAAAAGGGAGAATAGCTCCTCTCCAACCTGATATCCCTCATAGCATTTTTCCCTGAAGAAATTCATGGCTGTCCTGGCTAAAGACAAATCCTGTGGACAGTGAAATAAATTCTTTCTGTAACCCCAGCCTTCCACTCTTAGGAAACATTTTTCCCACACCTTCAAGGATTACTGTTAGATTATCTCATAAAAATTCAAGCACAAAGTCCCAACGAATTACAAAGATACATGATCTGCAGTAAATGTGTAATTTAAGAACTTCTTTTAAAAAAAAAAAATTATTTATTTGACACAGAGAGAGAGAGAGCGCACAAGCAGAGGGAGCGGCAGGCAGAGGGAGAGGGAGAAGCAGACTTCCCGCTGAGCAGGGAGCCCGATGCGGGACTCGATCCCAGGACCCCGGGATCATGACCTGAGCCAATGGCAGACGCTTAACCGACTGAGCCACCCAGGTGCCCCTAAGAACTTCTTTATAGGGGACAGTAACGCTCACACTAATGAGGTAATAAGAACTAATAAGAATACATGAAAGTTAAAGAGGGTTTCAGTATAGCAAAAGTCTGAACTTCTTTACTGATAGTTAGACTGAGAGGAAGGTACGGCCTAAACACATGTATCCTAGGAGCTGCCCACCCTTGACAGGTGGATAGGAGCTGCTGGCCTCCTGCCAGCCTGTACGAGTGGAGTAACTTGTCCAAAGCAGGAAAGCATTTACCAAGTGCAAAGCTGTTCTCAGGAACTCTGTTGTGGCTGGGGTTCCCTGGCCCATAAGAGGAGACCAAGGTCTCCCTCAGCATAAAAATTCAGAAATGCATGAGCGCCTTGGACACGGCTTCTCCACTGCAATCGAGGTGACACACTTGAAGGGACTGAAAGACCTAAAAGCAGTTCTCTAATAGCTGCTCAGTCGCTACCATGCCACCGAAATGTCTCACACTCTCCCTAAAAGCATGCGCAGTTACTGCACGTTCTCCTGGGCCTCCCCCCACCCCCCCACCCCCCGGTGTCCTCACTTAAGTGGGAATTCTCACTGCACTGACCTTACTTTACTGGAAGCACGAGGGAAAACTCTGCCGTGTGGCAGCGAGCACAGTCCTTCCTCGGCATCTGTGTGGGGTGAAGCCTGGCCTCTTATCTCTGCCCGGCAGGCCCTGTACTCCACCCGTCAGCACCCCGCAGGATCAATCAGGGCAGTGTTTCCCAGGACAGGCATCGGCGGGGTGGCAATATGCTCGGTTACAGCGAAATGGTCACGTAGATCGAAATCGGGTGTCCCTGTGGTGAGGGGTTCAAGTTTCC
Organism: Mirounga leonina; assembly: GCF_011800145.1. Classification (NCBI taxonomy): domain Eukaryota; kingdom Metazoa; phylum Chordata; class Mammalia; order Carnivora; family Phocidae; genus Mirounga; species Mirounga leonina. Next base: position 13,529,125 of record NW_023270807.1, read on the forward strand.
TCATTTTACAAACAAAGTTGAGATTCAAAGAGAGCTAGATTCAAAGAGAGGTAAAAACTAGTATTTTTCAGGAAGAGACGGAGCAGCCTTTTAGGAGAAGAACCAGATCTGGACTTCGGGTCTCATAAGCCAAGGTCATTTCTGCCACCACGGCTCCGCCTGTGGGCTGCAACCCAGACTCTGAAGAATGAACCCATGACTCGGCTCAACCAGCTCATACTTGTTAAAAGGACTGCATTTGGGATATCCTTACCCTGTGTAGCAGTCCCGCGTGCCTCCTTCCAACTCTCCTCCACAGCACTATTTGGGCACTGAATTAAGAAGGTATTCACAACCATTCACTCTCTGGGGTTCTCTCTGAGGACAGCTGGGGTGCGCTGGAGTCTACAGCTGGTGGCGTCTATCTACTGTCCCTCTTGGCCCCTCTCTCCACTCAAAGTATATCGGTTCCCCGAGCACACAGATGAAAGGTAGGCGAGCACATTGCACCCCAAGCTACTCTGTCTCCCTCTATGGCTCTGGTTCGCCCGACAGACAAATTTGTAGCAAGTGAATGGCTGAGGTCTTGAGGTAAAAACTAGTATTTTTCAGGAGGAGACAGAGGAAGGATGGAGCAATTTGTAAGCAAATTCCAGGGTAACTGCCACCTTTTCCTCACTCCCACATGTATCTGACGGTCCTGTTTTATAACTCATCCCTTCAGCAGTCCATAGACTGGGCAACAGTTACTGCTAAATATAAGGCAGAACACTAGTGGCTGGAACTCAAGAAGCTCTCCAAGAAGAACCAGACTGCTTCCTTAAGTGCAGCTGCATGCATTATAAAGGAGACTACTTTGGCCTTTTTCAGGGTCATTCTTTCTGTGAGTGAATCAGGAAACTGAGAGATTACCAGAGAGGACGGAGGTGATGATGAGTCATCTCCACCATCATCACCACCCTCATCACTACTAGCACTTTGCAGACCACTGGCTGGGTGGCCAGCGACATACCACACCAAGTGGTTAACCAACTGGACCTTGATCACATAGCTAGTAAGTGGAACCAGATTCCAGAGTTTTTGCTCTTAAGCACATATGGTAACACCTTTTTTCTAACCTTATAAACAGAGGCTCAGAGAAGTAAAAGGTCTTCACTGAAATGGACAGGGAATGGAAAATTTAGAATTTGAGAACCCAGCTTTATGGATGTCATTTCTAGTTTGTGATACTGCTTTCCTCCCAAAGCCTCCTTGTCTTCACCACCTCTGCCGCTCTCGCCTCTGCCCCAACCACAGGACTCCCATTAGGCTTCCCTGCTTAAGGCTCCCCCCCAGACTAAGCCATTTCCGTTCTGCTTAAACACAAGCATTGAAGCGTTCACGAGTTAGCGGTTTTCTCTCTCTTCACATCATCCAGCTCCCCAGTGTCCACGGGCCAAAGCGTTCCCCTCTGAAGAAGCAAATCACATAGAGGAATATCAGCAGTTTTTTGTAGCTGTTTTTTGCATATTTTAAAGCACTGCTGTCATGAAGCGTCCTTTAGCTCTGAATAAGAATTCTTGGTATCTATGGCAATGTCGTGTCAAGAACCCACCTTAATCCCTAACACCAAATATTATTGTAAGTCAAAAGGAAAAAAAAAATCCAATATTTCAGTGGGTTGAAAACAATCCAACCTTGAAAAGGATTAAGTAGATGAATTAGTTCATCGTTGCTCTCGACTAGTGTTATCTAGAACTTTCTATGATGGGAATGTTTTCTATCCGTCCTGTCCAATATGGCAATTAGTAGCCACGTGTGGCTGTCGGGCCTTTGAACTGTGGCTGGTACAACTGAGGTACCGAATTTTTTATTTTAGCTTATTTTACCTTTAAATTACATAGCGTGGGTGTCTAGTGTACGGGCCAGCCGGGCTCCAGACCACCCCTCCCAAGACCCCGTGCTATTTACCAGGCATGGGGTCACACAAATAAAACCCAGAGTCTGCTCTCTAAGGACTTACAAGCAATGTGGGGAGATAAACCACATACACACAAGCAATTAAACAGTGACAGACAATAAGAGCTACAGGAATCAAGAAAGAGCATCTTAGAACCTCGTTCTACAGAATGAGTCCTTTACCCTTTTGCTACTGGGGTTACAAAACAGTCTGCTTGAGAAAGAGTATGCCACCTGCCTGCATTATCGCTTCTGCGGTCCATTGAAAGGAGATGCCATTGTCCTTAGACGTCAAGTGCTTGAAGTAGCTACCCCCGAAGGGATTGCTGCCCCTGTCAAGTGCTTACTATCTCCCCAAGACATGGGACTAAGAATGTGCTAATCAGGAACTAAGCTCAGTGCAAATGAGATAAATCCAATTCCTGTTTCTCTCATTTTATCATTAGAGCCTGAAGTCAGAGAAAAAGGAAAAATGACCGGGGAGAAATACTGTCCATTTCTTGCTCCTTTTATCACCTTGCAGGGCCCTCCTCTCGGGAATTTCCTCTCATCTGTACAAGCATTTTCCAGGGGATTTCTACTCCTCGACCAGCTTTTCAAACTTCCCCTCCAGAGCCCTAGGCCAACAGGTTGGCCGGGAAGCCAACTTCACACCTTTTGCAAATAGTTGAAGGGAAGGGGGAATAAAGGAAGGGAAAAGAGAGACAAGTAGGGAAGGGAGAGAGAAGAGGGAGGAGGGAAGGGAAGGTAAATAGAAATGGCCCATAAAGGAACAGTGAAGAGAGAGCGGCAGCTGATGGCCGTCCTCAGCATCCCTGTTCTCAAGGGGGACTGGACCACAGTTCTCGACCTTGGTTACCAGGAAGTGAATGGCACGACTATTTTGAGATCATATGAGCCTCTTGCCTTGCAACGTAGGGCCGGTTAGGTACAGACCAAGTTTTACTTTCTTTACTTTTGTGCCTTTTGTGACAAAACAAACAAAACAAAAACTACTGTTTCCCGTGTAACCTCCCAAGTAATGTGAACCCACCCTCTTCTTAACTTTAAATGGACCATTTTGGACCTACCACTTGCCTCACTGTGTTGGGGTTATACTACAGAAAGAACTAAAGGTTTTCAAAAGTGACAAAAACATGGCAAATGGAGCATTAACAATAGACTTACATCTTGATGACACTCGGACCTGGTAATAAACTCTCACACAAACTTTTGTGTCTAAAAATCCTGAAGGGACTTCTAATTCTGTTGCTGCAGGAGACATATTACAGGGAACCACCGTACAGTCCCAACCTACCAGACGTAACATTGCTATGACTTCAGAAAGGAAGGAAGAATACAAGGGACCACAGCACCTTCACTCTTCGATCCTCCTGGCCACATAATGTCTCATCTGGTGTTTCCAACTCTAGCATTCTGTGAAAGTGGGATTGCAGTTTTGTAGAGTTCAACTTTAAAAACCCTAAGTCCATGGTAGGTAGAGAGGGGTGAGTGGGGCCTAATAGAGAAGAGGCTCTTGTTGGTGACAAAGATGGGAACCAATAGCCCAGCTTCAGAGCACTGACAGTCTATAAGGCAATCAAGGTCATGGCCAGGTCTGAGGAAGGTAGGCAGGGGTAAGGGAGGTCCTGCACGACCTCTCATAGAGCACGTCCCAGAGCTAGGTGATTGTATCCTCACTCTCATCCTCATGAACAATTCAGTGGGAAACGGATGAGGACCACAGAAAGATCTTATTATACAGGATCATCTGCTGCCCAGAACTCACTGCGATCAGATCAAACAGGTAGTGTTTCTAGGGGCTTCTCTGAGCCCCTGGGACAGTTTTTATGAAACAGAACCTCTCTTTGTAATGGGATCTTACCTGGTTGTACCTTTGAGAATAGCAATTTGGAAAGAAGAGCCCTTCCTTAGTGGCGGGGCGGGGGGGGAGGAGAAAAAACACCTTCAATATAAACATAGCAACGCAAAAACCTGGGGGAAAGTTTAAACTATGGGAAAAGGTGGTTACACCTGAAGGAGACTACCGTGATTTAGCTGGAAAAGCATATTGCCCAGGTACTGCTATCGCAGGAGGCATGGCCAGGCTCTGTTCGATTCGGCACTTCTTTTTATGAAACAGGATATTGTTTCAAGGACACAGGCACGGAAGTTTACAAGGTGACAGTGGCCATAAGAATGTCTCAGGTCACTCACTGCATTAGGCTGCTTTCTGCTGCTGGACCCAGTTTTACTTCTACAACTCCCGGTGTTCTCAAGAATTCTGACAACTAGGCTGCAAAAGAGCGTTTAGAAATACAGCTGTCCAAGATCTAATCCATAGGTGCAACCACTAGAGGAATGGAGTCACTTCTTTAATAAAGTGGGAGGACAGTTCCAGATATTTACAAATCCAGCAGGATGTTCTCTGCTAATTTTCTCCTAATTAGACAGATCAGAATTAGTGTTCTGACTGGCCACTTAAAGGGCAATTCAGTGAAATATCTGATCCTAGGCTGATCCTAGACCAGAGGACGAAGGGATGTTATCAATCAAGGGCTTTACTGGGTCAACTGGCAACACTGGAATATGGACAGTGAATTAAAATATCGTATCCATGTTAAACTGATTGAGGTTGAAAATGACCATTTTTTTTTAAAAAGAGACTGTCCTTATTGTTAGGAAATACATACTGAAGTATCTAGGCATAAAGTGCCGTGAGATGATTTAGAAAAATTACTGTACCTATGTACAATAGTGACTTATGATGGGTAACACTCTGATAAACCCAGTGCAGGCTGAAAATATCATTTAATAGAGTAAGTCGTAAATGCATGTAAGACATCTAACCCATTATTCTCAATTAAAAAAAAAATACACCTCATCTACCAAACATCACACCTTAGCCTAGCCTACCTTAACCATGCTCAGAACACTCCTATTAGCCTACATCAGGCAAAATCATCTAACACAAAGCGTATTTTAAAATAAAGGGTTGGATATCTCATGCAATTTATTGAATGCTCTACTGAAAGTGAAAAACAGAACGGTTATCCGGGTACATAATAGTTATAAGTGTACTGGTTGTTCACCCTTGTGATCACGTGGCTGATTGGCAGCTGCTGTTGCCCAGCATCATGAAAGAGGCTCATACTGCATATCACGAGCCCAGGAAAAGATCAAAATTCGTAATCTGAAGTATGATTTCTACTGAATGCCTATCATTTTGGCATCATTGTAATGTTAACAAATCTTACCTTGAACTATCATTAAGTCAGGGACAGTCTGTATATATACACTATATATTGTATATTACAAAACATTAGGGGCACCCAGGTAGCTCAGTCGGTTAAGCGTCTACCTTCGGCTCAGGTCATGATCCCTGGGTCCTGGGATCGAGCCCCGCATCGGGCTCCCTGCTCAGTGGGGAGTCTGCCTCTCCCCCTCCCTCTGCCCCTCCCTTCGCTCATGCTCTCTCTCAAATAAATAAATAAAATCTTTAAAAAAAAACATTATATTATACATACTATATAACATTATATGTAACAAACTAGTCTATATTATACATATGTCATAATATCAAGTCTGCATGTATTTTTATGTAAAAAGAGCAAATAATAAAGCAAAAGGGCAAAAGTCAACAATAGTTCAATCTGGGCATGGATACATTGGTATTCTTTGTACTATTGCAAATTTTTCTGAAGTCTGAAATGACGTCCAATTAAAAATATGTTTTATTAAAAAGGAGGGGAGAATTGAAGCTTTCCTTCCCCAGATGGGTTGCCAGCAAAGAGATGTCTTATTCAAGTCTTTACAGGCTCTATCCCAGGTAGGATGTTGGCTTCAGTCTGATTTTCACTTGGTTTGGTCATTCATACAGACTAGCAAAAGGAAGCAAAATGAGGTGTTTTGGGTTTTTTTGTTTTGTTTTGTTTTTACTTTCTCTAAATATCTGATTATAAAAATTGCATGTGCTTACTATAGAAAATTTGGGGAAAAGAACAGAAAATTAATAAAGAAGAAAAAGAAACATACATAAATTCCACCACATCCCACCAAACTGGAAGAAACATTATTTTTATTTTGGCATACTTCTCTTCAGTCTTTTTCCCAAAGTTTTGAGAGTTGGGATTATATTGTATAAAGTGTGCAGCGTGGTTTGGTTTTGTTGTTTTTCCTTTAACCTAGTATTAATATTTTCCTATGTCATGGGTAAAAAGGAAAAAGAAAACAACTCCATTAAATCTTCAATGTCAACACAGTATTCCACTATATGGATACGCCATAATTTACTTTTTCATTTCCCTAAAACTAGACCTTTACTTATTTTCAATTCTTATTTATTACACATAATGCTGAGTTAAAAGTTTAAGACCTTTGTGCTTAAATCTTTTTTAAAAAAAGTATTTCTGGTTTATACCTTTATGACAGATTCACAAAAATTAAGTTACTGGGGCAAAGGGTATAAACATTTTTTTTTTTTTAAAGATTTTATTTATTTATTTGACAGAGAGAATGAGAGAGAGAGCAGATGAGAGGGGGGAGGGTCAGAGGGAGAAGCAGACTCCCTGCCGAGCAGGGAGCCCGATGCGGGACTCGATCCCGGGACTCCAGGATCATGACCTGAGCCGAAGGCAGTCGCTTAACCAACTGAGCCACCCAGGCGCCCCAAGGGTATAAACATTTTTAAGCTCAATGCAAAAAAAGGTCAAATGACTTTTTTAGAAAATTAGGCTTATGCCTTTATCTTTAAAAAGGAGACACCTGAAGGAGATTATCAAAACTTTGGGCTGATATCTCATTGAGGATTTAAAGAAAGGGAAGTTACTGCCACAAGCTAAAAACTGCAGTCTTCAGACCAAATTTCACTGCAGGGACAAGTTCTGTAAGCTATTGTTTGTCTTCAGAAAAGGAAAAACTGAAATATTCTAGCCTGTATCAACACACACTGGCTGCTAGGTAGAAGATGTAGGGTCCAGTCTCAGATGATAACAGGTATATTAAGCTTTGGGTGTCTAAAATCTAAAAGACCTTCCTATCCTCCTGATAGAAATGGGATCCTAAAAATACAAGGAGCCGAAAAGCACATGGGAGAAAGTGATAGGAATCTATAAGCAAGGTTCAGATTCAAAAAGGCAGACTTAATTAAGACAAGTTGGTTTTTTTGCCCTCTAATTTTTCAGTAGTCAATGGTCAGAGGAGACAGAGTCAGTCCCATCTGTCCTGCACAAACAACCAGCCCGGGTCAAGGACACAGCCAAACCTCCCCGAATGCTACCTCCTTGCTTGTTAACTGACATGGGTGAACAAGTCCTTAAAGGTCATTCTCAGGTCTCTGGTGTGTCAACATTCTCCTTTAAATGTGCCAGGGGAGAAAAGGGCAGAGTGGTGATTCTCTCTGAACGTACTAGATCCAATGCTGACCACCTCATTTTTCATAACACAACTAGACCAAATGGCACTTGGTAGACACGAGCTTCTAGAAGCTTTGCACTTTCCCCTCTTTCAGGCAGTGAGGACTGAGAAAGGAAAGGCAGGGGGAGATGTGAGCAAGGAGAAAAGAAGGCTCACCATGGCCATTGCAGTAGTAGATCCACTTCTCCCGGTTCTGGGTTGGGGTTATGGATTTCTTCAGCCCTGCCTTTTCCACAATGGCGCTGGGATCCTGCCGGGGCCCCTTTTTCAGAGTCCTTGAGCTTTTCCGGATACTGCATACCACTATCACCACAAGCACCAGCAGCAGGAAAAGCACAATCATCCAGGGCAAATGTTCATTGATGTCAAAATGCTTGTGTAAGTTCTGTCGGGGGTGACCCCTCTTGAGGCCTTTGATGGGCGTGCTGGATTTCTCACCCGCAGTGGCCTCCATGGATGGCAGCAGCTTCAGGATGTGTCTGTGGTGAGGGCCTTGCTGGTGGTTGACTACCTGGAGGCTTGGGAGGGTCTTGTTCATGCCTTCCTCACCCCTCGCTGAGCTTGTGTTGTCAGGGACTGTCCCTTCCTGGATGCCACTCGGTACCTTTGGTCTAACAGAGGCAGAAGAGTTGGATTCTGTTGAGTTCATGCCTAGAAAAAAGGAGGGGGGAGAGCTTTTCTATATTTGGGGATCTGCATATTCCTCCTCTTCCTGCTCATCTCCAAGCCAGGCCAGATAATAAAAGAAGAGATGGACTTCGGAGCTTAAGAATAGATTATACTGCACACTTTTGTAAAGACTCTTAACAGCACCTTTATGTGGAAAGTAAAAACTAAACTTCACAGCTAAACTCACTTCCTCATGGCAAAACCAACAGCATCCTCACAGATCCAACATCTGAGCTTCACAGCAGGTTCCCCCCATGCTTCACATACACAGCAGACTCAAGTACGTTCAGGGTTCTAGTCAACTCTTAAAATTGTGTCGATTGTTCACAAAACTAGTTCAAATTTAATCCCTTTATTCCTCCTCTCCCACCTTTTGGCCATTTCAAGATACAACGGTAAAATTGAGAATACAACTAAGATAGGGAGAAGAGCTCAAACTCAAATCCAAATCTGACCAGTGAAAGCTTTGGTGAGATGAATCAGTGAATAAAACAAGGCAGGACTTTCTCAGGATCTATTATTAAGAGATAAGTTTTGGGCTGGTGGCTTAGTGGACTTCCTTCAAAGAAGCTTCCACAGCAGTCTTCACTAAGGAGTGTTCATGAAGAACACTTATAGAGTTATAGAGTTATCATGAAGGTCCAATGTAATCACACATGAAGAGTATGTTAGAAAGCACAACTCAAGTTGGCTATCACCTCAAGAAAATTAATCAAAAAGGATCTGAAAATAAAGAATAAATTTTGTATTCTGCCTGAGGCCCCCATACCCTGAGGACAACCAGGATACTTGATGAAGGGAATAAAATTAAAATCGTGCGAAAAAGTTAAACTTACTATTTTCCAGATGGGAATGCCAGTTATCTTCAACAGGCTACAAACTTGTTCATTTCCCAAAGGTTCTAACTTTCTTTCCCCTTTTATGCCCCACCTTGGTTCCAATATTTACCCCTCCCTTCTAGGCGATCATGGTATTTTCTCCTCTTTTCCTTCCTTCATTCCTTCTGGCTGTGTCTATCCAGGATTGATTCTGTGTTGGAAAGCTTTGAATATGGAAGGAACTTTGAACATCTAAATCACTCATGTATTTGACAAGTTTGAAACCAAGGCCTGAAGAAGTGACTTATACAAGGCCATGCACTGTCCTTATTTCTCTCAGTCTTTCTTTTTAAGCTTGATGCGACCTAGTTTTTTAGATATTTGATCCCCCCTAATGGAAAATCTGAGTCTAAATGTTTCTAATATATCCAGAGAAGACAGATTAAACTAGCCACAAAAATGGAGGCCCCTTCTTCAAGGGGTGACTTTGGAATATACAAAATGGAGAAAACGTCCTTGGTTCAGCCCATTTTTGGTAGTTCCACTGGGCTCAAAGACTTTTTCAAATAAATAACACGAGGTTAAGTTACCTTTGGGAACATAAGTGGAGGAAGGGACTTCATGGGGCTCCATGTGCTCTGGGTGTGAAAAGATGGCTGTGCCAGGGGCAGGTGAGGTCGGGCTGGAGGACGGAAGTGTGCCACAGACATTGTCTGCTTCCTTGGTCCCCGGCTTGATCACCACCAGGTTCTGACTCAGACAGTCTGTGTATGCTTTGCATTTCATCACACTAGAAGGCACATCAGAGAAGGTACCGCGAGCACATTGCTTACACCGCACGTCCTCGGTCTCTGTCCCTTTCTTCCGCACACCCCAACCCACGGGACACACCGTATGGGGGGCGCAGGTACCATTAAACTGGAACATGCCAGGTGGGCAAGCACATTCTCGGTCAGTCAAGGCAGCACAAGGTAATTTCTCAACCATTGGCCATGGGCATGGCTGACTACAGTCATGGCATTTCTCTATGCCATTCTCATGCCTGGTAAAGGTCCCCACAGGGCAACGGCTACAGACACGCAGGCTCGTGTTGGTACAGTGCTCAGACACATAGGTTCCTGCCGGACACTTGTCACAGGTTAGCACCTGGCCGGTGGCACGGTCAACATGGCGGTATTTGCCAACGAGATTTGGGGCCTTCGGTTCTGGCTGAGCAGTGGTGGTGCTAAGGAATCCGAGCTGAAAGAAATAAAAGGGGAGGGGAAAGGGACAAAAACCAAGAAGGGGTTACACAGGAACAGAGGAGAAGAAAAGATGGAACAATCCCAACACCACCACCATCATTCCCATTAAAGATCTGACCAGTACTGCATCCTCTTAACACTACTAGAGCGACACAGTAGAAAGAAAGACTCCAATTCCATCCTGGGGCCTGGCCTACTAGCTACAAAGCTTTGGTTTTGTTTCATGACCTTTGCCTCAACTTCCTTTTTTTCTGTCTATCAAATGAAGCTGACAGTACTGCTCACATCGATTATAAAAATCAATTGAGAATATGAACATGTAAGCACTTTGTTGTTCATTTTCAAAATGCTATATAGAGGTGCCTGCCTGGCTGGATCAGTTGGTAGAGCATGTGATCCTTGATCTCAGGGTCATGAATTCAAAGCCCCATGTTGGACGTAGAGCTTACTTAAAAAAAATTTTTTTTCCTCAAATTTAAAAACAATTTTTTAAAATGCTGTGTAGAAGTGAAAAATCCTAATGCAAGAAGAAAATAACTTGCTGAATAGCCTGTCTTCCTCCCCATGACACAAATGTTAAGTTGCCATCCCTTAGTACCAGGACAAAGCTGAGAAATAGGATGGAATGTGTTCAAGCTGCTTCTGCTAGAGCACCAGATTACCCACATGGAGTTAACTGATAATGCTGGGGTTTTTCAAAGATTTTGTCTATGCAAAAAGCCAAACATCTTTTGGTTTTGGTTTTGTTTTATTTTCAAAACAGAGGCAGGCCCTTGGCATTCTTAATTTGCTTTAAACAACAGAGTTGATGCTTTTAGAGGTATATCCTGTTCGCTCAGCCTCTAAAGGCCATGGTCACTGGAGCATGGACCTGCAGACACCTAGGAAGTCCAGGCACAAAGCTGGGCCCAGCAGGGACTCAACAGAAGTAAATTTAATTCATAGGACAGAAACCACACCCAGCTAGACAGGATTTTATACTACCTTCCAGACTGGAAACTTGGGAGAAAGGAAATTATATTTGTGGTAGTAAATCCTGAGGTCCTTTTGGAAAGCAGTGGGAAAATGTTTAAGAATGAATACGGAGAGAGCTTTTCTGCATGAATGAAGATTGAGAGGTTCCAAGGATGAAGTTTCCACGGCCTTCTACAAAATGGAGAACGGCTATGTGTAAAGAAAATAGTGGCCGACCCATACTACCAGATACCCATCAGGGCAAGTTCCTTCTAAATTAGTACCAGGAACTAAGAGAATAAAACCAGAATTTCTTCAAAAATTGATCAGAGTTCCTGTCTCCTTAGCACCTTGAAAGTTAACCCAAGATTCAGTTCCCCTCCACCTCAAAATTCAACGATCTGAATCAAAAGTATCTCCCTTAAAGTCCCTTACCCTATCCTAGAGCTGCCTCCAGTTAAACAACAATACTAAAAACAAATTTCTGGCTTGTGAGAATCTATTCATCTTTTCCTTAATGTGAGACACAGAAAAAAAGGCTAGCGGTGGATTTTTCTCAGTAAGAAACTTAATGGTATCTTGGACCGAAGAAAAAGAAATCTCCTGCTTGATAATGGCAAATTCTGCACTATCTCACCTTTTCACTTTCTGGCTTTCTTCCCTTATCTTGGTCCTTCTATTTGCAAAATGAGCCCAGCCACCCTCTTCTGCGCCTGGCAGGTGTATTAGATGGAAGGCAGAAAGCCACCCCCATCGCCTGGAGCCCAGGTTCCATTCAGCATGTATCTGAGGACAAATCTCCTCCCAGTCTGCTTGACGCCAAGGAGCCACCCAAGAGGTCGCAAAAGCGCCTCTGCTCTGTATTTCTCCGAGCTCCTTTACGTCTAGTTTCTAAGTGCAAAAGCACTTTTAGATGGCCACGGGGTTCTAGAATTTGAAAGATGTATAAATAACCTCCATGGCAGATTATACTTGTGCAAACGAGTTAAAAGCAGAGAAGGCAACAGGAGATCTGGCCAGAGGGCGGTGGTCAGGAACAAACATCACCCTGCTGTGCCGTGGGCTCTGAGTCTGGCCCCCTACCTGTGCAGGGAGGCTGGGCAGTCAGCCAGGCACATACCCTGAGCACAGGGTGGTGGCAAAGAGCGGTGTGTGCGCGTGTGTGTGCATGCGCGCATCCAGGCATGAGGCTGGGGCTTGTCTTCCTACAGCTTCACTTCTCTCCACAGGGCACACCCTTGTTGGGGATCCATCAGCCCCCTGACTACCAAATTACCAGAGGTCCCCCAGCAGCACACAAAACCCGCCTCCAAATCCCACGGCACCCACACTCTTCCCCACTCATTAAGCAGATTTTTCAGTTCTTGGTTCATTGAAAATAACCGATCAAGTTTCTAACTAAAGCAAAGCCCAGGGCTCTTTAACTGCATCATAGGAAGTAACCCACTTTAGACAAGGTGGCTCTATAAATGGACCTTTCATTACCACATGTTGCAGGAGGCAATTCCAGCTCCTACACAGAGTTAACAATGATGCCTCAGCAGCTCACCCGGACTGAACACTAGAAAGGAGATTTGTGCAAAAAATAGGCATTACGAATGCACTGGGCAAATATTTATTGAAGACCTACTACGTGTATGCAAGGCACTATGCCACGGGCTGACAACAGAACCTGTGAACTCTATTCCAGCCCCATGGAGTACACCTTCTAAAGCAGGACAGACAGAAACACCTAATTACATCAGGAATTACTTAATTAGAATTGAGATTACTGATGGGGAGAAACACAAGAGTCCTGTGAGGGGGAGGTTAGCAGGTGCTTCCCAGCTGAGGGATGTTACAGAAGTGTTTAGAGTCGTTCTCAAGGACAGAGAAGCGAATGTAATTCTGGGCAGGGGGAAGGGACGGCAGGTTAGGCAGAGGGAGCCCCACAGAAAATATCTGAAGCAGAATTAAGCTCAGCTCAGGAACTAAAAAGCTTATGTGGCTCTCCCTCAAATGCAACACAGTGACCACATAGTTAAATTTGGAGAGGCTCCACATTTTGATCTTAATCCCAAATCCAAAATTTTGGAAATCCAAACCCAAAAGTCACTCTTCCTTTATATAGGGGGGTGGAGAAGAAGAGATATATAAACACAGTTGTGAATAAAAAAGTTAACTGGCAGCAGAGCAGAAGGTGAAAGTGGTTGGAGGGGAGGGGATGGAAAACGCCACTTAGAAGGTGAAAGTCAGGGGCAGCTTGGATGAAGGGGGTGGCCATGGAAAGAGAAGACAGCAACAGATTTGAGAAGTCAGGGCAGCTAGATTTGCTGAATGATTACCTATGGAAGGAGAAAGAGGAAAAAAATCAATCATCTTCAAATTGGACTCAAGAGAGCACAGGACAGAACACCGTTCTCGAGGCTACCCATCGAGCCGAGAGGGTGCACTTGTGGGCCCATGGCAGGGTCAAGAGGTAGGGCTCCGAACTCCCCATTTCTGCCTCAAACACAGCAGCTCCAATTTACCAATTTGCTAAGGGAGGGTGAGGGGGGCAAGTAAGAATTCATTTGAAGAAAGGATTACTCCTAAAACAAGTTTGAAAATCACTGCACTTGAGGGACCTACCTCTAAGGTGTACTCCAATTCCAAAGTTAATGGCAAAACCCATCTGAGCTACAAAGCTGGAGGACCTGCTCCTTGGGCTCTTCATCATCACCGAAACTCTCCTGAAGAGAAGAGGTGGCAACATCCCTTTCTCTTAACAGAGACACGGGTGGCACCTGAGAAGCTATTTTCCTAAAGGCTTTTAGTTGCCTGAAGCCTGGTCTAAAACTAGAACTTTTCCTACTAGCCTGGTGGCAAGCCTCTGGTTTCTAAGAAAATTAAAATGATGTATACGTCCTCCCCAAAGACAGTTCTGGGGGTGAAGCAATGGGCTGTTGTGGGGGGAATCAAGTTCAAAAAACAGTATTTAAGAATGTTCCCAGGCTCAGTCGGTTAAGTGTCCAACTCTTGATTTCGGCTCAGGTCATGATCTCAGAGTCGTGAGATCGAGCCCCACGTCGGGCTCCACGCTCAGCACAGAATCTGCTTGTCCCTCTCCCTCTGCTCCTCCCCCTGCTCTCTCTCTCAAATAAATAAAAATCTTTTTGTAAAAATGTTCCCTACAAAATGTATAAAACCCAAATGTATAACCCATAACTTGGAAGCTCTCACTCACACCCCTCCTCCCTATTAATATGAATCTACTATATAAGTATTCTCAGCCTGTGGGAGGACCAGACCTGAATAAGAAAGAATACTTGGGCAAAGATTTAGAAAACAAAAGACATGTTTTTGTCCAGTTTTGATCGGCCTTAAGATCAGTTGGACCTTGGGGGCACCTGGGTGGCTCAGTCGTTAAGCATCTGCCTTCGGCTCAGGTCATGATCCCAGGGTCCTGGGATCGAACCCCGCATCAGAGGAAGCCTGCTTCTCCCTCTCCCACTCCCCCTGCTTGTGTTCCCTTTCTCGCTGTCTCTCTCTGTCAAATAAATAAATAAAATCTAAAAAAAAAAAGGATCAGTTGGACCTTGTCTTACTTGCGTGTAAAATTAGTATGTTGGACTAGGTCACATTGAACTCTACCCTTCAAGGTGTCTGCGACTATTGGTCCAGTTGCACCTTCTCCATGAAGGCTTTACAATTACTCCTAAGACACCCAGATTCCAAGCAGATGAGCAAACTCTTCATCACATTTCCTGTTTCTATTCTTCATTTCGGTGCCTAATTACATCTTGCTGGTAATATTTGTTGATGGCCTCGTAGGTGCATATATTTATCTTCCCATAATGATTATAAGCAGCCCAAGGCCAGGGACAACCGCATAGATTGCATTTCCTTCCTTGCTCAACCACCTGAATAATGAAGACCATGGAAATCATAAACAAAGCAGCCTCTGAGCCAGGGGCCAGCAAACAAAGTCCCACATGCCACTTATTCTTGTAAATAAGTTTTATTGGATGCAGCCATTCATTTAGGTATTGCCTATAGCAGCTTTCACACTATAACGGCAGAGCTGGATAGTTGCAAAAGAGACCATATGGCCCACAGATATAAAATATTTACTATCTGGCCCTTTACAGAAAAAAAGCCAGCCAATACCTGCTCTGAGCAGTCCAAAGAAATGTCAAAAAAATGCCGGGACCAGGAGTCAATTCACAGGAACCCTCAGACCTCCTCTAGAGTCTAGCAATGAGTATTGAATTCCTGGCTTCCCTTATTCACATTCCAACTCACACACCAAATCTGATCCTTTTATCCCCTCTTAAAACTCAATGGTTTCACAAAGGACTTAGGATGAAATGCAAACTCTTCCAGGGAAAGATCCTCCCTGCCCTCCTCCTCCTAACTCAAAACAGGTTTCACATTCTCCCCTCCCTTGTCTTCCTATATGACTACCATAATTTTAGAGTTGTACATTTATTGGTGTGGTGTGTCTTCCCATCTGGACCACAAGCTCCGTGAGGGCAAAGGAGAGAGTCTGTTTTACATACTGATGCTATCCAAGTCCCCAAGGCCAGTACCCGACTCATGATATACCTCACAGGTGTCTGTTGACTGAATGAATGGATTTGCAGACCATAAATAATCAGAAGCAACAAATTAAAGGGTGATGGTAGAAGAGGTTGCTGGAGCACAAGTATTAGAGCAAGTGTGAGAAAAACCAAAAAGCCTCCACAGTGTAGCCGTAATAATTAAAGGGATAAAGCTGCCTGGCACCCTTCAGGAGAAGGCCAAACATGTGTTTCCCCTCCAGAGACCCTAAGGCCACATCACTGTTTTAACAGAACCATAACCGGTTTACAAGAATTATGCTCAGCAGAGTGCTTACGATGACAAGCACATGTAATGAAGAATTTAAAACAACCCCCTTCGGGGCACCTGGGTGGCTCAGTTGTTAATTGTCTGCCTTCGGCTCAGGCCATGATCCCAGGGTCCTGGGATAGAGCCCCGCATCAGGATCCCTGCTCAGTGGGAAGCTTGCTTCTCCCACTCCCTCTCCCCCTGCTTGTGTTCCCTCTCTCGCTTTGTCTCTCTCTGTCAAATAAATAAATAAAATCTTAAAAAAAAAAAAAGAAAGCATTAAAATAAAAAATAAAAAAATAAAATAAAACATCCCCCTTCATTTTATTAAAAATGACACTAACTTGATATTTGGAATTGTGAGAAGTATAATGAGATTATTCTTCAGAAGTCATTTATGTTCTGTCCTGGTTTAAACTTCAGTTATTTGGAAAATTTCATTTATCCAGGACACTGATTCCACCGACACTAACAGATAAACCACCAAATAACAGTGTACCATCCCAAACTGTATAGGATGTAGGAGGGCTATAAATACTTGTTGAGTAACCAAAAGGTAAACCCCAGGACAAAGCAAATTTCAAAAGAAGGAAAAGGTAGCTCTAAAATGACCAACTATAAAGGCCTCCAAGTTTTCCACATGCACCATGGTGGCCCTTGTCACAGCGGTCCTGTTGTCATTTGTCCTCTAGGGCATTGGGATGGGACTGAAGACAAGAAGCACCCAGATGTGCTAACACATGTCAGATTGCTGATGCCTATTTATCTTTAACGATTCTCATCCCATGACCTCATCCTTCAAACAAATGGGGAAAAAACTCCCTGCAGTTGATGAGTACAACACATTTATGCCCTTCTTGTTCTGTATCGAATTCCAATAATTTTTCACGGAAAATGAGTAAACTCAAGGCAGTGATAAACTTTTGTCTATTCATAATGGGCAAGCAGGAAGACTGACTGTGACTTTGCTATAGAAAATGTTTAATGGTGCATAAAACTAATATTTTAAGAGGGATCTCAGTTACCGTGATATTATAACAAAGATAAGGCAAGCAAATTATTCCCAGGACAGTGACCATAAAATATGCCACCCGATGATCAAAAGGCAAAAAAGCCAGGCAGGCAAGGCACCCCCAGAATTTCTGACCATTTATTCTGAGAATTACATTAAATTTACAATAACAAGACCCTGACTGCTGGGAGTTCTCCAGATTCCAAGGGAAAAAAAGAAGGGTATAAAAAGGAAAACTCCAACAGAACTGTTCCTACGTATGTTATATAAATTTGGTCAGCTCTTGCATTTCCTATCATCTTCCCTGACTTAAAAAAGGCTTCTGTTGCTAAGGCAAAAGCAGGGACTGCTGTTAATGCCGGAGAATATAAAGAACGCCAAGGCTAGAATGTGCTGACTCCAGGACGGGAAGGAGGCAAGCTCAGGGCACACTGGGAAATTGAAAAAAACAGGCACAACTTAACCCAGATGCTGTCTTCCCTGGAACCTGCAATGCAGAGGAGCAGGGGGTGGGAATCAAACGAAGAATAAAATTTGGTGACACTTGGCACTGAGTCCTCGGACCTCGGACTTCATCGCCTCCGTCCATGCCCACGGCTACTTCTATAAGCTAGGACCCCCACCTACATGGAGAAGCCACATTATAAACTAGACAGTGATAAAGGTTTAGGGGGAAATATTCTTCTGTGCTCACTAAGAATTTATAGAATCTGCATATAAACCAAGGCAAAACTAACACCACCAGCCAGCACAGCAGTTCCGCCAAGAAAGCATCAACCAAACCTATTTTAGCCTGGCATGTGCTCAGCAGGCTCTTCTCTACCAGGTCCTAGCTGGGCGATCTTGGCTAGTGACCCAACCCATGTCCTCCGTTTCCTCATCAGTACAGTGTAGATAATAGTAATACCTACCCTCCTAAGATTGTTGTCAGAACTATTAAGACAGATTAAGCAGGTGGGACATGCGTGACCCAAGTCCCCCATATAGTTTAGTTATTTTAATGATCACTCCTTCTGCTTAGCATATTACTGTAGTTTAGCTTCATTCCCTTGGGATTAGGCAATCTTTTTTTTTAAGATTAGTTTTTTTATTTGAGAGAGAGGGAGGGAGAAGCAGACTCCCTACTGAACAGGGAGCCCAACTCCGGTCTCCATCCCAGGACCTGGAGATCATGACCTGGGCGAAGGCAGACCCTTAACCCACTGAGCCACGCAGGCGCTGGGGATTAGACAATCTTTTAAAACACCCCAATTAAAATGCAAATATCCAGTTCCTGAGAAGTGTATCAAGAGACTCCAGATTTTATTTTATTTTTTTATTTTTATTTTTTTTAAAGATTTTATTTATTTGAGAGAGACAGAATGAGAGAGAGCAAGCACATGAGAGGGGGGAGGGTCAGAGGGAGAAGCAGACTCCCCGCCGAGCAGGGAGCCCGATGCGGGACTCGATCCAGGGACTCCAGGATCATGACCTGAGCCGAAGGCAGTCACTTAACCAACTGAGCCACCCAGGCGCCCGAGACTCCAGATTTTAAAAAGCTGTCATCCTGAAACATCCCCTACTAGACTTGGAGCCTTCTACAAAACAAAAAATGCAAACAAAATACAGACTGCATGGCGATGAGTTAAAAGGCAAACAAGGGCCAACCAACACTTCAAAAAAGACTTAACAAGGGCGCCTCGGTGGCGCAGTCAGCCGACTGACTCTTGATTTCGGCTCAGGTCATGATCTCAGGGTCATGGGATCAAGCCCTGCGCCTGGCTCTGCACTCAGCCTGGAGTCCGCTTGTGCTCCGCCCGCCACATCTCCCTCTTTCCCTCTCTCTCTCAAATAAATAAATAAATAAAATCTTCAAAAAAGGCTTAACATACAAACAATATGTAGCAAACGAGGAGGCACCAGAGAGGAGAAAGGATTTCTTATTAATAAAGTGCACTTTAGACAAATGGAGCAGAATCTCAGCAAGCACCTTCCAGAGTGAGTTTCCCTGACCGAGTGCCACAGGATGCTGAGGACCTCGGTGTATGAAACACCTTCGAACAAACTCCCGCCAGTTGCCTGCTTTTTTACAGCCCTCAGGTGAAGAACGACTTCCACGTTTTAAGAAAGTTGCAGCAGGGGGTGGGAATCAAACGAAGAATAAAATTTGGTGACACGTGGGAATTTGAAATTCAGATTTCAGTGTCCACAAATGTAGTGTTACTGCAATGCAGCCACGCCCCTTCTTTTAGGTGCCCCGCCCAGAGCTGCATTTAAAGTACAAAGGCGGAGTTGAGTAGTTTCCACAGAGGTCACCAGGCCCGCAAAGCCGAAAATACTATCTAGCTCTTTTTTTTTTTTTTTAAGATTTTATTTATTTGACAGAGACACAGCGAGAGAGGGAACACAGGCAGGGGGAGTGGAAGAGGGAGAAGCAGGCTTCCCGCTGAGCAGGGAGCCTGATGCGGGGCTTGATCCCAGGACCCTGGGATCATGACCCGAGCTGAAGGCAGTCGCTTAACGACTGAGCCACCCAGGCGCCCCACTATCTAGCTCTTTTTTTTTTTTTTTAATTTTTATTTATTCATCTGAGAGAGAATGAGATAGAGAGAGGATGAGAGGGGGGACGGTCAGAGGGAGAAGCAGACTCCCTGCCGAGCAGGGAGCCCGATGCGGGACTCGATCCCGGGACTCCAGGATCATGACCTGAGCCGAAGGCAGTCGCTTAACCAACTGAGCCACCCAGGCGCCCTATCTAGCTCTTTACAGATAAACTTTACCAAGCCCTGGACTGTAAGTAGAGGAAATGCTCCTGATGGCAGCTCTCAGAGGTACAATTAATATTAGCCTGCTGATGGCTCCAGGAGGCCCAGCAGGGGGGCTGCAGAAAACAGTGACTTTGTTGAATCCGGCATCTCCCAAAAGTATTTGGCCATACAATCCTTTACTCACGCAAGATGTATGAACATCCTGCAGAACCCGCGGAAGCAGTTTCCACCACCAACATGATGCTGATGTCCAGAAAAGTCAACAAACCCAACATTAAAAAGATCAGATATAAAATTCCAAGTAACAGGAATTAGGCCATCGGTAAAGAGATCAATTTCTGATTATAAAACAGAACCGATGGCAACAAAGGATACTCTCAGACACAAAAAAGAAGAGGTTTAAGAATGTTAACCTAAGTCTTTGATATTAAATGTAATATTAAAAGTAGAGTATAAAAATGTATGCCAGGGGCGCCTGGGTCGGTTAAATGTCCGACTCTTGATTTCAGCTCAGGTCTCGATCTCAGGGTCGTGAGTTTAAGCTCCATGTTGGGCTCCACGCTGGGCGTGGAACCTACTTTAAAAAAAAAAATGTGTGTCATACACAGCTAATAAAAGCTTATCACCAAAAATGTAAAGAATTTATGTAAATGAGGTTAACATAAATTCCACTCGATAGTTGAGCCAGAGGACGACATGAGTAATTACAAAGGTAATTATCACATGGATAAACTTATGACATCCCTAGCAACTCCTGAAATGTACATGTGCACAACCAAGGACCCTTACCTATCTATATTAAAGCAGCACAAATAAATGAAAATGATAAACTCCAGTGTTGGCAGCCTTGTGGGGTAGAAGGCACATTTAGAGTTCCTGGTGGCACTCTAAATTAATTCAGTCTTTCTAAAGACAAGCTGGCAATGTGCTGCTACACCCATAAAACCATTCATTCCTTTCCTGTGACCCAGCAATCCACTTTGGGCAATATACCCCAAATATACCTCACTTCTGGGAACAACCCAAAAGGAAAAAGAGCAATTGATCTGTACAGAGACAACTTCATCAGTGCTGCTGGCTTGCAGAACAATGACAACAACCCAAGCGACAGACAACAGCAGGATGGCTCCACCCACGGCCAACCCGGGGAAGACGGGGGCACGACAGGCCCAAAGCTTGAACTGCAGGAATCACAGGCACCTCAAACTTACTAACACGCACCCAAATTTTGGGGTCCCCATGCCCACCCACCCTTCCCCCAGCTTTGCCCTTCAAAGTAATGAGATCACCAAAGACTCAGCTCAGGAGCCAGGGAGTCAGCCTTGATGACCGAGTGAAAGCGGTCGTGCTTTCCTTCAACTCCTGCCCTCTCACGTCTCACTGGCAGTAGACCTTCAAATCTTTAAAATCTATCTAGTCATCCCTGTCTTCACAGCCACCACCCCCCCCCAGAACCATCATCTCCCCCACCCCACCCTGAGCTAACTGCAAAAGAATCCAACTGGCCTCCAGCATCTCCACTTCCTCTTTCCAATCTATTCTCCACAGAACTGCCAGAGTGATCTTTAAAAAAAAATCTCATTAAAGCCATATTATAGGGGCGCCTGGGTGGCTCCGTCATTAAGCGTCTGTCTTCGGCTCAGGTCATGATCCCAGGGTCGTGGGATTGAGTCCCGCATCGGGCTCCTTGCTCAGCGGGGAACCTGCTTCTTCTCCCTCTGCCTGACTGTCCCCCTGCTTCTCTCTCTGAGTGTCAAATAAATAAATAAAATCTTTTAAAAAAATAAAAATAAAAATAAAACCATATTATAACCTTGCCTACAACTGTATGGCCAGCAACATCCTGACATGTTCAGACCTTTGAAGGGCTTGTCTTATCTGGCCCCTGCCTGGCTTTGCAACCTCAATCCACACTCCCTTTGCCCCTGTTCCCTGAGCACCAACCGCAATGGCCTTCTTTCTACTCTCTGAGCACACAGGCTCTTTCCTACCTCTGGCCCACTGTACATGCTGTCCCTTCTCACTGGTATACTCTTCCTTCGGCTCTTCCAGAACATCACCTTTTCTCTCATCCTCGATAAACTATTAAATCCAAAAGCGAAGGATCACGAGTGGCCTTTTACTATCATATACCCAAAGTCCAACATTTTGCAATGCCTGACATTTTGCAATATAATTTAGCAATGCACCAGAAATATTTGTTAAACTGAATGAAAAATGTAAATATATCTCTGTAAGATAAAAAAGCTACATAAAGAAAAGCAGAATACAAGCAAGTATGTACACATTAGTTTTAACTGTACACAAATGTTTGTATAATGTCAAAGAATAAAAATGAATTGGGAAGAGAAATTCATATCCACTAGGTTCTTCTCGTTGGCAATTAGCCTGAGTTTAAAATGTTCTTTGTTAATAACTCAAATACCCTTCAGTTGTAGCTCAAAGTATTGAGATGTAGCTCAAGATCCAACTACCCTTTAACCTGTCTAGAATGAATGAAGTTAGTTTAGAGCAAATCCTTCTGGAATTCATTCAACAATCATTTATTGCTTAACTACTATGTGTCAGGGCATCAAGCCAAAAGCACAAAGATGAATAGCACATTGTATGTTGTCTTTAAGAAGCTGAAGTGGGGATAACAACATTGGCCCTAGCATTCAAAATGAGGAATGAAGCACACTCAAACCTTGTCTAATTTGGTATTTTTTCCTGGACCAAATACAGAAGATTCAAACAAAGAGGAGAGAGGGGCCATGGACTCCCAGAAACTCCCAGAAGTAAAGGAAGAGCAAGGAGTGAATAATAACCAGTTAAATTATTCTGGAAACCTGTCACCATGTGCCTTTGAATCTTCTCCATCCCCTGCCCCCCATTTCTCTTAATCCTGGTTATGCCAACCTGGCCATACCTAGGATGAAGTCAAATAATGGTCTCGTCTCATCCTCAAGTTCTCAGGAGAAGTGAGTGAAAACTCCTTGCTAAGCAGAACCCATGTCACACTGTTACTCACTAAGCAAATATTTTTCAGAATGACCCGACTAGCAGGAAAGCAAGCATCCATTCCCTATTTTTAACATTTCAATTTGCAAGAGTATCTTTCCATCTTAACCATGGCACCATCGCCCTTCAGAGGCACACCATAGGAAAATGCTTGCCAGGGCCTCCACACCCTCGGCTTTCAATCCACACACACAGGTTGCTCTCACTTTATAATCGGCTCCTCTGGCTAAACTTCCAAGCGCCATCGTGGAGCCGACCTGCTTCCCGGGGAAAAAGGGAATGTTCAGCTCTCAGGTAGAACCATTCCCTTAACAAGAAACAAAATTCCAGGGGCGCCTGGGTGGCTCAGTCAGTTAAGCATCTGCCTTGGGCTCAGGTCATGATCCCTGAGCCCCGGGGATGGAGCCCCGCATCGGGCTCCCTGCGTCTGCTTCTCCCTCTCCCTCTGCTCCTCCCCCCACTTGTCCTTGCTCTCTCTCTCTCATTCTCTCTCAAATACACAAATAAAATCTTAAAAAATAAATAAATAAAAAGAAACAAAATTCCAGTAAATTGAGGTTATCTGTCCCCTACCCCAACTTGGCAGAAAAAAAGCAGTGTGTATCAAGCCACTCGGACCTAAGTGTGTGAATGAATCCTCTCTCTGGAAGCTGCCAAATGCTCGACCATAACTTCTCTTCCACCTCAAACCCTCATCTATAAAATGGGGCGAAGGCTACTACATCATGGACTTGAAAGATTTACTGAGATGATTTGTAGGAGGCATTCAACACAATGTCAGTGGTAAGTACTCAGTAAATAGGAGTTTAGTAATTCAATATAAATGATTAATATTAACAGCCATTAATATTCCTCCCCTCTGGGCTCTCAGTGCTGAAGCCCTCTTGAATCCACAGCGGCTCTCATGTGATACCAGGACACACGGACTCACTCCTCTCCCCCTCCTAAATCCATTAAACTCATGTTTCTTCTCCCAAAACAGACCTGCATACAGCTCCAAGCAGCTGATCCGCCAAGCCCTTCTGGTGGCAGAAGAGCAACGGGAAAATTGTGTAAAGATCAGAGAATGAGCCTTTACTAGGACTTCGCTTACGGAGCCCCCTCTCCTTTTTTGTTGTTTTGGTTTTGTTCTTTAGAACAAAGCCTTAGGCATAATTTTCCAATCTTCTAAAGAGGAGATGGGGCTACATATAGCTCAGTACCCTGACTCCTCACCTTACCAGGCCCAGCCCCACCCCACCTGAGGTCCCTCTGAGCAAACTTTCCCACCACTGCAAGCATCTGTCTCTACAAGGCCATGTGCTGACATCTGTGGGAAAAAAAAAATCCAGATAGCCAGAATCCAGGAAGAATGAACCATTCCTGGCGGACTTTCCACCTCTCGAGAAGAATGAGCTCAACAGCCTCAATATAAGCTTTGAATCAACAGCCTGAATATCACCGCACCCCACCTCTCTGCAGCCGAGGTGAGCACACACTCCCTGACATCTGCCAAGTGCCTCCCTGGTTATAACCTCTGCCCGGCCCCTGGACTAGGGCTGGAAATGGGAGCTGGTAGGAAAGCCAGATGGCAGCATACAAGCCAATTTAGGATTCTTGTTTATTTTTTGGTATTTGACAAATACAAACACTGGGACAAGGCCCGTATTTATTCATGATTTGCCCACC
Organism: Mirounga leonina; assembly: GCF_011800145.1. Taxonomy (NCBI): domain Eukaryota; kingdom Metazoa; phylum Chordata; class Mammalia; order Carnivora; family Phocidae; genus Mirounga; species Mirounga leonina. The sequence continues at coordinate 13,553,378 of NW_023270807.1, forward strand.
CCCATTCCTTAAAAAAAAAAAAAAATCAAAGCTCAATAGCCACTATCCCAACAGCAACAAAGCCCAGTGTCCTCACGCTAAACTGGGATTCAATTTGGGGGAACAAGCTGACTCCTATTAAGGCTTCTGTTTTCATTCCATCAAATACACGTATCTGCGCCTGATGGTCCAGACCGAATCAGCTTCAAATGGTCATCGGGCACATGCCCAAAGGCGATGACATACCCTGGGCTCCTCCTGTCACAGAAGAGCAAGCATCCGAGTTTTCCAGGAAGTTGCCGGTGACCCGACCTCCCCAGAATTTGCCAGGCCTGTTTGGGGGAAGAAGGCCAACAGCGTTTAGCGCTTACTGGAAAAGAGACACTGTCGCTTATGCAGTAAAAAGTCACTCAGTTCATACTGGCTCCTGATAGCCGGCGATGCATCTGACCATTTCCCAGCACCAATCCGTCAATCAACCAATCAAGTTTCCTTAAGCCAAGTATGCTTTATGAACGGCTGGCGGAGTACTAAACCAATTTGCAGCTTGTCTACGGAGCCACCAAAGAAGTTTTACCCCTCATCTTCACAGATGGAGTCAAAGGTGCAGTTCAAGTGTGATGTCTCCACATTCTGATCTACGAATGGACAGAATACACAGACCACCTGTTACTTAGGCCACGCCTCCTCGCCTCTATCCAATCGGGCGCACCTGGAGAAGGCACCTTCTGCAACCTGTCCTGGAAAATGGGGCATTAACTGTTGGAACCACATCCAGCTTGGTAGCCTTTGTGCAAATGTAACCACACTAAAATATGTCCTTTAGCTGGTTGGTGGATCTACGCCTATTTAGTCTCGGGTTTTTTCCTCAATGTAAGGTAGTATAGTATACATTCCATCACAAGGAATTTTTTTTTCTTGCTGATGTGGTTTGCTTGTGTATTTTATTTATACTGGAGGTCTGTCTGTCTGTTTGTTTTGGGCTGAACCTAAAGGCGGATTCAGCCATATGCCTTTAGAAACAGTTCAGATGGAGAAAGCTTGATCCTCTACTATACATTTGACAACAGGGATTGGAGATTCATGCGATAAGTCAGAAATCCTGCATTCCAGGACACGTCTGCCCTCCCGATTCTGAGTATAAGTGGCTTTCCCCACCAATGCTAATGCATGTTATTCTGAGACTCGGGAAGGTTTTTCTTCTGCTGGCTTTCAAACCGACTATACTAGCCCAAAGTTACCTTAAGTACTTTAAAGATTTTAACATCAACCACATTTTGTGTATTACTTCGAATACATTCATCCACTGATTCCATGTCTGCTCATGAAACCCAATCGTCACTACTGATAGCCAAGTACGTTTTATGTACCATCAAAACTGTGCCTGTGGGGCAAGATCGAAATCCTAATTCATCCCTCGGTTCCCACTGCCTAGTACAGTGCCCCTCTCAGAGCGGGTGCTCGGTGTAGGTTTGCGAACATGGAACCTTATCCATCATGGTTCCCTTCTCTTCTGACTGCCTCACTGCCACCACTCTATGGGTCCAGGCAAAACAAGCTCCCTGAGGGCAAAAGACGTCTCTGAGAGTGTCCTGTCATGCTGGACAAGCCCTTCTAGGGCATTTCTTAACACTGGCACAAACTTAAAGGCTTCCCTTATCTTCCCTCCAGACTTTTGGCCTGGAACACATAACATTTTATCTTTCCGTTTGTGGTTTACTTCCCAGTATCATGCAGACACCCCAACTCATCAGAAACAGAAGTACAAGGAGCAAGAACACTTTCTTTCAAAGGCACGCATGTAATTCTAATATTCTGCAACAAACCAAACCACCAGTCTCAACTTCGCTCCAGTGAGCCTTCACTGTTGCTACATTTCATAGTCTAGCAATTTGGAGTTGTGAAATAGGTAATGTGGCACAGGAGGGAGCAAGGGCATGAGCTGAGGAGTCAGGCGCTCCCAGCTCCTGGACCGAGCACCATCAGTGGCGAGCTGTGTGTCCGGGAACGAACCAATGAAGTTTGCCCAGCCTACATCTTCTCATCTGTAAAATGGAGATAACACCTTCCTGCTTCACAGAGTTGTTGGGAGTAAATGAGATACTGTATATAAAGCATCTGACACATAGTAATTTTTATATATATATAAATATACATGACATTGTATGTTAGGTATCATATTTTTTAAGCTTATTAAAGCCATATGAAAGTCGGTCATCATAAGGAAAAAAAAGTGCCAAAAATGATGACAATAACAAATATTGTCACAAAAAGGAAGATACTAGAAAAATGAGAGTAACTGAAAGCCATAATAAACAGGACATTTTAATGAATTTATTCTTTTTTAATCTAACTCTTATATATGGGTGGGGCACTCACTTCCCCACTTCCCACCCCCCACCCGCCCCACCCGTAGTGTTCTAAGCACCTGCCATGCTTAGCTGGGCTCCAGTGCCTGGCGTCTGTCATTTTCACATGGCTAAGAATCCCAATGGGATAAATAATCCTTATACTAATATCATGAGAGCATCATTTTATACATGAGCAATGTCTATCCTGAGGACTGGAGCTTTCAACTGGGGATAGAAAAGAAGAAAAGACATTGTCTCCCCACCCTGGTTCAGGGTTACAGCAAAATCCCTAGTGATCCCTGGTACACCCTCTCCGTCACCCTTCAGGGCAACAGGGTCAGCCCCAAGTCATTCCATGGACTGAAATAGAGCCTTTCTATTAGTTACCAGGAAAAGAAGGACTCTTATTTAGTTAACAACATGAGATTGCTTCTAAGCTCCATTACAAATTTCATTTTTTTAAAAGACAGCCAAACTTAAATTCTCAGGTCTTTAGTTGCAAATCTAGTGCACAATTTTTAGATAAACTGAGCTTAATGATTTAAGAAAAGGAACTGGGCTCTTTCTCAGTTGGTTAAAGCAACCTACACTTTCATTACAAGGAGACCTTACTTTGAAACACCTATCTCATGTTCAATTGTAAAATGAATGAAATATCATACTGACTTAAGATTTAATCTAGGAATGGACTCTGGGGGGCATGTAATAATCAGATATGTTGGAGGGAGGGGACAGGCAAGGGGGGGGTAGAGTAGTAGATGGAAGGAGGAAACTCAAGGGTTGATTTAACTCCACTGATGTTAGAGTCAGTGTTCCAGGGACTGAAATGGGTTTCTCTACACACCAACACTGTCAATCCAGGTTCACTACTGGCAGAGACCCCCTCCTTACTGCTCAGCAGCCCCCACACTTGTTTGGAGGATATAGATCGTGATTTTGCCATTACTATAAATGGGCAGAAAAGACTCTCTGAAAGGAGACTGGGACTTGCCTCATTATAAATGCTAACAGCACCAAAGTTTTCTTTAGTCTCTCTTTCCCCCGTTAAAACACACTCACACAGGGAACCAGAGCGTCTGTAGGATGAATTCCCAGGCCATAGCAACTGCAATGCCCTGGGATCTAAGAGATCTTGGCTGACCAGGCATTAAGCCCTTTTTGGGAAGGAGACAGCAAGCCTGCCTTTCCCTTACACAGCCCTGCCGTGAAAATAGGCTCTTGTCTTTTGTTTTTGTTTGGGTTTCAGCTAAGAATCTCTGTCCTCCCTGAAGAGACAAAAAGATAGTCATGGGAAGCTTATGGTGGCTCAAGGGTTTGATCTCAAATAAATTTTCTTCCACGTAACTCGGCCCCTCCCCTTTAACTTTTGGAAAGGGGAAGTGATCTGTGGGAAGTTGGGGATAAGTTCTGGGTCAAGGGTGGTTTCAGGCTTTGACCAGGTAAGGGGCGGGGGTGGGGGGAGAGGTATAGGACACGCCTTGGAGCTGAGTGCAGCTTGAGTGCTGAAGAAGGAACCTGCTCCACTTTGCAGGGTCACCTGCCTGGCCACAGGTAAACGAGGGATAGGAAAGACTGGAGAAATTCATCTTCCTTTATGTGGATCCCTCTCCCCCTCCCCCCACTCCAGTGCCAGCGTGCTGGCTGGCTGGGAGCCGGCGCTTTGGAGGCGCCTGAGAGTGGGTCTAACTAAGGGTTCTTTTTTTTGGCGTGCAGAAACTGGGACCCACCCGAGCCAAGGAGGCGAGGTGGGGGAGGGGCTTTGCGCCCTGCTCGGGAATGCACCGCGCGGACGCACCCGGGTCTCCAGCGGCCGGCGCGCACGGGTACCACTCTCCCACTGCGGTAGCATCCCGACATGACACTGCAGCTGCAACAAAGCGGCCGCCGCCGCCAGCCCTCGCCGCCCGGCACGGCAGCTCCGGCCCCACACCACGCGGAGCGGGCAGCAGCCGGTGGCGGGGGCGTGTGCGGAGAGGGGTCGGGGCACCAGGGGTCCGAGTAGGGGGGAAAGCCCTGAAATGCGCAGGAAGCCGGGTGGCCACCTCTAGCGCCTCCTCCAGCGCAGCCAGACTGCGAGGAAAACAGTTCGCCTTCGTTCCAGAGTCCCGGCTGAGCCTGGTGGCCCCCCCAACGACCCGGTACCTTCCCCTGCTTGCAAGCCCCCCTCCCTCCCCACCCAGCCGGGCCGACCCCTCGCCTCCCCGCAGCCCCCGCCCGGGGACCAGCCCCGCTCCCGAAGAGCGGCGCCTTCGGCTCTGGCGCGGCCGCCGCCCCGGGTCCCCCAGCGCGCTCACCAGGAGAAGAGAGCCCGCGATCATCGTAGCTCCGGCGACGCGGCTGCAGGAGGCGAGGGCGGTGCTGCTGCTCGCGGAGGTCCCCATGGCTGAGCCCGGGGCTCGCAGGGGCGCCCGGGGCGCGTGGCCCCCTGGCAGCTGGAGTCGGCGGCTGCTCCTGCCCAGCGCCGCATCCACCGCCGCCTCCCGGGCCGGGGGCCCATCTACCTCCAACACCCCATGTGCACTGCGGCAGCCGGGCAGCCGGGCAAGGAGGGAGGCGGCGAGGGAGGCTCCGGGGGCGCTCAGCACCTGCCCAGCGGCGCGGCCGCCCGGGCGGGGAGAAGCAGCGGCCGCTGCAGCCCGCGCCTCCCTGTGCTCTCCTCCGACAGCGGCTGCGGAGAACCAGGGAGGAGGGCTGGGCGCGAGAGAGCGAAGGAACAACTTCCCATAGCGAAGCCTCCAGCCACTGCCAACCACCCTCCACCGCTGCCCAGACCGGCCGGCGAGGGACTGAGTCGGGTGGCCGCGGGGCGCGGGGACACACGTGGTGGCGCCGAAGGGGCGGGGGAATCGGCCTTTTGTGATGTCACCCGGGAGGAGGCCGGGCTCTTTGTGCGATCGGAACTGGGAAGGCGTTCCAAGTAGAGCGAGGAGGGAGAGGGTGCCCCTTGGCGTTGGCGGAAGAAATTGCAGCAGCTTATTGACCCCGAGGAACGGCTGCGGAGGTATGCACACCCCTGACCCAAATTTACTTACTTTTTTCTAAGATGATTCTAAGTAAATTGTTTCTGCGACAGGCGCCGTTCTGCTGTTTTTGACGGCAGTGATTAAAAACAGCCGATGACCAGGGAACACTGAGATCAACTGTGTGCCAAAAATATACCGGTGACTTGGTTCTCAAACCTAGAGAGTTGAAAACATATGCATGTATGAATGGTCCCACCCCAGAGATTCTGATTTAATCGAAAATGGAGTGTGGCCCGAGTATTGGGGTTTTAAAGGTTGTCCGGGTGATTTTTAATATGGAGCAAAGTTTGAAAACTTCTAGGCTAATGAATGCAGTTAAGGAAGTCCAGAGTAAGAGTTCCAAACTCAGAGTCCCTGGAGTTGGGTCCGTGGGTGGTCTTTGAGAGGCCTTGGAAATCCTTGAAATGTGTAGGCAGGTGCAGCTTCCTAATTAAGGATCCAGTGTTTTGAATCCGATTATCACAGAGATTAAAAAAAAAAATTCTTTCCCCCAAAAAGCGTTAAAATTTTTGAGTTGAGTTTCAAATGTCTTTGTGGGTTGTGGGTGGGTAGGAAGGAAGTTAGCACGCTGCTTCAGAAGTAAGAACAACCAGAACATTATCTTGGCTGGTTGACATCTCTTACATTTCTGAATGTGAGCTAGGACCTGGCATCCCTTTCCTTGCTTCACCTGCAGGGAGTCAGTCCCCTGACCATGACCACCATGTCTGGGACAGTGGTGTCCATCATCTAGCTACTGACAGTTCACAGTATGCTATATTGAAATTACCACTTTCACCATGTCAGCCCACCAGTCATTTTTGAGCCCGGGTGATACTGGGCTTAGTCTAACTTCCCAGGACCCTTCTATTTCCATATAAACACACTTTCTCAATTACCAGCTTCAAGACTCACTACCCCAGTACTCCTGAAGATAACCTTCTATAAAATACCAGCGTGAGCTCTTCATTTTCTGATGAATATATTGTGCTTTGGCCTTTGTTCTGTGCATACTTCGAAGATGAAAAAAATATGAAGATTCCTTCCAATCTCTTATTTCAAACATCTATTAGTAAAGAAAAGGATTATCCATAAATATTGAAGGCAGGAAAAGCCATAATATATAACCTCTGGTGAAATCCAAAGAAGTTCTAAAAAATATTATCTCTAAATATGTAGCTTTGGGGAGACCGTAATGTTTGGACTTGAATGTCTCTAGCTACTTCCAGGATTTCAAAAGAGTGAGGGTTACTTATTGGGTCTCCATATATAACAGTTTCAATTATTTCTTTAAAAATTCAAATGACTGGTCAATATCATCATGTTTTTTAAAAAGAACTTACATAGGTGTAAAAAAAAAGGGGTGGGTGGAGGGTGAAAACAGTGGTCTGTTAGCTGTGCATTTAACTCCTTACAACCAAACCTACTCGAAGTTGGATCTGATTGATGTGCTCCATGAAGTTAGCAAATTTCAAGTTTAGAATTTGGGTTACTATGCAGGCATGAGGAGTCATTTCTTAACTATCTCTCTTCCTAATACCCAAAAGAAGTTTGAATTGTGCTTTCACCACTTGGGAATTTTATCATTTCCTGACGTAGTATTGATCACATCAAGTTGAAACTGAATATCCATTTTGTGGGATGAAAAATTCCCTCAATCCTGTTTACCACTAACACTTAAGCAAATGTCCCTCTATACGAGTCATAAATGGATTATGAATAATTTGAATCTATCAGGGTGTGAAACTTTATTACTTTGAATTAAAATATATAAATGCTTTTATTTCACTGTAAAAATTCTTCAACTAGTGATTAACTCATTGCCACATTTTCAATATGGTCACTTAGACATGTTTATTTTTTGGGAAAGGAGGGAAATCCAATAATCCATGAGGATTAGCTTTATCGTATCTTTGCCATTATATCACTCTCCAGCCCTCATCTCCTTACACACATTCCAGCTTTGGGCTTTTTTAAAATTTCTGCCAGTGCTATACATTTCTCCTAGTCTTCTAGTTTCAAAATCATCGTTGATTCCTTTCTCTCCCTAATGTATTTCCAGACAATCTGCTTATTCAATCTTCCAATTTGTCCATTTCTTTGTCTTTCTTTGTCTTATGTAACAAGGATTTAGTTATCCTTTTTTTTTTTTAATGTTTTATTTATTTATTCATGAGAGAGAGAGAGAGAGGCAGAGGCAGAGGGAGAAGCAGGCTCCCCGCCGAGCAGGGAGCCTGATGCGGGACTCGATCCCAGGACCCCAGGATCATGACCTGAGCCGAAGGCAGACGCTTAACCATCTGAGCCACCCAGGCGCCCAAGGATTTAGTTATCCTTCTTACATATTTGGACACTGGAGAAATCACCAAAGTTACCATCTTGCCTTCAGTTTTGCCTTATACTTTTATTTATCCTGCACACTTTGGACAGTTCTAATAAATTTTCAATTCTCAACAATGTGAGTACTCAGTTTTTATAACGAAAATAGCATTGTCCACATTCTGAGCTGTGACTGCTCTATGGCCAACATCCTGAGCTGATCCTTGTGATGGAATGGCAGGAATTGACAGGAATAGATATGAGCACGCAGAAGGTAAAAGAATCAGCTGAAGCCAAGCTCAGAGGGCAGAAGAGCATGACACTTGTCTAAGCAACAGCAAGATTCTTTCATTGCAACATGTACCAAGTATCTATTATGTGTCAGATACTGCACAAACAATAATAAGAAGTGATCCTGTTTTTGAGTTCACAGTCTCAGGGAGGGGAAATAGTATAGTGGGTGTGGGTAGTAAAGGTTGCTATTGTACCCCCATTACAGGTGCCCACCTCTTTCAACTCTCATGCAGCTGCCCAGAATAAAAGACTACCTTTCCCAGCCTCCAGTGCTCCTAAGCGTGCACCAGACTCCCGTTTCTGGCAAGCAGAATGGTCATGTGTGTCTTCTGAAAAACCTTCCCATTGACTAGATCTTAGCTATCCTTCACCCCTGCTATTCAAACTTTACTGAGACCTTCTAATGCTATCTCAATCAATTCTGATCTGATTCTATGTCAAATTTTTTCCCCTTGCTCCTCCTATATATCCCTTCTGCCTCTTACCTATACACAAACCTCATGATTGACATCCCTGCCTCTGGTTTTGCCTGGACCTCTCAGTTCTGCAATAAATCTCTTCTTCTCACCCTAAGGAAAATGAGCTTTTTACAACCCAAGTCTGATCATGTCATTCCCTTGCCAAAAGCCCAACAAGGAACCCTCATTATTCCCAATTTGAAGTTCGAAGTCCTAAAAAAACTTCATATTCTGAACTCTGCTTATGATTCAACCCTCGCCGCTCCCACAAGGTTGAGTAAACATCACAAATATGACACACAGAGCCTTTACTTCCTATACCCAGCTCAGCTTTCTATCCCCATTGTTGCCAAGCCCTACAGACCCCAAGGTCTACATAGTAACCCCATTAGATCACTGTGTTTCTTGACTACCTCATCCCTGTGATTCTTCCAGACCTTTGTTAGGTCTTGTTTTCTTTTTATTTTCCCTCCTCTGCTTTGGAATTCCTGTGAATCCACCCTTTAAGACCAATTTCAAGTGGTGCTTCATCTAAGAAGCCTTCCGTGATGTCCTCCCTTCACCTTCTATACCCTCATTTGGAAAGACTTAGTTGTTCCTGCCTCTCATTTTTTCCCAGATGGCTCTGTTACAACATGTATGACATGATACTATAGTTCGCTTACCTCTCCATGTCCCTAGACAAATTTTGAGCTCTTTGGAGCCAAAGTCTGTATCTTAATCCTCTTCATATCTCCATAGCCAAGAGTCAAGATATTTAACTAACTCAGTAAATATTGGTTGAGTGAAACAAACTTGGAAAATTTGACAAGCAGCAGAATAGTTAACACAGCTGATTGTACATTTTCTTTTTCCAAGCCTTAATTTAAACATCCTGCATTGTGTGATGCAACAGTAGATTTAATCTTGTATATTACCAAAGTGCCACGTCCCACACTTGGGTTAAACATTTTGTCCGCAGCTCTGTTTCCCTCAAAAATTCATTTATGAGCTTGCCGTTCTTTGGCCTAAGAGGAGATATAAGCCATTCAGCAACAGATTGCAAGATTAAGTGCATGAGCATGAAGTTTGATCAAGTCTCCATGGTGACATTCTACAAAGAAAGCACTCTTGGATAAGATCAAATGGGAATAGTCTCGCAAAGCAGGCACAGTTCCAGAAGCTTCCTTCTCTCTTGAATGATAAGAGAGGGATGATTTGAAAAATAAGAGACAATCCTTTGAAGGTCTGACACCTTGGTCTCACTCCCAAGAATAATGAGGTGATTAAATTAGTTCATTTCCCTGAAGGAGAGAACATGGGCACTGGGAAAAATGGGGCTCACCTTGAATTGCCCATCATCCATGCACTTTAAGAGTCCACGCCTAAAATGTTTTCATTTTGCCATAAGTTTTCCACCCAGGGCCCTAAATAATTTTTCACTTCATGTGAGAGTTGATAAGAAAGTTTTATAGTTTTACATGTAATTTATATATTCATATATTTATAAATATATTATTATATAATTTTAGATATCATATATATTTATAAAATATATTTATATTTTTATATTTAACATTTAATAGTTTAACTGAAAAACCATGAGTTTGAGGAGTCACCAGATATGAGATCAAATCTCTGTTATACCATTTATTAATTGGGTGGGTATGAGAAAGTACCTTAATCTTTTTGAACTTCTACATTTGTAAGACGTAACTAGCTCACAGCGGTGATATGAGGAAATAAATGGGTTAAGATATGTAAAATCCCTAGCACAGTTTAGTATGTACTCAAAAATCCACTCCCTTTCTCCAGTCCCCTTTTGAGAGGATAATCTTTCATAAATTACTCTAATTAGAGAAAGATGGGAAAGTATAACATTTCTTCATAGACACGTTAGAATTTGGGGTTAGAACAGATAAAAAAAAAAAAAAAGCTTACCCTGATATAATGCAATGTAGTGCCAAGAAAGTTACGACAGGCAATGTGACTCCTGATCTTGGTTCGGGCATTAGCCAGCTGTGCAAATTTGGACAAGGTACTGCCCTGCTCTACGTCTGTCTGGGTTTGTTTAAGCTTCCGGATGTGCAAAATGATAAAGACGGACTAAGTGATCATTTGTGGTTCTTTCGACTACCGAAGTCCTAGGATTCTAATTGGCTCCAACAGCATACTTTCTCCTGGCCCAGAGGGGTTCAAGTTGTTTAAAGTCTGAAGGTGACAAGATTGAAGAAGAAAGTACTTGGGGAGGAGGAAGTCCGCTCAGATGCAGGGAGGTGTGGAGGGAGCACGATGGAGCACAATTCCCTTCTGTTCAGGAGCTGCTTTTCCATTTGGGGATTTATCAAGTCCTTGGCTCCTCACCTTTCCTCACCTGCTCTCTCTGCCTGACTTTCCCATCCATTCAATGACTAAGTAGTTACAGTGAGCATGCTCTGTGGTGGCAGTTGGGCTTTTTTTCTTACACTTCTCTTTCCCTCAAATCCTCTCCCCCCACCTTGGCCCCTTCACCGTTGTCAGACCATCTTGCTGATCACGGTTCTGCAATATAAGCTTCTCCAGGAGCCTGAGTAGTTCTCTGACTTCGCCTCCTTTTCTTTCGTTGTTACTTCGTTTCAGTCCCTGAAGCACGTGTCCTTGCCAAGGCTGATGCTTTCTTTTATGGTCTTGAGTTCACCACTCCTGACTCTAAAATCATGACTCTTTCTCCCCCTGCATCTCAAAAATCTCTCTTTTCTGGTTTTCCCCATCCCTATAATATCCAAGGACCTTCATCCTTAAATACATAAATAAATTAAGTAAATATATAAACAAAGAAACCCTTACATTTGTCCATTTCTTTCCTAAATAAACCAATGCCTCTCTTTGCAATCACTGTTTTTGTTAATGGCACCACATTTTTCTCATCCACAGGCCTGGATTCCCAAACCATCCCTGACTCCTCCCTTTCTTTGCCTTCTCTCTCCCACCTCCCAACCTTCACATCTACTTTCATGCTAAGACCTGTACTTTACCAAAGTCTCCTCTGCCTTTGTATCTATTTCCATTTCTCTCTACAATCTAATCGAAGTTTTTAACATCTTTGCTTAGACGAACTAATTAGTGTGATTCTTGGCCTACTTCTCTTTAGCTCATCTGCCCGAACACTCTTACACACCGTGGCCAAAGTCTGCTTCCTAAATCATGGGTTTAGTTATCCCTCACATTTGCTGAAGAACAATTGATGGCTCCCCATTGATTGAAAAATTAAGTATAAAATATTTGTTTTGGCCTTTAAGGCTCTCTACAGCATGGCCTCAACCTCCCTTTTCTGCATCATCCTCCCTTTTCTGCGTCATCCTCCCTTTTCTGCATCATCCTCCCTTTTCTGCGTCATCCTCCCTTTTCTGCATCATCCTCCCTTTTCTGCATCATCCTCCACCACTCCCTTAGCTATAGAGAATAAGAACTTCTCACTACTCCTAGCACACACCATGCATTTTCCTAAGTGATTTTGTGGAGTCCATTTTCTCTGCCTGGAATCTCTACCAGTTGAAATCATCAATCAAGACTCATCTAAACATTTCACCTCTCTTATTTAATTCCATTCAATTCAGCAAACATCTATTGAGGACTGACTATGTTCAATGCATTATACTAGGCAATGTAAGTCATACCATGGTGAATAATGGTGACTTCTGCCTTCAGGGGCTGGCAATACTATTGAGAGACATGTTATTGGAAACAAAGAAATACATTCAGATTTTGACACTCTGCCTTAAATAACTGGCTAGAGCCTGGCACACAGATTAGGCAATGCATGTTCACTGAATGACTAAATAATTGTTACATGAGATGCAAATACAGTGCAGTAGTAGAGTATAGGAAGTGAAGATTCATTTCAAGTGGGACCCCATCTGGGAAGGCCTGAAGAAAGAGATTTCCAGCAGAGGGAGGCCCTGCAGTGTAGTGGTTACGATCAGGAGCACAACACAAAGTTAGATGAAGTCCATTTGCCTGTTAAAGGGAGTCTGAGCGAAGCAGCCTTCTCTCTCCTAAAGATTTCCACCTTGCTTCTTGGGCCAGCCCTCTCTACAAGTCCTTTATAGCATCTTTCCTCTTCCCAGCCTCCCTGCACTTCTCCAAACCTTTCTAAGGTCCATCCCAAGAGAACCGCAAATTATTTTGCATGGAAAACTCTATACATCCTCGGGAAGAAATACTTTACTTTTTATGTACAGCTCTTTAGCTTCCTTTGTCTTGACACTGAGAACCTTGCCTTTCAATTAGGCATTTTGCAAAACAAAGGAGCAGTCTTCTTTTGCCAACCTCAAATGGAGAAACCTGATTCCATTTATGATGGGAGCAGGGACTGGGTTTGGACCACTGTAATCAGAGCGACACTAACAGTCAGCAACATGTATTGAACACTTCCTATATACCAGGCACCATAGAAGCCCTTCACATGCATTATTTCATTTGATCCATACAGGAGACCTCTGGGGTATGTATTATTAAAATCATCATCCCCCTTGCTTTTTTTTTAAAGATTTTATTTATCTATTTGATAGAGAGAGAGAGAGAGCAAAGTGAGAGAGAGAGAGCACAGGCAGCAGGGAGGGGCAGAGGGAGAGGGAGAAGCAGGCTCCCAGGACCCTGGGATCATGACCTGAGCTGAAGGCAGACAGTTAACCAACTGAGCCACGCAGGTGTCCCTCATCATCCCCTTTGTACCAGTGGGCAAACTGAGTCTTATAGAGGTTTTGTAACTTGCTTATGGTCACATACCCAGACATAGGTGGAGACAGGATTTGAGCCCAAGTCTTATGGCTTCATAGCTCACCCGCTTAGCCAATACATAGATTATCTCACAAGAGTAGGTTATTGGTTGTAGAAGATCCCTCAGATAGATACTGCAGCACCTCTTGTGAACCACGCGTTCAGCTTTTATAAATGATAAGGGCAGCATTAAAAGCCTCTGACAAATGGATGGAGAAACAACTTCATCAGCAAGAGAAAACTGGATCCAGAGTCATTTAAGTGATGGAAATGTCGGTAATATAATCTCATATCCCAGTTCCCCACCCGACACACACCCTGCCTCACCCCTTCAAAGGCCTTTATGGTTTTCTAGATGATTGGTCTTTGGTGCCCTGCCTGCAGCAACTGAGCTGAGGAAAAGGGGATTTTTTTTCTTGAGAGGAAATTTCCCCTTCGGATTAAATCCCTTTCACTTTTATTCCTCACAGCACTTACTATACCGAGTGTTTTCCAAGGGGCGCCCCAAAGGTCTTAAGGCAGTTTTAAACATCAGTACTTGCAGAAGTATACATGTTACAAACTTACCAAAAAACATTTGAAAGTTTAATTTTTAAACTTTTTTGGTACAGTTCTGACATTTTTTGTTTTTTAGAATAATACACATCTAATTTTAATTTCTGTCCCTCTAACTGAAGATGGCAAACATTGACCAAAACAAAAAAGAAAATTTTAAAAAAAACATTGATTATTCAAAATTCATAAAGGTAAAATAAATGAAATAATAACATTTTCAAATGATTTGTTATTGTTGTTTGCAACATATACACTTTTCCAGTAATTAAAGCTTAAAACTGCATTAAGATTTTAGGATATCCTATACATATTATGCCTTAAGCTCAATTGAAGTAATTTGCTTGAATCTGAAGTCTGTTCTCAAGCAAAATGGACAACCAGAGTTGGCTTGGAAAAGAATCATTTCACTGAAATATTTAAAATATTTAAAAGGCTTAGTTTAACCAAAAATGTTGTTTCAGCCCTTCCTCTTCACAGCACTAAAACTCATGCTACATAAAGAATTCATAATAATGAGCACAACAGATATTTTATCTTAAAGCAGTCATTTCTAGAAATGACTTATGAACAGTGTTGTTTGAAAACCCATCCTACTTATGTGTCTAACGCCACAAATCAGTTAAACTCTGTCTTTAATATAGACCTGTTTACTATTTTAAAAAGCAAAGGTTGTACAAGATTTTATTGGTTGCTAAAGTGGTATTTCATGCAATTTTTCTCTTCGAAGTAATTATAAAAATGAGTTTCATTTTAGGGCATTAAATTACTGTTTCCCTAATATAATAATTTATCTATTTACTAGCCATGAAAAAAAACACACACACACCCTCATTTCTATTGCTTCTTTTTCAAATTCTTCTGTCAGTGGGCTGAGACGGAAGGATTTGGAAGGCAGAGAACAGACCTTAAGGATGGGGAAGCAGGGTTAAGAGCTGGAGTGTTATCTCTGTAGATCTCTGAGAAGGGTAGAACTTGAAATTTCATGGGTCAGAAGCTTTAGCTTGAGTGAATACCAGTGAATACCAGTGAATATCAGACATTTTCACAGATATCTCCTATTACTCCTGTGAGGCAAGAATCCTTAACCATATTTCGCAGATGAAGAAACAGATTTTCAGAGAGGCAAGCAACTGGTCCAAGCTCACGTGGCCAAGTGATAAAGCTACAATCTTTCCCAGCCCCTTGGGGAGGACACCTGTTGGTGGCAGGAACAAAGACACAGTTGGAGAAATGCAGCACTACCCAGCTAAGAATCAGCTAAGATCAGAGAAGAAGCTAAGATCTGTCTCTTCCTGACCAGCTGACCCTCACTGAAGACAGCTTTCTAAATTTGCAATGTGCATTGCCCCCAGCCATGACATATCCAAACTACTGAAAGATCCCTTTTGCTTTCTTGTCTATTCCTTTACTACCTATTCATTTCAAGTGTTGATTAATCATCCATGATGGGTCAGCCATTTTTCCGAGTTCTGGGTACATGGCAACAAACAAAACAGACAATAACCCCTGCCATCTTGGAACTTACTAAGAAACAGATAAAAACAAATGCTTAAGTAATTTTTATGGGCTGAATTGTGTCCCCCCCCACCCAAATTTATATGTTAAAGTCCGCCCCCCAATACCCCAGAACGTGACTGTATTTGGAGATGGGTCTTTAAAGAGGTATTGAAGGTAAAATGAGGGCATTGAGTTGAAACCAACTCCAACATGACTGGTGTCTTCATAAGAAGAGGAGATGAGGACACAGACACAGAGGGAAGACCAAGTGAAGACACAGGAGACAGCAGCCATCTAAAGCCAAGGAGAGAGACCTCAGAGGAAACCAATCCTGCAGACACCTTGCTCTCTTACTTCCAGCCTCTAGGACTGTGAGAAAATAAATTTCTGTTGGTAAGCCCCCCAGTCTGTGGTCCTTTGTTATGGCAGCTCCAGCAAACTGGTAGAGTTCTACAGTATGATAGTGACAAGGCAAAGCAGAGAGAGAGAGATTGCAGTTTCTAAATAAGGTGATCAAGGAAGACCACATTTGCATAAAGATCTGAGGAAAGGGAGGGAAGGAGCCAAGCAGATGTCTGGGAGAAACAACACCTGCCGAAGCTCTGGCGGAAGTATTCCTGTTACTTTGGAGGAACCCTAAGAAAGCCAAGTGCTGGGGCAACTGGGTGGCTCAGTGCGTTGAGCCTCTGCCTTCAGCTCAGGTCATGATCCCAGAGTCCTGGGATTGAGTCCCGCGCTGGGTTCCCTGCTCAGTGGGAGTCTGCTTCTCCCTCTGACCCTCCCCCCATCTCATGCTCTCACTGTCTTTCTCAAATTAATAAATAAAATCTTAGAAAGAAGGAAAGAAAAAGAAGAAAGAAAGAAAGAAGAAAAGAAAGAAAGAAAGAAAGAAAGAAAGAAAGAAAGAAAGAAAGAAAGAAAGAAAGAAAGAAAGAAAAAGAAAGAGAAAGCCAAGTGCTAGAGAGTGGCAGGAGAGAGGACAGAGTGACAACAGGGACAGGATCCTGGAGGGCCTTATGGACCATGGATAAGACATTGGCTTTTCCCCAGTGAATCAGGAAGCCATTGGGCAGAGTTTCATGATCTGATGTGTGTTGGTCTGGATCAGTCTGGCTGTTGTGTTGAAGAGAGACTGGGGGGGAGTTGGCATGCCAGTTAAGAGGTTACTGAAATAACCCAGACTAGAGAGGGTGGTGTCTTGGACCAGGGCTGGTGTCAAGACTGCCAACTTTGCTCCACATCCTCATACCCTCTGTAGATATAAAAACCTCCAGCACATGTAGAAAGGACAATTAGGTTATTTGGTTCTAACACATGCTCTTTTTATGCATGGCTGTCTGCACTGCATTATAGTTACTGTACTTACATAAGTTTATATGTGAATATAGCTAGAGTATTAGCCCCTTGAAAGGAAAAACCTTTCTTATTCATGTTTGTATCACCTCACAGTACCTGGAACAATGCTGTCCATACAGAGGCTTGAAAAACTTTTGTTTACTTAACTAATTCAAGATTAGCTGTAAATCTAATTTTTTTTCTGGAATACATAACTTGTGTTGGTATAAAAATATGTTTGGAAAACTTACCCTCTGGGAATTTATATTCTGAGAGAAAGAGACAGACAGAGGGAGAGACAGAGTTGGGGGGGGGGAGGAAATTATGTAGGCTTTTCCTTCCTTCTCTTCTCCTCCCTCTCCTTATCATTGCTTTGAGTTTCATATGACACCTACTATAAACACTGATACATTTCCTTAGGAAAATATCCACATTTTTATTAAAATTCTTTTCGGACATTTTTACTTTATAAATATCTTTGGAATGCCATACAGCTCTTTAAACAATCAGAAGGAAGAGGGGGAGAGAGGAAGGGAGGAAGGAAAGTTAAGAAGAAGGGAGCGGGCCTTCCCTACAGGTTAGGCAACTGGCTCGATATATCCCATTCTTTCTTTCTTAATTAATCCACACGTTTATGAGCGGGTGTTTCTATCCACACTTACACACAAGAAAAACTCTGCTATGAAGAAATGTAACCATATGCCCAAAGTTATACAGTTGTTAAGTATCAGAATTAGGACTTGACCCCAGGCCTGCCCAGCAAGCCTACTCTTTGCACTCTTTTTAAGTGATGAGATCTGTCAAAAACAAAAAAGTTACATTTTGTTTTCGTTATACTTGTTATTATTAATACTGGGTTTTATCGTTAAGCCTTCAATTTTGACCAGTGTAATGGCCAAGTTTAAAACCGGAGACCCAAATATCCAGACATCTTGTTGCATTTCTGTAACAAACTATCAAAGAGAAATTAAGGGGGAAAATCCCATTTATAATCATATCAAAAAGAATAAAATACCTAGGAATAAATCTAACCAGGAGATGAAAGTCTTGTACACTGGAAACCATAAGTCATTGATGAAAGAAATCGAAGACACAAATAAATAGATATTCATGCTCATGGATTGGAAGAATTAGTATTACTAAAATGTCTCTACTACCCAAAGCAATCTATAGATTCAATGAAATTCCTGTCAAAATTCCAACAACATTTTCATAAAAATACAACAAACAACCCTACAATTTGTATGGAACCACAAAAGAAACCGAATAGCCAAAGTAATGTTGAGAAGAACAAAGGTGGGAGCATCACACTCCCTGATTTCAAACTATATTACACAGATACAGCAATCAAAATAAAAACCGTAGAGTGTTGGCATTAAAACAGATACATAGACCAACGGAACAGAATAGAGTCCAGAAATAAACCCACACATATATAGTCAATTAATTGACAATAAAGAAGACAAGAATGTACAATGGGGAAAAGACAGTATTTTTCAGTAAATGGTGTTGGGAAAACTGGGCAGCAACATGCAAAAGAATGAAGCCAGACCACTATCTTACACGTACACAAAAATGAACTCAAAATGAATTAAAGACTTAAAGGTAAGACGTGAAACCATAAAATGTCTAGAACAAAAAAGGCAGAAAGCTCCTTGACATTGGTTTTGGTGATGATTTTTTGGATTTGACACCAACAACAAAGGCAAGAAAAGCAAAAATAAGCAAGTGGGACTACATCAAACTGAAAATCTTCTCCACAGGAAAGAAAACCATCAACAAAATGAAAAGGCAACCTACCAAATGGGGGAAAATATTTGCAAATGATATATCTGATAAGGGGTTAATATCCAAAATATATAAAGAACTCATACAACTCAATACTAAAAACAAAAGCAAAAACAATCCAATAAAAAAAAAAAGTGGGCACAGGATTTGAACAGATATTTTTCCAAAGAAGATCTACAAATGGCCAACAGGTACATGAAAAAATGCTCAACATCACTCATCATTAGGGAAATGCAAATCAAAACCACAATGAGGTATCACTTCACACCTGTTAAAATGGCTAGTATCAAAAAGATAAGAGACAACAAGAGTTG
Organism: Mirounga leonina; assembly: GCF_011800145.1. NCBI lineage: Eukaryota > Metazoa > Chordata > Mammalia > Carnivora > Phocidae > Mirounga > Mirounga leonina. Next base: position 13,572,007 of record NW_023270807.1, read on the forward strand.
GCGAGGATGTGGAGAAAAGGGAAACTTCGTGCACTGTTGGTGGGAATGTAAATTGGTGCAGTCACTGTGGAAAAGCCAGTATGGAGGTTCCTCAAAAAATTAAAAATACATCTATGTCACAAGGCACCAAAGGTGTCAAGAAGACATAAGGGACAAGGTCATGGTGTCAAACACTTGTTGCCCCCTCATCATTTGTGGATTATTTTAATATTGGAAGAGATTTGAAATTAGATCAGGAGTTTAAAATATTCCTTTGACAGTTCTCCATTCAGCTCAGAGCCCAACATGGGGCTCAATCCCACAACCCCAAGATCATGACCTGAGCTGAATCAAGAGTCAGACGCTCAACTGACTGAGTCACCCAGGAGCCCCCAGAATGTCTGTCTTTATAGAGCTATGGTCCTAATTCCTATGATCACCTTCAGAACAACATAAAATCAATAAAACCTTGGAGATTGTTCAAGCAAACAAGCAAAAAGCAAAACACCAAGGCCCATTTCTCATCCTCCACATCCTCAAAGATAAACTCCCCAGCCCTTTGACATTTTAGCTGCAGGAGGCATGCCAGGCTGAGCCTCCATTAGCAGTAATGGTGTGAAAAAGTTGATTTCTCAGGGGTGATCAGACTCCTCCTTTGCTCTATTTTGTTTCTTTACCCTTGCTTTAGTCATATGCTCTCACTTGTCCTTCCAAGATCCAACCTCTCCTCTCACCTCTCCCTAGCACCTTCTACGTTTTTGAGTCTGTCTTCATCCCAGAGGCCAAAAATGTGAATCATGTAACAAAGGAAAAAATATGAGAAGTAAACAAAACTGGACAATGGAGAAGACAGCAAAATTTCTTTTCAAATATAACAGAAAGAAGCAAATCCTCTAAAAAGTCTGACATGTGCTGGTGACTCATATCTTGGGGCTTGGGAAGAGATGTGTCATTTTGACTCTCACAGAAAGGTAGACCTGGTCCAATGCAGATGCTGAGATCTTGAGAAGGAATGACTTGCCCGAAGGGAAATAACTCCAGAACGATGGAGAATGCAGGAGGCTGTGATCAAGTATGGCTCCAGGGCATCCAAAGGAGCTTCCCAGCAGACAGGACAGAGAACTGGGCATGACTCCAAGGCAGCATGCTCTCTGGTTGAGAGGAGGAGAGGGGCTTCTGATTCCCTGACCAGAGGAGCAGCCAGACAAAGACCTCCAAGAAGACCTTCCCTGGAGACCCCTCCAACTTCACCACTCCCTCCCTGCCACACTCACTTCCATGCTATTCCTCAACCTCACCAAGCAAATCCTGCCTCAGGGGTTTTTACAGTCCCTCTTCTCCTTGCCTGCCAATCTCTTTGTGAACTCCCTCACTGCATCCTGGGCTCACATGCCACCTCCTCAGAGAAGTCCTCTCTAAATCCTCTTTCTAAAATAGCAATCCCTGCTATGGCCCATCCTCTCCTTGTTTTATTTTTTTCAGCATTTTTCTCCAACTGGCATTATTTTTCATCTTTATGTGTTTATCTTATTTTCTATTTCCCCTGTAAGAATGTAAGTCCTGTACTTACATGACCTTTTCCACAAGCTTCTCGGCAGACCCAGAAAGATTCCCTTGTTCTGAGTTGGTCACAAAACTTTCTCTGTGCTATAGAATTCCATCACCAACAGGACTTCACATAAAAACTCTTCACAGTCAGGACAAATGTTCCTCACGATTAATTTTTAATCCACATGGATTGTCTTATCCCCTTTAAACTGTCCTACCTTTTTTTTCTTCTATTTTATTAATTATCTCAAAGTGAATGATTCTACCTCTCCCTTGTCTGTCTATGCCCTGTTCTATGTCAAGAGCTCTGCCATAATGCTGAGGGCCCACTTCAGGTCTGGGGTAAAAAAAAAAAAAAGTAAGGTGGGACCTGCTGGCACAATTGCATTTTTCTCCAGACTCATTGAGCTGCTTGGATGCAGGCACATAGTCAGTGAAGGGTTGGGTTGCCCAGGGATGAGGTTTACAACTGAAATAAGAACAAGGGTGTTGAGCATGTTTACAATCGAGGCCTCACAGAATCTACACTGGGAAAGTGGAAATGGGGAAATGGGGACATGATGTGTGGTTGTGATAGGCTGAATAATCTCCCCCCAAAATATCCACATCCTACTTCCCAGAACCTGTGAATGTTACCTTATATTGTAAAAGAGACTCTGCAGACATAAGATAAGGATCTTGAGTTGGGGATATTATCCCGGGTTACCCAATGGGACATAAATATAATCACCAGCATTCTTATAAGAGGGAAGCAAGAGGTCAAAGGAATAGGAAGGCAGTGTGATGACAGAAGCAGATTGGAGTGATGCAGTTTGAAGATGGAACAACACCGTGACCCCAGGAATGAAGATTGCTTCTAAGAGCTGAAAAAACCAAGGAAACAGATTGTCCCCATACAGCATTTAAGAGGAACCAGTCCTGCTGACACCTTGACGTTTAGCTCAATGAGACTGATTGCAAAATTCAATTTGTGTTGCTTGAACCTCACCCCCACCAAAAAAAATAGTAATAATACTTCCACCTTAAAGCTGCTTTAAGCTTTACGAGCACTGTTGACTCCAAGGGTGTTCCCTGAGTTCAACCAGGAAGCCAGTCTTCTTAAATCATCATCTTCATCAGCGCCACGCTCATCATTAGCATCTTCAGGCTCACCAATGCAACACCACATGGCCACAGTGCTCCAGTTAACCAAGCACTTACCTTATACCAGGTTCCTTGAAAGTAAGTATTTTATATGCATTATCTTTTTTTTTTTAAGATTTTTTTATTTTATTTATTTGACAGAGACAGAGAGACAGCTAGAGAGGGAACACAAGCAGGGGGAGTGGGAAAGGGAGAGGCAGGCTTACCCCCGAGGAGGAAGCCCGATGTGGGACTCGATCCCAGGACCCTGGGATCATGACTTGAGCCGAAGGCAGACGCTTAACAACTGAGCCACCCAGGCGCCCCTTTATATGCATTATCTAATTCCATATTTAGAATAACCTTGTATGGCAGGTACTCTAATTACCCTTCTCTTAAAGATGAAGAAACTGAGGGGCACTTGGGTGGCTCAGTCTGTTAAGTGTCTGACTCTTGACTTCAGCTCAGGTCATGATCTCAGGGTTGTGAGATCGAGTTCCACATCAGGCTCCCTACTCAGTGCAGAGTCTGTTTGAGATTCTCTCTCTCCCTCTGTCCCTCGCCCCCACTCTCTCTCTTGCTCTCCTTCTCTCTCAAATAAATAAATAAATCTTTTTTTTTTAAAAGAAAAGATGAAGAAAATGAGATTGAAAGTTAACTTTCTGCACAGAAGTTTTATGGGCTTTCTGCCAGGTAGAGAAATACACGTTTCCTATTTCATGGTTTGCCAAATTGGACTAAACAAGATTTGAGGTTGGGAGTAGGTAGGGGAAGGGTGGGGAAATGGATTTGATCCCTTAGCATGTCTCTTTCTTATATCCGCCTGCCTTTTTGAGATTGGGGGTGGGAGAGCAGACACCCCATCTATCAGAACTGACCTAGGACAGAACCTTAGCTCCTGATTGATGGCTCTGGAAATGGCTCCCTAGTAGAGACCCCAGGAAAAATAATAATGGCCATTTTGCAAGCCTACTATATATCAAACATACTAAATGGACTTTCTGATCTCTACAACTATCCTACATTGTAGGTGTTATTACTGACATTTTACAGATGATAAAACTAAATCTCAGCTAAATTAAAGGATTTGTTCAAGTCTACCTAGCTAGTTTATAAATAGCTAATCTCAGATTCAGACCAAAGCCTAATGGCACAGCCCATGTTTTAATTACACTAGGCCACTTTCTGATACTCAACTCCCACAAACAGAGGCACATCATCAGGTCCATTCAGGCTTACAGCCAACTTTGACTTCAGTATCTGGTCTGGTCTTCATTTTATTTGGGCTTCAGTGGGTGCTGTGACTATTGCAGTTCAGATTTCTGCTGAGCTGGGTACTTAACAGAATCCTGGCCTTGAACCTAGATCACAGTTACCCCAGCCTTGGGATGGGTTGGTTGGCTATTTGGCCAAGCAAACCTTAGTATTTCATTCTGAGATGTTCGGTTTCCAGGGATGAAGACATGGACATCTTTGGGGGACATTATTCAACCACCACATCAGGAAATGCAGATCAACCCAACCTTGGACCGGTAAGCCGAGTCCCTCCCTTCAAAATCTGGCTTTAGATTCCACATCTCGTCTTACTGTACACTTTGTCCTACTGCCACAACTGGCCAAATTCATCAGAAATTCAGCAATAAATAGTTAAGCAATGCCTACTACATGCCAGTCACTGTGTTAAGCTCCAGGGATTCCAGATTCTATGTGGTATGCCCAGAATATGCTCTCCCATCATGCATGGGAAGCAGAGGGAAAAAAAAACAAGTAACAGTAACAGAGAAATAAATAAAATCGTTGCACATTTTAGTAAGTTCTAAAAAGTAGACAAAAATTGAGTGCCATGGCCAGGCAAGAAACCTCTGAGGAGGAATGCTTATGCTGAATCCTAAAGGAAAAGAGAGAGCTAGGTCATGTAAACAGTGTGGGGAAGAATCTTCCAGACAGAGAGAAAAGGCTGAACTAAGGTTTTTTGGAGAGCTTGGCATGTTCAAGCCACTGAAGGAAGCTAAGGAAGGGAAAAGTGTCACAAGATGGCAGTTAAGGCAGTCAGACGCCAGGTGGTGTGGATGTTGTGGGCCTTGGATGCTATTCTAAGATTAGTCAGAAGGCCATTGAAGGGAGAGTATGGTTTAAGCAGAGAATGGGAGGTAGCCAATGATGTTAGAGGACTGACTTGTTCTCCAAACTCTGGTCACACATTTCTCCAACAAAAAGGTGGACAAAATGGAAGTCACACCTCAAGTGGGCTCCCTTCCCATGATAGAGGAAATGGAATGTTGACCTGTAAAGTTTTCTCCATACTTGAGGCAAGGGTCCTGGCATTGCTCCTAGATCAGCCCCTGCATCTTCTTTACAACTCAGCCTCAAAGATAAATTTTTTTTTAAGATTTTATTTATTCACTTGTCAGAGAGAGAAAGAGAGAGAGCACAAGCAGGGGGAGTGGCAGGCAGAGGGAGAAGCAGGCTCCCCTATAAGCAAGGAGCCCAATGTGGGACTCAATCCTAGGACCCTGGGATCATGACCTGAGCCGAAGGCAGACGCTTAACCGACTGAGCCACCCAGGCATCCCAAAGATAACTTTTTTTTTTGCTTGAAAAATCATCATGCTCTTTGGCTCACTATTTCTAGATCTGAGAATCTATCTTAAGGAATAATAATCAATGCAAATAAGGATTTATGTAAAAGGATATTTACAGCATCATTGCAATAGTCAAAATTTGAAAACAACCTAAATAGGGGTGCCTGGGTGGCTCAGTCGTTAAGCGTCTGCCTTCGGCTCAGGTCATGATCCCCAGGGTCCTGGGATTGAGCCCCGCATTGGGCTCCCTGCTCGGTGGGAGGCCTGCTTCTCCCTCTCTCACTCCCCCTGCTTGTGTCCCCTCTCTCGCTGTGTCTCTCTCTGTCAAATAAAGAAAATCTTCACACACAAAAAGATCTAAATATCCACCAAGAGGGAAATATTTATACAATGTATCAAAGTGATGAAATATTATGTAGTTTATTAGGATAACATCTTTTGAGAATAACATCTTTCCACATGTTCAGTTACATAAAAATTCCTGTAATATAACATGAAATTAAAGAAATAGAATATTAATACATACATATGCATACACATACATGTTCTCAATTTTATTTGAAACATGTATGAAATAAATGTAAAAATAAAAATATTTACAGTGGATATCTCCATGGGGACTACTCACTCAGTACTGGGCACCTAAATCTTACCCAGTCTATAGTAGGCATGAGGATAATATTGTTGATTAATAACTCTATCCAGGAATATAAGACAACTAATTCCAGGTCTGTGAATGACAATGTACCTCTGCCTTGTAGGAGAATGGAATGGGTAATAGAAAGTTTGAGAATTCTTTAAATTAGAAAAATTTTCCCTTATACAGGGATTTTTCATCCTTCACCTTGTGTTGCATAAGCTTCTTTTGGAGCATAAAAAGTGGTTATATGTGCCAGTCTCAACATCCTTAATCTGGGTTGTGCCCAGAAAATTTATTAACTTCTTAATCTTCATCAGTGAAATAAAGGTGGTGGTGACAGATGAGATGATGTATGTAGAAGAGGCATGCAGGTCTATTTATTGGCATACCGAATAAATTGCTGTTTGTATGGTAACTGGAGCAGCCCTGGACAATTTGCTCCCTCCCAAATTCTTCTTTCCTTCTTGAGCAGTCTGAAATGCCACATTAGAGGTAATTTGCTCAGCTTAAGGCATCATTAAAATGTAAATACCCAAGGAAAGAGACCATTCTTAGCCATTCTTAGTTGTAATTACTTTATGGGGTCCTTTTCAATCATTCCAAGATCTAAGCGTGGGCCTTGCTCAATGGGAGAGTGAATGCAATAGGATGCCATGCACAGCTTGAGAAGCTAAGGGGTAGGCAGGTGGTGAGGAATACACAGAACCATCGAGAACGCAGGCGAGTCTGAACCTGGACTCAAGCCCTATTTCAGTCACTAATAGTTATGGAGAATCTACTTGGAGAGGAGGTTCAACACTGTCACGTGTGCGGTCTCATCTTACGAAAGCAAACTCCTGCCACCCTGGTCACAGGTGAAGGGCCAAGGACAGTGGATCCACAGGCCAGGTGGTCATCTCCAAGGAGGGCTGGCCCAAGAATTTTGTCCACAAAGAATAACTATGAGACTAAATGAACCAATCAGTCCCTCTCTCTTAGGGAGTTTGAAGGCTAGACAGAAGGAGAGAGAGTTAACAATGGGCATGAGCTGAATAATCCACAGAGAGAACCAACAAGCAGAAACCACACTCAGGAGAAGCCAAGAGTCAACATAAGCCATAAAGAAGACAGATGAGGTTTTTCTCAAGTCATTATCCTGAGATAGAAGAAGCAGCTGGAACAGTAGAAGCAGAGATCAAGAGCAAAGGGGATATCACAAAGTATAACCCTTAAGTAGGAACTAAGAGTTCCTGATGCTGAGGGCATGGCCAGATGGCCTAGATTTGGTGCTCATTGGACTCCTGCAGACCCTAAAGGCTGGCTGTATAGCTGTTGGGATTCTGTCTTACCTTCCCACTTTCCCACATAGCGCCGGGGCTTCCTACCACACACTCCTCTTCAACACACACACACACACACACTCATACACACTCACACGTATCCCCCTTGACTAAGAAACCAGAAAGTGCTTGTGTTGCTTTCAACTCCAGAGCCTTCTTGAGATAAATTTCTCTGAGACTCTATTTTTTTCTAAAATGAAGGAGGTGGATTTCACTAGATAGTCTCTAAGATCCTGTCCACATCTTGCCTTTACAATTTCATGAATCTAATAAAGATGTGAGGAGATTAGGATCAGACTGTGTATTTTATTCTAGTACCTTCCCCTACATCAAGGGAGATAGGTCCTATGAATTTACCCCTTCCTTGCCCTGACAAGAATTAAGACAACAGGAGAGAGACGGAGTTAGGTGAAGTGTGTGTGTGTGTGTGTGTGTGTGTGTGTGTGTGTGTGTGTAGGGGAAAGGGGGATGAGGGGTGGGGAGATAGGGAAGTAGAAATTTGGTAGGGAGACAGACTGAGCAGCAGAGTGGGCTGAACCAATCAGGACTGAATTAGGAAGGCCTGAGGTTTCCTGCTTTAAAACTAGTCCTAATCACCTTATTTGAGTGTGTGTAATGGGTCTGGTGCCTTTTCTCCAAATGATGTTGACACATGTCTGCTCCAATAAATTAATGCTCCCATCTCCACTGACTCATTTGGTGGGAATGACAAGCATGCATGCTGACTGGGATACAGAGGAGGAGAGGGCACAGCAGCAGGGAAAAAGGAAGGCAGAGACATTGCACAATTAATTAACCCTTTCCCTCACCACAGGATAACACCCAAGCTCCCAGCTATGTGCCTGATTGGCCTTGCCTCATCTCCTTCCATCTTTGCCATCCCACTGAACATCCTATGAGCCAACCATATTAAGTTTCTTAGGGGTTTAATAATATTTCATGCTACTGTTTGCCTTTGTGCCTTTACATGTCCTATCCTCTGTACTAGAAAAGTCTTGACTTCCTTACCTACACAGTGAACCCCTATCCTTCCTGCAAGGCATGAATCAAAATTCATATCCCCCTACTAGAATATAGACCCTGGTAAGTTACAGCCCTTGCTGTCTTGTTCATGACTATATGCCCAATGGCTAGACCAGTGTCTGGCACATAGCTGGCTCTCAGTCGGTGTTGGATGGATGGATGGATGGATGGATGGACAGATGAATGATTACTCATACCCTTTCCCACTATAAGTCCTCCTGCCCAGGAGAGAGCACATAGAAGGACTTAGTAACTAACTGCAGGTTTATGGTGCACATATTCTCCACCATCTCCCCCTACCTTCCCTTCCCCACATGCACAGCCCGAATTTAGGACCCCAGTGTCTCCCATCTTATTATCTGGCTGCTATCATAACTTCCCAACTAGACTAACAATTTATCCCCTCTCAACTGATGTCCATCCTACCATCAATGAATCTTAAAATACCATTTTGGTTCTGCTTTCACCTGTGCCCTATTATCTGAAGAATTAAGAATAGACTCTGCACTCGGCGTGTCTCCTGGGCTTTTTCTCAAGTCTCAACTACTTTGGGCAGAGTTTAGTCCTTTCTGTTCTCTAGACAGAGTGCTTTGTAGACTTTCCTACTGTTAGAATTAATTGCTTCTGTGTCTGCTTCCACACAAGATTGTGATTTCCCCCCAGGACACAGCCATGCCTTAGTCCTGTGCAGCCGTGTGGCCCTGGTCCACTGCATGCACGCCATGACTACTTGTTGAGTGAGGAATGGGCATGAAATAAATATTTCTTAAGTGATTTGGAAGCTACAGTATTCAAAGCTCCCTACAATTTGGAGTGAAACCATTGTGAGGTAGTGGAAAAATCGAGATTTGGGAATAGACAAACTCAAGTGTCCGTCTAATATTCGTGACTGAGTAGCTATGTTGGGCAAGTTCCATACACTCCCGGAGCCTCATACTTCGATTCGGTTGGTATGAGGATGGGATGCAAGTCTGTTTTCAAATCCTGGCTTGACCACTTGCCAGCTACGAGGTCTTATACAAGTTACTCCACCTCTTTGCCCTTGAGTTTTTTCATCTATAAATGAGAAAACAACGGTACCTATCTCACAAAGTGGTTTGAGAAGATTAAATAAGGTGATATATGTAATATGCTTAGGACAGTGCCTGTCAATGTAAAATAACATTAGCTTTTGTTACTATCATACCCAGGCACACCCCCCACATTTAAGCCTCTTACCTTTGGTTATACTAGTCCCTCCTTACTAGATCTATTGAAATCCTACACATTTTCCTAATTTTCCAAGCCAGAATATTTAGCTAGCTCATTTTTTATTTAACCCTTATTTAGTATTTATGAGAAGCACCATAACAACCATCCCCAAACTTGGATGATCATAGAAATCATTTGTGGCACATGCAGAAAATACAGAGTCACAAAACTTCCGAATCTGCAGATGTGCATTTTTAATGATGAACCAGGTGGCTCTTCTGATGAGCAGTTTAAGAAGCACTGTCACATAGCATAGCTCACAAATACTCTGGCTTTCAAGTCAGACCCATCCGCTTCTTGAACCTCCTCCTTTACCAAACTCCAAGACCTCGATAAGTTCATCAACTTAGACCCTAAGTTTCAGCTTAAAGACGTATCCAGATCTGTAAACTGGGGATGACCATTATACATAATTAATAAGACTGTAGTGAAGGTGAAATGTGATATTATGTAATGCATTTACCACGATGCCTAGCAGAGTAAAGGCCCAATTAATGTAAGTCTCTATCAAGTGCCTGCTGTGTGCATATTCTTGGCACATTACCTCTACACTTCTGCCAAGGTAGCATTATCTTCATTTTGTAGATAATAATAAGCTACATATATCCTGAATGGTTACTATGAGAAAATATGTTCATAAAATTTGGCTACCTTGGGCACCTGGGTGGCTCAGTCGGTTGGGCGACTGCCTTCGGCTCAGGTCATGATCCTGGAGTCCCGGGATCGAGCCCCGCATCGGGCTCCCTGCTTGGTGGGGAGACTGCTTCTCCCTCTGACCCTTTCATGCTCTATCTCATTCTCTGTCTCAAATAAATAAATAAAATCTTTAAAAAAAAAAATTTGGCTACCTTATCCAAGATCATAAAGCCTGGCAGAGCCAGGAGATCGGTCTAAACATTTGTTGCTTGAAAGCCCATCATCTTGACACTGTACCACACCGAGGCACGCAGGAGATCTTTTCTTCTTTAAACTGCTACAGCATTGTTTTTGTATCTCTCACGGTATTACTATGTTTCTGTCAAGCTTTCAACGTATTTCTAGTCATGTCTTGTTGCCTTTGTAGACCATTGGTTCTCAGCTGGGGCCAATTTCCCCCCTGAGGCTATTTGGCAACGTCTGGAGGTATTTTTGGTGGTTACAGTTTGGGAGTAGAGGGAGACAGTGTTACTAGTACGCAGAGGCCAATGATGCTCCTAAACACCATATGCACAAGAGAGCCCTTCATAAGAAAGAATTATCCAGCTCAAAATGTCGCTAGTGCCGAGGCTGGGATGGCTGTAGACTATAAGTTCCATAAGAGCGGGAAATAGGAACGACCTATCTTTGAATCCTCTGCAGCAGTCCTTTTCAACATGCTGCATTCTACAACCACTTACGAAGCTGCCTAAATCACCCCAAAAAGTCTGACTACATGTATCTGGGTGGCCGGGGCATCAGAAATTTTTTAAGGCTCCTGACATGATGGAAATGTTCCAAAACTGGGTTGTGACAATGTTCATACAATTCTGCAAATGTCCTATAAATCATTGAATCATACCCTTAAAAATGGGTACATTTTAGGAGTATGTAAATTAAACCTCAACAAAACTGTTTAAAAAAAGGAAAAGAAAAGCTCTTCAGGTCTTCTTCTATTCCCTCCATGAGTGAGAGCTGCTGTTCTTAAGCATTTACATAATGCTTTGTTCACAGTAACTACTCCGCAAATACTAATAGTGTAAATTGAAATAAAACTTGATTGATGTAAATGTGTGGAACAAATGGCCTCTATATTAAAGCCAAAATAGAATTATTTTAAGTTCCTTTGAGGGCTATAAGCTCTTCATGGAAATTTGTATTACATGAGGAGGGGGTGACAATCTTGACCGGAGAGCCTTGGCAATTGGACACCATGGAGCCGGCTGAGTGACTGGCTCTCTAGGAACCACTATGGCATGGAAACTGAAAGGGCACCCCATGTGCATTCCCACCAAGCAGGGCACCCGGCTCTCTGCACCCAGAAAAATAGGGAGCATCTCTTTTCCCAGTGAATCTTAAGGATTCACTGGGAAAATTCACTGGGAAAGTGGAAAGCCATGAAATCATCCATATGGCTTAAAGATTTTGTTTTAAGATGTATTTATTTATTTGAGAGAGAAAGGGCGCATGCATGTGAACAAGTAGAGAAAGGAGCAGAAGGACAGAGAATCTCAAGCAAACCCCCCTGAGCGTGGAGCCCAACACAGGCTTGACCTCACTACGCTGATATCATGACCTGAGCCACCCAGGCAGCCCTGGCTTAAAGATTTTATAAGAAATTTAGCTATCACTCCCCCCCCCCCCCCCCGCTTATCAATTAAACTCTATTTTTCTGATTGGGAGTAGTAGGATGAAACTGACCTATTTTTGTGGTTTGGTATATCATAGGCCCGTGGGAAATTATGAGTTTAAATGAACTAGAAAAAGAGAACCCTTTTGACTGCAAGTGTTGCCTTATTATCTGGAGACAAGAGTGATTATCTACTTTAGATTTATCACAGAAGAAATAAATTGTCCACTTCCCTTTGTGGCAGCAGGATGAGGAGAAGTTGGGGTCATGAGGGAGGAGAAAAGAGAAACCAATTGGAAAAGGCCTCTGGTTGCCTGATGTTGGTGCTATAAGGACTAAGGTGGCTCTGGGTACACACAGAAATACTTGGCACCGCCCTCTGCATTGAGATTGTCTGTCCAACAGTGACATTTTGCTTCACTTTCTGATAATGAGCTTTTCCTGCACACCCATCCGGACATTTTGCACCTGACTGAGATGTTTTCCTGGAGGCCTCTGGGAAGGCTGAGAGCATGCTTATCATGATGCCCACAAGGGTTTCATAAGTACCAGGTCTGCTAAGCACAGGAGGGGGGAAATGGGGAGAGGAGGCAGGGGGTAAGGTGAAAAGAAGGGAAAGAAAGTTCATGACAAGCTCTTCCTGGTGAGATAAGACTTACACCATGAAATGAGATTACAATCAAGATAGGAAGTTATTGAGGGCCACTTGGGTGGCTTAGTCAGTTAAGCGTCTGCCTTTGGCTCAAGTCATGATCTCAGGGTCCTGGGATCAAGCCCCACATCAGGCTCCCTGCTCAGCAGGGACCCTGCTTCTCTCTCTCTCTCCTTCTGCCACTCCCCCTGTTTGTACTCTCTCGCTCTCTTTGTCAAATAAATAAATAAAATCTTAAAAAAAAAAAAAAGATGGGAAGTTATTGAGTTGCACCTACATGTGTTGGGGAAGTTCCAAAAAGGGAGAGATGGAGAGGGACAAGAGTAGTCAAGGCAGGTGAAGAGGAAATAATGTGTAAATATCTGCTCTGATTTTTTTCATTCTCACAACAACTTGAAAGTTAGGTATTCCCTCCCCCTCTGCCCTTTTACTCAGGACATCACAGCACAGTGAAATTTAAAACTATGCCTGAGTGGGACACCTGATTGGCATAGTCTATTAAGTGTCTGACTCTTTTTTTTTTTTTTTTTTGATTATTTATTTATTTATTTATTTATTTGACAGAGACACAGCGAGAGAGGGAACACAAGCAGGGGAAGCGGGAGAGGGAGAAGCAGGGGGAGCGGGAGAGGGAGAAGCAGGCTTGCCGCTGAGCAGAGAGCCCGATGCGGGGCTCGATCCCAGGACTCTGGGATCATGACCTGAGCCGAAGGCAGACGCTTAACGACCGAGCCACCCAGGCGCCCCAAGTGTCTGACTCTTGATTTCAGCTCAGGTCATGATCTCAGGGTTGTGAGATTGAGCCCTGTGTCAGGCTCTGCACTGGGTGTGAAGCCTGCTTGAGACTCTCTCTCTCCCTCTCCCTCTGCAACCTCTCCCACCCCCCTCTTAAAAAACCCCCAAAACAAAAACAAACAAAAAACCCTCAGAAAATAAAATAAAATTATGCCCCAAGTTCATGCAGCCAGTAAGTTGATCTAGATTTGAACCCAAGTTTGTCTGTATCCAATGCCCTTGCTCGTTCCACTCTCTCTTGGACTTGAGATGAAATCTGAAGAGTGATTATGAATTGGATGGGTGGTGGTAATCAAGTAGGGACACTCCTAGATTTAGTTCAGTAAAAGTAAGTTTAGTTTGGGCTGGTGTTTATGAGGGCAAATCCTCATTTTCTTTACTTTCGGAATTGCTGTGCTGAAACAAGGCAAGAAGAGTGAAAGCCTCCCAGTGGCCTTCTCCCTTTGGCAATGCTCCTGATGATCTGGTGCCACAGAATTTTGTGGAGACGGTCCAGCCCAGTGCTGGAAAGTTCCAACAGCCTCTCCATGATTTTATGAGCAGATGGCACCATTTGGACCATATTTCCAGACTTACAGATTTTGTCCAGGAATTTTTTGTTTTCGTTTTCTGTGAATAGTTCATATGTGCCTTGACCTCTTTCCTTGTTGAAATATTTTCTCTTTTGGGGCGCCTGGGTGGCTCAGTCATTAAGCGTCTGCCTTCGGCTCAGGTCATGATCCCAGGGTCCTGGGATCGAGCCCTGCATCGGGCTCCCTGCTCGGCGGGAAGCCTGCTTCTCCCTCTCCCACTCCCCCTGTTTGTGTTCCCTCTCTCGCTGTGTCTCTCCCTGTCAAATAAATAAAATCTTTAAAAAAAAAAAATTTTTTTTTCTCTTTAAACTCTGTCCTCCCAGTTGGTCTCTACTCGACTCAACCACTGGCCAATTTAAAGGAATGAACAGTCATTTTTATAATAGTAATTCATGCCTAATTTTTACAAAGGTAATTCAAGCTATAATTTTTGCAGGAATCTGCAAAGTCCATCTTGAATTTTTATCTCCCCGATTCTGCTGCTATACCTGTGAGGTTTTCAGAAAGGGAGAACATTACCTCATTTGATTGTCATCAAAACAGTATTGGACTCATGGGCACACAGAATTGCCTTAATGGCACCAGACTCCTTAGTTCGGGACATATTACTGACAGCACTACCCGCATAGTCTTTTTTTTTTTTTTTTTCTTTTCTGTGCCCTTGCATAGTCCATTTTTAACTTAATTTTTATGCATTTACTCTTTTGTCATCTTCACTTCCCCCACCCCCTGTCATTCGCCATCTGATCTCCCACCACGCGTACTCATACTCCCATATTTCAGGAATATTATTCCACCATCCATATCTTTACTCACAAATTTGCATAACAATGAACAACATAAAGTATTATTTTGTGTTCCACATCAATTGTATTATGCTAAGCATTTCATTTTGCTTTGCTTTCACTCTTTATACTCCGTATCGCATCTGTAAACTATCCTCATTGATGTATCTAGTTCATTCTTTTTGATTGATATACTGTATTTGAAAATATGCATATACCACACGTGTTCATCCATTCTCTGTTGATGCACTTTCAGGCAGATTTCAGATCTTCACTCTGACAAACATTAATAACAATGCTGTCATGAATCACCTTCCCCTAGTTTCTTTGTGAAGATTTTCTAAAGTGTTTGCCGAAGCAAGAAATTTCCTGGGTCATAGGCTAAATGCATAGTCAATTGTATTAAATGCCACCAAATTGCTCTCCAAAAACCAAAATCTCACCAATAGTATGCAAGGCTCTTGTTCCCCATTTTTCATCAGTATTTGATAGAAAATAACTTAATTTGCCCAATGTTGGGATTAAAGTAGAATCTTATTTTAACTGCACTTTTGGGCACCTGGGTGGCTCAGTCAGTTAAGCATCTGCCTTTGGCTCAGATCATGATCCCAGAGTCCCAGAATCGAGTCCCACACTCACCAGGAATTTAACTTCAGCTCCCTTCTCAGCGGGGAGTCCGCTTCTCCCTCTGACCCTCCCCCATCTCATTCTCTCTCACTCTCTCAAATAAATAAAATCTTTTTTAAAAAAATAAGTGCACTTTTATGACTACTCATGAGGCTAAGTCTCTCCTCATGAACTTATTTGCTCTAGGAGTTTCCTCCTTCCCATCCATTGCCCATTTTTCTATGAGCTTCCCCATCATTTCCTTGCAGATTTATAGGAATGCCTATATATTCTGTATATTTCATTCAAAATATGCTATATTTTACTTATCGATGCCTTCTGTAAATATTTTATCACAGTCTGCTACCCGGTAGTGACCAGTTAACTTCTTATATGCCACCCATTCTTGAACAAAAACCTTTTATTCTAATATAGTAAAAAGCAATAAATTGTTCCCTTTATGGTTTTGGAGTTTTGTTTAAAGAAGTTATTACTACGTCCACTTCCAGAATGGCAGCATGAGGAGTGCTGTGGACTCACTCCACAGGAAACAACTATGATTTGGTAAAAATTATATAAAAACAACCATTTAGGGTTTCTGAGAGCTGTCCTAATGGCATACAACAAATGAAGAAACATTCATTCAAGAAAATCTGCTACATCTCAGAAATAACACCAAGGATCTGTGGCACTTGAGCCAACACTGCTCCTTTCTTCCCTCATCTGTATCTCGGTGCCATGACAGAAACTCCAATCCGGATGGGTGTGGCCAAGAACATAAGCCTCCCTTTCCTCTTGTATTCCGAGCAAGGAAAACAGTAGTTTACTAGAAGGGGCCAAGCGTCGGCATTTCTCATCCTCTCCATCTCCAAGTTGCTGAAGTTAAATTCCTGGTGAGTGTGACCAAAAGATAGGGGCCTCCCTTCCTCCATCCATCTCACACTTACAGGGCCACAGGCGTGGCCCCAGATGTAGCAGGTGGAAAACATTGGGGCCTGACCAGCCTTGCCCTAGCTCACTCACAGGGCAGAGGTTCCATGCTGGGAGAGGCCAAGTGAAAAGACCAGAAGCTGTTACCCTCGTCCGGTGCCCTGCTTGGTTTTTTGTTGTGTTTTGTTTTTTTTCATTGCCCTGTTTGTTAAGCAGCAGTATCACTACGGAAGAAGTGAGCCACTGTTTTTACATCCAGAGCAGAAGCTCAGAGATTTTGGCCAGGGGGACAGGCAGTCCATAAGAACAGAAAGTTCCAAACCTATTCCCCGTAGAACTGACTTTATTTGAAATAGAATATGGGGAAGCTCAAGCCTAAGGTCACTCTTAAAAACGTTGAAGATTTGGGAGGTAGCAATTAAGAGGAGGCTGGTAGTTCCATCAGAGTAACAAATTAAACCATCCATCAGCTAGTTTATCAAAAAGAACCAGGAAAATATACAGCTAAGGAGAGCCCTCCAGGGGTCAAAACGAACCTCAAAGACTTGCCTCAAAAACTACCTCTGTAAAGGACTCAAATTTAGCTGGATCCAAGGGAGAGCAAGGTGACAACCAGGGCATTGTCTAAGCAATAGAGCAATCAGCCAGCAATTTGAGGAGCAGGGAAGCCAGGTGTGAAACTCCCCGAGGCAGAGAGCTTAACAGGGAGATCAGCGGAAGGGGTCAAAGCCAGTCCTGATGAAATCACTATCATCCCAGTGTGACAATTCCATTTACACCAGTATAAAATAAATAAAAATTCTTAGAAAAAGATTTAACCAAGTTTTTGTGTACACTGAAAGCTACAAAACATTGCCGAATGAAGTCAAAGAAGACCTAAATAAATCTTCATGGATTGAAAGACTTAATATTGTTAAGATAGCTATATTGCCCAATATTCTAATCTGCAGATTCAGTGTTGATCCCTATAAGGATGTCAACTGCCTTTTTTGCAGAAATGGACAAGCTGGTCTTAAAATTCACATGGAACTGCAAGGGACCCAGAATAACCAAAACAATCTTGAAAAGGAGACTTGGGGCGCCTGCATGGTGTAGTCAGTTAAACGTCCAACTGATTCCATCTCAGGTCATGACCTCAGGGTTATGAGATTGAGCCCCTGAGTAGGGCTCCATGCTCAGCAGAGAGCCTGCCAAAGGCACAGAGAAAATATTTTCAAATCACTTATCTGATAAGAGTCTGGTACCCAGAACAATAAAGAATACTTATGATTTAACAACGAAAAGAGAGACAACCCAATTTAAACATGGGCAGGCAATTTGAATAAACATTTCTCCGAAGATATACGAATGGCCAATAAAAATATACTGTGAGCACAGATGTAATTTTAAATTTCCTAGCAGTGGCATTATAAAAGGTAAAAAGAAACTAGTGAGATTCATTTTAATAGTGTATTTCATTTAACTCAGTATGTCCAAAATATTAATATTCTGACATGTCATTAATATAATAAAATTATTCATGAGTTAGCTTACTTTTTTTTTTTACTAAGTCTTCAAAATTTGGTGTATGTTACATTTACAGCACATCTCAGTTGGGATAACCACAATTCAAATACTCAATAACCACGTATGGCTAGTGGCCTCTGCATTAGCTTGCACAGTTAGTTCCAGAGCAACCTATGCTCACCCTGTCAGAACCCTTACCACACGGATTGTTACTCTGCTTTACTAGCCTATTTCCCCTTAGACCATAAGTGCCCTGAAGGCAGACTATCTTCACCACTGTTACATCCTTGGCATTTGGTATAGGGTTTATATGTTTGTTGAGCGTATTTGGTTAGAAAGTAAGTATGCCAACTTTATTCTACTTGAGATTTTCACCCTTGTGGTCCTTCTACCTCCTGAAAGGTACTCAGAAAAACTCGTACTTGAGAGCCCTTCCCTGGAGGAAATGCCATTAGCACCTTCTCTGGCCAACGTTAATATTAATCATTACTACTCTCAGTCATTTTCGGGTTTTCATTGTTATTTGACACAAAATCCCTGTGAGATGGGTAGAATGTGTTTATTCTCCTTCACCTAAAGGTGAAGGAACTGAGACTCAGAGATATCAAGTTACCTGGTCAGTACCTAGTGGTGTGCTGATAAATATCTACTAACAAGCTTTCTAGGGAAGGGGGTGGATAAGAAAGCCCTGACTGATGGCATTTGCCAATTTCCATGGTGTAAATAATCCCACCACAGCAAGTTTTGAGCTACCAACATGATGTCCCTGAAATTAAAGTGGGGCAGAAATTCATGCAATTGACCCTAGTTCTAGTGTGAGCCACCTCCAACACATTACCATATAAGAAAGAAGATCTGTGGAAAAGATGTGACAGTTGATATTTTTTAGTGCCTGTTAAGTACTGGATAATCTACAGGGCACTTCACCAACATTATCTTACTTAATCACGGTAATAAGCGTTTGAGATAGATATTCATTATCCCCATATCAAAGCTGTGGAAAATAAGACTTGGGTTAGGTAACATGCCCAAGGTTGCTTGCCAATACATGGGATGATATCTTGGCTAAACCAATGGTAAACTGCTCCCTTCTCCTTCACTTTTCAACTCTCCCCTTACATATTTGGGTTTTCCATTCCTGACCTTTGTAAAAGTCTCCTTTTTACCTGGACTTCATGTCTATGTTAGCTCCCTCGAGGCTCTGTCCAAGACCAGGGTAACACCTGTTTGTCTCCCAGAAGATTCTGATGGCTGCATTTCTTGCCCCAGGAAACGTCATGGGTTCTTCTAAAATATTTTAGGGTTTCCACAGAACAGAAGGTTCACAGACACTGGGGTGAGGAGCTCTCAAGACAGGCAAATAGAAGTGCTTGTGTGGTCGCTCTGGCTCTAGAACATCCTTCTGCAGGCTTGAGTCCATGGTTAGTGTCTGTGTGAGCAGGGACATACAGAATAAGCCAACATCACCAAGGTGCTTGAGATGGGAGAAGAAACCCATCAGGATGAGACAAGTTTACATTCCATTGTTCATTCCTGCCCAGTGACTTCAGCCACAATCGAGGGTGAGTTTATAAGAGAGATGTTTCAGGAGAAAAGCAAAACTAAACAAAACTGATGGGTAAGGGAGGCAAGGGACAATTTTCGAAGCAAAATTTCATCTTCAAACTCTATCTACCAGTAACTAGCAGATAATAGTTTCTCCTAGCATGTAAGAGAACAATTGGCTACTTTCTTCCACCTGAAGGTACAAGGGGAGTTATCAAACCTTACCTTCTCTCTCCCCAGAGTGTCAGAAACAGTATCAGCTAGTAGTTATTGAGTGCTACGATGAAGCATTAGGTTTACATACACATCACCGATTCTTGTGACAACCCCAGAATGTTCACATGACGATCCCCATTTTAGTCTTGGAAATAGCGCTCAGACTTTTAAGTAACTTACAGAAAGTTCCTCAACTGGGATTTGAATCTGAGCCTGCCTAACCTCTAAACACATGATGTCTCAATCACAGCATCCTGAGATACAGGACCCAGACCAAAGCTCTGTTACTCAGCAGCCTCTCTTGGGCTCCTTTTTCTGCTTTTTGTTTCTATTGTTCTATGTTTCTTTCCTTGGCTGGTCTATTTGATGCCAATCTCTGTCTGAAAGCTGGATGAGTGGCATCTGGCATGTAAGCAGATGGATAATTAAAAAACACTTTCCACCTCTCCTATGTTCTCTTTGGTTAGGCAAACAGCAGCTAATGAAGCTTGCTGACATCAAAGTTATAGTCCTTTGGGAAGGTGTGGTGTTTACACACCCATTTCATAGATCAGGCAAACAGAGGACTAGGGAAAGAACTAGACACACTCAAAACAAACAGGTGGGGAAAAGCCTAACACTTTTTCCCATTGCCTCATCATTACATTAGTACCTGTTCACATAGATTACCTTTGAGATAATGTCATTATTCTAAAGCTTGATATCTAGAGGTGCATTTCAGAACTTTTCCCAAAGGATAAATTATCTCGGTTAGATGAATGCTTTTTGCCCAGACTGTCCAAGACCTCACTAATATGATTCGGTGCTCCCTTTCATGGCAGAGAATGGTTTATTTATCCATGAAGAAGACTTCAGATATGTATTTTTGCAAAGAAACCTGAAGATAGCAGGGGCACTGGAAAACTTATAAAAGCAAATGAGAAAAACCCTTCCCAGGGAAAAAGAAAAACATTCACAAAACACCCTGGGATCCCTGAGGATGCACAGCACAGTTTCCATGATGTAATGGTGACAAAGCCTTCGACATAAAGAATGGCGTGACATCAGAGCATGAGCTCTTCTCTGACGTCTGTGTCAAGAGCAGTCCTGTACTTCTGTGTCAAGGAGACCAAAGATGTCTGTTTTCACCCATCTCTGGTGACTCTGAACCATTTTTACTTCAACCTCCTTGGGAATATGAGATGATACATGTTTCATTTATTCACTGAAACAAGTGTTTGTTGAGTCTCTGCTGTATGCAACACACTACATTAATCTGAGGATTCAAGAGAGAACAGGGCAGGGTGCCTGGGTGGCTCAGTTGGTTAAGCGACTGCCTTCAGCTCAGGTCATGATCCTGGAGTCCCAGGATCGAGTCCCGCATCGGGCTCCTTGCTCGGCGGGAGTCTGCTTCTCCCTCTCCCGCTCCTCCCTCTTGTGCTCTCTCTCTCTCTTACTCTCTCTCTCAAATAAATAAATAAAATCTTTAAAAAAAACACACATTTATAAAAAAAAAAAGAGAGAGAGAGAGAGAGAGAGAACAGGGCAGACAGCGTCTGTCCTTGTGGAGCTTACAGTCCAAGGGAGAAGATGGATACTATTCAAGCCGTCACAGGAATACTAAGTTTCCTAGAGAGCCACGCCTGATCTCATTGGGAGAGGGAGAGGAATCATTTTAGAGACTGAAAAATCAAGACTCAAAAAAGTTCTGAGTCACAAATCTAGAAAATCAAATTGACCAGGACCTGACCTAGATTTTTGGACGTTTGCATCCAATGCTATGTCCAAATGTGAGGGAAATTGGGTCCAATTTATATCAACTTAATTGATAGGCTATACTAGGAATGTACCTGCAAAAGAAATGAAAGGGCTGCACTATTAATTTGTTATGTTGGGTCAGGATCCCAGCACCTGCTCAGGGTAGCAGAGCACAGCTGAGATCAGTAGGTGGAGAGAACAGAATATGCCACTTAGCCTGACTGCAGATCAAAACTGGGTTTGTCCTTCTCACTTCCTTTCTGGGAAGGTAATTAAGTGGCGCCCATCTGCCACCCTCCAGGTGTTCAGAAAGAGATTGGTAAACAGAGTGAAAACGTAGGCTGGAAACTCCACCCAGACCTGCTTCTTCTGCTTTTGATTCTGTCTGTATAACCAAAGCCTCAAGTGAGCCTCCTAACCTCAGACATAGCTTGATTGAGTAAGGCATTTTATGGCAACCTACCGAGTAAAGTTGGCGGGGGACGCGGCTCAGATCATAAACCACCTAAGGCTTAGAATGCCCTTTTTCAATGCCTCCTCTCTCTAATCCAACCCCTGGTCCATCATTTAGGACACAGGCCAAGTATTTCTTGATAGACTTTTCCAACTATTCTATGGAGCCCACATTAATCTCTTTGAATTAATTTTCCTTACAATGAGTTCAGGCAAGTCCTTTATTCTGAGTCTCCATTTATGAGTTGAGCCAGGGCAGCAAAAGAGGTTATAATTTGGCAGTACTTACTGAAGACTGGATTGTTATATAAATGGAAATCGTTATATAAAATTAATCTTCACCTAATCACCCCACCTCGCTGATAGGAAACTGCTCACGTCCCAAGCAAAAGCCCTTGGTGAACAGGATCTGGCAGAGCACATTTCTGGTTTACAATGGAAGAAAAAAAAAATCAATACTAATGACAGGATCATCCTGTCAAAAGAGATTGATCAGAATGCCTAAGGATTGGAAAGGCTCTTAGGAAAATTGATGGCAACTCAACTGTTTTAAAAAGAGCCTCTGGTGCATGCATTCGTTTCCAACGGCTGCTGTAACCAGTCTTCACAAGTGAGGTGGCTTAAAACTACAGAAATGTATTTTCCTACAGTTCTATAGGCAAAAGTCCAAAATCAAGGTGTCAGCGGGGCCACACTCCCTCCAGTGGCTCCAGGAGACAATTCCTTCTTTGCCTTCTTTGCCCTTCTTTGCCTCTAGTTTTGAGTAGCTGTCGGCATTTCATGACTTGTGGTCCTGCCACTCGTTGTCTCCTCCTCTCCTGGGTGCCCCCTCCTCTGGGTTTCTCTCTTATGAGGAGTGCATGTGAGTGTATTTAGAGTGCACTCAGATAATGCATGATAAGCATTAACTTAATCACATCTTTTGCCATAAAAAGTAATAGTCACAGGTTCTAGGAATTAGGACGGAGAAATATATCTTGGGGTCTCCCATTCAACCTATTACAGTGATCATGCTGCAAAAGTCGATCACACAGTCAGGAATACTTTTATGGTTCTAGCACAAAATCTTGTGAGGAAAGAATTTTAAAAGCAACACTTGAAGACTTCATCCCCTCTTATTCTGAGATGATGATTGATACTGTTAACTAAGTTTTTCCAAAATTAACATAAAATATATCAGTGAATCTAAGAATGTGACAATAGGGCTCTGAATAATTCTGCTGATAATAGAAGTGTGAAAGAAAGGCATATGCATAAGAAATACTACCCGTATTGGGGCGCCTGGGTGGCTCAGTTGGTTAAGCGTCTGACTCTCGATGTCAGCTCAGGTCTTGATTTCAGGGTCGTAAGTTCAAGCCCCGTGTTGGGCTCCACACTGGCTGTAGAGCCTACTTTAAAAAAAAAAAAAGAAAGAAATATTACCAGTATTACTTTCCAGAATATCCTCTTGCCCCATCCCCAATGGCAGTATTCCTTCTTTCATTCAGTGATTTATTCAAAACATCTATTGAACCCCAGCTATATACTAGACACTGTTCTAGGTGCTGAATACACAGAGGTGAGCAAGAGAGACAAGATCTCTACCCCCATGGACTTACAGTCTACAGTCTAATTACCAGTAATTACACTATGATAACTAGTAACCACTGTTTTTCCCAGTACAGCCTAAAAAGTAAACAATTCAGGGAGTCCACGTTCACATCATCTGCTGTAAATCCCCCTACAATATTCTATTAATCTTGCCCATGTTCAACGGTCTCTGGTTGTAAAATCTACATAATGAATTAGCTAGAGGCCTTCAAAACCTAGCTTACCTCTATAGCCAAATTTCTAACTAGTTCTTTAAGCCATGACAAACAAATTGGTTGAATGAAAATAAAAGCTGATCAGACAAAGCTATTTATTAATTATCAAAAGGAAATCCATGAAATCAAACAAAAATGAAAAGCAAATCTCTTGCCCCTAGAGAAGAGTATCATTTAAATCACAAAGAAAACATGCAGAAGGGACATATGAATAAGTATCAACCTGGAATTTTAGATCTGGTAAATAATATAAATTAAGAAAGGGTGAACAAATATTTAGTGGGAGCTCACTATATGCCATTCTGTTCTAGGCATGAAGGATAAAGCAATGAAGTGGGCAATGTCCCTGCCCTTATGTGTCTTCCATTCCAGTGGGAGACAAGAGCAATAAACAAATTATCAAATAAATGTGTAATAACATGTCAGGCGTTAAGATGAAAAAATAAAGTAAGGTAAAGGAATACGATTGGTTGGGAGTGCTATTTTATACAAAGAAAACAGAAGAGAGGGATACATGACATATAAAATATGGGGCATGAGAAAATATCTGGGAGAAGAGAGTTCCAAGGGGAGACACAGGCCATAAACCATGGCTGACCTTTCAAGAAGCAGGACAAAGATACCGAGGACAGAGGGGAGATTATGGCAGGAAGCCAGATTTGGTAGAGTCTTTTAGGCCGTGGTAGAGATTCCATTTGAAGGCCTCCCATCCACCAGGAGCTGCAGCTTTCAGGCCTTGGGTTCCCTGGCATTCCTTTTCCAATTCTTCCAAAAGATATTGTACACTCAATCTGAGAGTAGGAGAACAGATGTTAAAAACATACGTCATAGTCTACCATTAATGGAGTTAATTATAGGAGTGCCACTGGAGAGTTTGGTTTTGAAGATGGATTATTATACTCCCCCACTTTCTTATCTTCAAATGCCTGCACTGGTAGGCTGTGGGACAGAGAAAAGCATCAGCCTTGATGAGCTTCCTTCTGTTCAGAGGGTTCCTAACTCTCAGTATCTCATTAGTGTTTAAGAACATCCTCATCACTTATTTGGGGATAATTTGATTAATCAGATTAATCTTTAGACAACAATCACTTGATGTATGACATTTCTACATAAAAGATAATAAAATTAAGTGTCAGAGAGGCTGGTCACCATGTTCCACGGCCACTCAACAGGACTGCGGATGAGGTCTCGCTACCAAGTACTCCGCTTCCCATTCCAGGAGCTCTAAATTGTTTCCAAGACGCTGCCACGAACTGTGCTTGGATCCAAGTATGCATCACTCAAGGAGAAGCTGACAGTTGTAATTACTTTAGGAAATGCTAATAAAATACTCCCAACTAGAAAATTCACTTAAAAAATTTGAGAACACCACCTTGGGGGGATTTTTTTTTTCCTGTAAGTGACTTTCAACCCTGTTAGACCCAATAACTCCCTTTTACAATAAATATTTTTTAATGCCCCTTTCACTACTCTGAAATCAAATTCACAGATGATCTAACCTCCTTGTTGTTCGTAAGATGGAGTTACGTGCTCGACCCAGGTGATGATAAACAGGTTTCTCACCTACATCGGTGACCTAGGGCACATATGCAAGTCGGGTAGGATTTTGAAAAGTTGTATGGAACATGGGTCAGTCCTTCTTTATGCCAGAGGGTCCCATACGTGGCAAGGTAGTGAGCGTGCCAAGTCCTTGCCATTGTGCCAGTAACACCCCAATCGTCACCCTCAAATTTTCAAAACTGACCCCCGAGGTGGCATTACATTTCACATCAAAGTTCTTTCCCTTTGAAAATTAGCATATTTGGGGCGCCTGGGTGGCTCCGTTGGTTAAGCGACTGCCTTCGGCTCAGGTCATGATCCTGGAGTCCCAGGATCGAGTCCCGCATTGGGCTCCTTGCTCAGCAGGGGGTCTGCTTCTCCCTCTGACCCTCCCCCCTCTCATGTGCTCTCTCTCTCTCATTATCTCTCTCAAATAAATAAATAAAATCTTAAAAAAAAAGAAAATTAGCATATTTGATCTATGCAAGAAAGCTGGAACGTTTACCTTCAACCCCTCGTAAGGGGTTAATGATGGCTCCCCAAAATGTTCTAGCCTCTGGAACCTGTGAATGTGAACTTATTTGGAAAGGAGTTAAGATGGCATGGGAGTAGGGGACCCTAATTTCTTCTGGTCCCTGGAATTCAGCTAGATAGTTAGCAAATCCTTCTGAACACCGGCGAAATTAACCAGAGATCTGAGAAAAGAACTGCTGCAATTCCACGAATAGAAAAGCGACCACTTTTTGCAAACTATTTTATTCTTTTATCAATTCTTTTTTTAAGTCTTTTTAAACTTTTATTTTTACATTTACATTATATATATTTTTTTCATTTTGGGTTCCTTTCATTATATTCAATTTTATTTTTGTATGTATATAAATTTTTCTTTCCTATTCTGGAATCTAGTTTCTTCTAGAACAAACAGACCAAAATAACACCCAGGCCCTAGTTTATTGTTGTGTTCTGTTCTACTTCTGGTTTCATTTCTCTCTCTCTCTCTCTTTTTTTTTTTTTTTTTTTTTTTGGTCTCTGTTAACTTCTGATTTTAGTGTGTATTTTTCTGGTGTTGTTGTGAGCTTATTTGGACAAAGGATCTTTGTAAGTGCAATTAAGTTAAAGAATTTGAGCTGAGATCATTCTGGATCATAAAAGTGGGACCCTAAATCCAATGATGAATGTCCTTATAAGAGACAGAAGAGAAGACATAAATCAGAGAAAGGCCATGTAATAACAGGCAGAGACTGGAGTTATGCTGCCCAAGCCAAGGAATCCGCAGAGCCACCAGAAGCCTGGAAGGGGCAAAGAAGGATTCAACCTTAGAGCTTTTAGAGGAAACGGAGCCTTGCTGACACACTGATTTTGGACTTCTGGTCCCCAGAACCATGAAAACCCACAAAGAGCCCTCAGCTCTCCTCTGCTGAAAAGAGCTACCTCAACCCAGCTCACGGCATTTCTACAGGCTACACCCAAGGACAGATTGGCATAGGATATAAGGTCTGGCTCTCTTGCTCCAGCTTGGGACAACTCTGAAGGGCCATCTGAATTTTGGAGACCCCTGTGGAATTGGCTCTGGCCTTTCTTGAGTCTGAATCACACTCTGCCAACTTCTCCCTCTGTTTAATCCTACTTTCTTCCTTTCCCTCAACAAATCCCCAAAGCACTCCCTAAGTAAAAACAAACAAACAAATAAACAAACAAACAAAAACCCACAGACACACACAAAACTGTACAGCATCTTCCTCAGATCTGCATTTCAGGGAATGTCAACTGTAACACAGACATAAAGGATACACAAAGATCAATGGGTAGAACCAGAATTGAAAAAATAACAAATGAACCAATTTCTCGAGTTTTTTGTTTGTTTGCTGAAAAAGTAATGGATTTTAGACTGAGATCTCCCTACTGCAACAAGTGAAACAATCATAATGCTGAACAAATAAACTTAGGTTTACTGAACATACATTTACAATATATTAGACATTGTAATGATTTTCAGTCAAAGGTTGTATCATCCTTCCTTATGAGGAGCCTTGGAAATTTGTAAGAGCATTTTTGTGGTCACCATGTCTTACAGATGCTACTAGTATTTAGTGTTGAGGCTCAGGGATGCTAAATGTCCAGGAATGATCAAAGGAGTCCCAACAGTGGGCAAATCTTCTTTGCTGAAGAGGACATAAAGAGATATAAGATAAAATCTTTTCTATATTCCCTTATGGAGCCTATTTTTTTCATCATGGAAACAGGAAAATTATGATAATATGATAAGTATACCAACAGTATGTATATTATGTGATGATTAATTTTATGGTCAATTCGACTGGATCACAAGGAGGCCAGATATTTGGCTACACATTATTTCTGGGCATGTCTGTGAGGGTATTTCCAGATCAAATTAGTATCTGAATCAGTAGAATCAATAAGTTGGTACCCTCCCCAGGGT
The DNA here is from genome assembly GCF_011800145.1 of Mirounga leonina. NCBI lineage: Eukaryota > Metazoa > Chordata > Mammalia > Carnivora > Phocidae > Mirounga > Mirounga leonina. The sequence continues at coordinate 13,599,357 of NW_023270807.1, forward strand.
GGGTGGGTGTCGCACAATCTGTTGAGAACCTGAACAGAACGAAAAGGCAGAGAAAGGAAGAATCCGGCTTTTCCTGCCGGATTGCTTGAGCGACAACATCAGTTTTCTTCTGCCCTTGGTTCCCCTGGTTTTCAGGCCTTGGTACTCAAACTAAATTTTGCCACTGGCTTTCCTGGGTCTCTGGCTTGCAGACTGCAGACTGTGGAACTTCTCAGCCAATTTCCTTACAATAAATCTCTTTCTATATATATCGGGTTGGCTCTGCCTCTCTAGAGAGTCCTTACTAATCTATATTAAGAGCCAAATGGTTTGTGTCAAAGCTAAATACAAAAATGATTTAAAGGTTGAAAATATTAACAATGGGTTGGGGGGCACAGGAAGAGCTGAGACATTTTAGAAATTGACAGAAGAGTGAATTTTTAGGGATTTCGCTCAGTGAAAATTTGGGGTCTCAAATTTGTGTCTCATAATTTTGTGACAAATTATATATGACTTCACTAGTTACTGGGGAAGCCTGGATTTTAGCTCAGGCCTGTCTGATTCCAAAGCCCCTTCATGCCCTCTCTACTCCACTCTGCTGCCTTTATTTGTGATATTCTAGTCTTGAAAATGCCCACATTCACTTAACAGTGAACCTGTCCCCCCTCCCAGTTGAGAAGTAATTGTTCTTCAGAGTTGACCCCATTCGTTTCTGTTGGCCACTGCAGAGGATGTTGGAGGCCAGCTCTCCCTAGAATGCACTGGCAGGAAGTGTCCAGCTGTCAGCTTGTATGCTCGCCAGGTTCTGTCTCCCTGATCTCTGTAGTTGTCTCCTGCTCCCATAGATACCAGGGTGCTGGAGGAATGGCCACTTGGGCATGTTCTTCCTCACAGCTAGAAATCAGTCACTATGGTTATCCTAGACTCCAGCTTCCCACACTGCTATCCCCCTGAATTTAAGAAAAAGAAGTTGCTAGAATAACAGGAAGAGCAAAGATGTCTGAGAGTGGGAGTATGGCATCCCATTATGCCGTATTTTTAGGTTGTTAACTTAATGCCAGAAAGGTTATTTCCTCTTGAGCTATGTTGCTTACTGAAGGTCTCTAGACACCAGGAAAACAGCCATGGGTTTGGTTAAGGTCCTGGAGAAATAGGAATCCTTTGCCATGGACGTGGTTTGCTCGAGTTGGAAATTTTGGCATAAATAAAATAAAAACAGAACCACATATAAAAATTGCTAACTCCATCAAGTATTACTAAACTATACTAAGTCTGTCAACAAGGGATTAAGAATAGAAACAAACATTTTGTCTTTTCTTCACTCATTCTTATTAAATTCTTAGGATCCTAAATCATTTTGCGTTGGTCCACTTTCTTCCTTAGGTTCCAAAGAGAAACAGTTAACCCTTTGTTCTCACTAATTTGACTCGATTCTCAGAATTTTTCTCAGTTACTTACTCAACTCTTTGGAATTCTGGGGAGTAAAGACCCAGATTCTCCAGAGCTTTTGCAACGAGCTAACCCTCAGTTTCTCCCTCCCTTCCTGGCAGTAGATTTGCTGGGATAAAGACATTGCCTCTCCTCTGTGACTCTCTCTTAGTCCTGTCTTAGTTTTCCTTTACATGACAGAAGCTAAAAGGCTAATAGACATGTGGTGCACAGAAGCCCAATACACAAAGGCACAGAAGATAATAGGTTATCTTCCCTTTCTGTGGGTTTCCTGACAGTGTGTCACCTTGGAAAGAATCAAACGACTTCTCTTGTCTTAGGTTTCTAGATGCCATTAAGAGTTTATTGGTCATGGGGGTACTGGGTGGCTCAGTGGGTTAAGCATCTGACTCTTGATGTCGGCTCAGGACATGATCTCAGTGTCATGAGATCGAGCCCCACATCAGGCTCCACGCTCAGTGTGGAGTCTGTTTGTTCCTCTCCCTCTGCTCCACCCCACTCAGACTCTCTCTTTTTTTTTTAAAAAAAGAGTTTGTTGGTCATGTAAATACTGTATCTTTCTCTGCTGACAAGATTAGGCCTGGCAACCTGTTTTCACATATTAACAGATACAGTTACTGTTTGAGGCAGCTTGTTCTTAGGAACAAATTCAAGCACACACCAGGACACAGCCTTTTACAAGATTATTAAAGTAAAGTTTAACAAAGTGTCCTTTTTTTTTTTTTTTTGACAGATGTCTGGGGTTTCTCATACTTTGCTGCCAAGCAGTTATCTTGTTAATTTATTTTAAATCCTTAATCTGCATACTTATGCAAGTACCACCTAATATTTCTGCCAATTCCCTGAGTTAATTCTATCCACCGCCATCCACCCAAGTGTGCTGCCAGGTTACAGAATGTCTAGTCCTTTAGAAGTTCCACATGGGGGCACCTGGGTGGCTCAGTTGGTTAAGTGTCAAACCCTTGATCTCAGCTCAGATCTTGATCTCAGGGTCGTGAATTCAAGCCCCACATTGGGCTCCACGAAACCTACTTTTAAAAACAATTCCACACAAATGTCATTCACACCAAAGCATTTTGTGGCTCCAGAACCTACAGGTGATACCTGGTCATGAACTGGCCAACTTCTATCATGGCATAGGCCATTCCTGACTACCCCACCACCGCTCTCCCTAGCTCTTCTGCCTTGGAGCGATAGGCACACTTTCCTCAGGGAGTGGCTTTAATCGAGCATCTTCTCAACAATGGCAGATCTCACCTTGTAAGGAAACCTGTACCACCTACTATAAAGCTGCTATAAAAATAAAGATCCTCCAACGCACTGTAAAAAGTAGAGAGGTTCCATGATGGGGAGTGTCTGGATATCTCTGTTTGAAGTAGAACCATAAGGCTCCTTTGTGTAACACTGGATAACACAAAGGTAGGGTGTATCCTGTTTGGGGGTGTAAAACGTTTCTTCCACTGGTCTGCCACAGCACCTGTAGATCCCAACTTTCTGTTAAAAAATATATATTATAATATATATAAATACATATAACAAATACATAATGTATGAAGTAAATGTATATTATATAAAATATATCTTCTTAATATATTTATTATACACATAAAATATATGTGTATGTGTATAAACATGTTACTGGAAAAGACCAAGCTGTGGGTGTGGATGATGCTGGAAAGAGGAGAGACGAGCCCAGGAAAAGGCACCAGTAGAGACCGCATCCTTTGTGGAAGGACTGGAAGAGAGTAATAGAGAACTATGTGCAAACTGGACTCTTCACCAGAGGACAGGCAGTGATGGGGCAGCTGAGTGAGGCTCTTTAGGTCACAAAAGCAAGGCATCCCACTCAAACTAGTTTAAAAGGGGAAATAAAAAGGAAAGGTGTTGGCTGACTCCTCTGGGAAGGATACTGGGGCAATTCACGTGCCTCAAGAGCGAGCTGCAGAAACCAAGCCTCAGGAGAGAGGGACTCCCTAACACCCGGACTCATACTCTCTTCCTCCATCACCCATCACGCACCCTGCCTGTTCATCCACACAGGCTCGCTCCGCCTTGTAGACTAAGACCACTTCGCGGAGCCCTGGCCTCAGGTGCACACACACCAAAGACTTTTTTCCCCACCTCCCTTCGAGGAATTTCAGATAAGGCCCTGATTGGCCCTGCTTTGGGTCACGTGACTGCAGGGGGCGGGGAGAGGAGCCTCATCAGGACCACAGGGGGAATAAAGGGAACAAACAATTCCCCAAATGAGAGGAGAGCTATACCCTGCAGAGGGAAGATGAGAAAGTATGAGAGGCAGACAAAACAATCGCTAGCTATCGCCGACCCCCCAAGAGCTGAGATTAGGCTCAAGAGCAGGAGGCAGCCAGGAAGAGGGTGTGCTGAAAGAGGGTGATGCTAGGAGCAATGCGCCAAAATCTTTGAGAAGCCACAGCTCTCCTTGGCCAGACGTATGGCGACGGCAGGAAATCTGAAGACGTGGCTTAGCTTCTTTTTTTTTTTTTTTTTTTTTTTAGACACAGCGAGAGAGGGAACACAAGCAGGGGGAGTGGAGGAGGGAGAAGCAGGCTTCCTGCCGAGCAGGGAGCCTGATGCGGGACTCGATCCCAGGACCCTGGGACCATGACCTGAGCCGAAGGCAGACGCTTAACGACTGAGCCACCCAGGCGCCCTCCCCCCCTTTTTTTAAATATATATTTTTTTCATTTCCATTTTGATTTCTTTGATGATCTATGAGTTCTTTTTTTTTTTTTTTTTTTTTTAGATTTTATTTATTTGACAGAGAGAGACACAGCGAGAGAGGGAACACAGGCAGGGGGAGTGGGAGAGGGAGAAGCAGGCTTCCCGCTGAGCGGGGAGCCCGATGCGGGGCTCGATCCCAGGACCCCGGGATCATGACCTGAGCCGAAGGCAGACGCTTAACGACTGAGCCACCCAGGCGCCCCAGACGTGGCTTAGCTTCTTGCGTGTTGCCCACGCAGATGCGCCCTGGGTCAGTACACAGACAAAGTCCTGAGCGGCCGAAGCTGGAGTGGAAATTTCACAGTGGGAAGCAAGTCCTGACTAGAAGCTGGAGACTCAGCCTGGAAACCACCGTCCAAAGTCCGGGGGCTTTGACAACTCCCTCCACCCTTGCTGCGCAGCCAGGAACAGCTCTGAGTTCAGAGGCAGGAAGAGCACGCTGTCATGATTTTGTTGTGCGTCCTTCCTTTTCTATTTACTACCCTTGTGCATCTGTGAACCAGACGCTCTAAGTGAACTGAAGGTACCGTCCTCCCGCTTACTATTTTCGTTCAGCACTCTGCTTTTAAGATCTACCCATGGTCACCTAAACAGTTCCATCCCACTTCTTTTCATGGTTCTATCGTCTTCCATCACGTGAATATACCACCGTTTATTATCCACTCCCTTATTGATGGCCATTTGGGTTAGTTGCAATTTTTTACTCTTTTACTATTTTTACTGTTTTTGTTTTAAGGACGGCTAAACTGAGCATCTTTGAATGTTTTTCTCTTTGTGCACATGTTTCTCTTCAGCATACATTTTCCCCAGGTACTCCCAGTTGGCTTCCAAAATGTTTGCACTTTATGTTCTTACACTTAGTCCCCGAGAACTCCAGAGAAAACTGTAAAACATTTACATTAGACTTTCTAAAGAGACTCTCGTTCAAGTAGTACTAGGATGCCAACCCCCAGACTCTTTGAAGGTAGGAAATGAGGCTTCAGTTAGCCCAGGAGGTTTCTAGGTTTGCTGTGTGAGGCTAAGAATGAATGCAGCCATTAAAATTCAATTTCCAAACACTCTTTGAAGGATAGAAAATGGTAATAACATGTTTAGTTTTAAAAAAGGACAAAACTGCCTTACATTATGTCCCAACTTTGTGAATGCATGTGTATCTGAAAAATGGTAGAAGAACTAATAACAGTGATAACAATGATCATAGTCTTTCTTTCCGAGTGATTTTTTTTTTCTTCTCCATTATTCAGCCTCAGCTGGGAACATGTGCTTCAGGTGACTCAAATTTTTCACCCTCTGTGCACGTCTGTAAATGACTACAAAAGCACTGAGAATATTGATTTGGGGGTTACAAATAAATTTTAGCAAATAAGCAAATTTGCAAATACAGAATCCATGAATAATGAAGATGAACTATATATACTTATGAAAATCAGTGACACAAATTACAAATGGCAACAGTATCTAAACAAGACCCTATAATTAAAACCCAAGAATTTGGGGTATCCATTCAAGTGACAGAGATCAACTGCCTTCAGTCCTGCTGAAACTTGTTCTCCTCGTGGCATTTAACTTGATCATGTCACTCAAAGCCCCATCCACTTAGCAGGTAGAGATTTTGTACCTCTGTCTAGAACACCCCAAGCCTCATGGGTCTCCCTTTTCCCTTTCAACATAAAATACTGCCAGAATATTTTGTTTTCAGGAATCTTTTCCTACTTAGAGAAACCAGGGCTGTATAGGTTAGTCTTTGCATTGGTTATTAAAATTCCACTCTACTTGGGGTGCCTGGGTGGCTCAGTCATTGAGCGTCTGCCTTCGGCTCAGGTCGTGGTCCTAGGGTCCTGGGATCGAGTCCTGCATCAGGCTCCCTGCTCCGCGGGAGGCCTGCTTCTCCCTCTCCCACTCCCCCTGTTGTGTTCCCTCTCTCACTGTGTCTCTCTCTGTCAAATAAATAAATAAAAATCTTAAAAAAAAATAAAATAAAATTCCACTCTACTTATTTTTTGTTGCAAACAATCTCTGAATTTTAAAGTCCAGAAAGGATCCCATGTGTACACTTTTAATTGCTTTAATTCATCCCTGTGTAAGGGAGAGTAACTTTTAAGAGAGGCATTTTTAAAATGAAACGTTGAAGAAAGGAGTTAGCACACCAAAATCAAACCCACTGGTTTAAAAGCTTTAAGACCTCATATTTACTATTTTCAGGTGTAGCCCTCAAAGATGGATTACTGCAAACACTCTGCCAAGAATGTGAACTAAGAGATGTGATTTGGAAAAATCTGATCATTGTCTTCACAGCAGACCTTTGTCTACCTGCCAAACTAAAAACAAAACCTCAAACACTATACTTTCTGAAATTTTTTAAAATTACAAATTCTTGATGAAAATTATCTTGTAAAGCCAGCCTCATTTTTTAAAATTTTATTTTATTATGTTAATCACCATGCATTACATCATTAGTTTTTGATGTCCTGTTCCATGTTTCATTGTTTGCGTATAACACCCAGTGCTCCATGCAGAACGTGCCCTCCTCAATACCCACCACCAGGCTAACCCATCCCCCCACCCCCCTCCCCTTAGAACCCTCAGTTTGTTTCTCAGAGTCCATCGTCTCTCATGGTTCATCTCCCCCTCCGATTCCCCCCCCTTCATTCTTCCCCTCCTGCTATCTTCTTCTTCTTCTTCTTTTTTTTTTTCTTAACATATATTGCATTATTTGTTTTTAATGATTTTAATCATATCCTAGATGGGTAGCTCTTTCTTGCTTGCTTGCTTTTTTTTCTTCTTAAGATTATTCTCAAGTCCTAAATCTTTCCAAGATAAAATTGCAGGAAAATGCACTGGCTCCAAGAAACTTGTGGAAAGTCTCCTAGAAACTCGTTGATGTGGAAAGGATGAATATTGAACGCGATGAAAGCAATCACTCTGGTGGAGTCCCAGAAGATTTAAATCCATAAACATAAGCCTTGTGAGGTTTGGGAACTACAATAGGCAATATAAATAAATCATCGGTAAAACAGTAACCTGAAGGGATACAATGCGAAAAGAGATAGGAAAATGAAAGAAATTACTTTTGCCAGTGTGTTTCTCAAATAATGGGAGGGAGGATGAGGAAATAAATAATAGATTGGGGCGCCTGGGTGGCTCAGTTGGTTGAGCGACTGCCTTCGGCTCAGGTCATGATCCTGGAGTCCCGGGATCGAGTCCCGCATCAGGCTCCCTGCTCGGCGGGGAGTCTGCTTCTCCCTCTCCCACTCCCCGTTTGTGTTCCCTCTCTCGCTGTGTCTTTCTCTGTCAAATAAATAAATAAAAAATCTTAAAAAAAAATAAATAAATAATAAATAAATAAATAAATAATAGATTGGGTGTTTCTAAGAAGTCTTACTAACAGTTTAGCACAGTGTTTTAAATTTCTGAAATTTTTACCACAGAGAGTAAGCGCTTATACAATCCGTGTTGATGAGTTGCCTGCCACTTGAATTCACACACACACACACACACACACACACACACACACGTGCATTTTTCAAGCCAGGTCTTTTAAAATCTCCCCTTAAGAAGACCTAGGAAATGGAAAACAACATCAGTTATTGGCTTACTTTACCCAAGCAATGAAAACCATGCAAAATGCTTAACTTTTTGGTGCAGACATTTTTCTGGTGTCAGACCCTCATCTTTAGATTCAATGACATCAACGCAGTTCTGTCTACAAAATCTCGCATGGGACATGGGCAATAGAATTAAAGGAATGGACTGCCTTTGACAGCAACATCAAAAACTGAAAAACACAATGACAATCTCATTTTTAAATAGGTATAAGGGCGCCTGGGTGGCTCAGTCTGTTAAGCATCGCCCTCTTGATTTCTGCTCAGGTCATGATCTCGGGGTCCTGGGATGGAGCCCCGCATCAGGTTCTGTGCTCAGTAGGGAGGCTGCTTCTCGCTCTTCCTGCCCACCCCTCCCCCACTCTCTCTAGCTCATAAATAAGTAAGTAAATAAATAAATAAATTCTTTTTAAAATAAATAAATAGATACAATTTGATTTAAAAGTGAGACCACAGCCATGTTTCTTGAGTTTGGGAGAGAAGTAGTAAGGTAGGAATCTGAATGTAGGAAAATGAGTATTCAGAGAAACTAAGATCATATGAACTTTAAAAGAGTACAGGTCAAATGAGGGCCAACAATTATAGTGTAGAGTTGCAGGGTCAGATCTGGTTTGTAAAAGATGTAATCCTGAAGAATCAATGCAGAAGAACCAGAAGCTGAAGGATCAGAAAGGTCAGACAATGTCTGGGATGCTCCGCTGTCAAATTGTTCTCCTTTCCCTGTGATTCCCTTAGCTCTGAAAATTGGTTTTATTAACCCAGTTTCAGTCCAATTACCTTTTTAATTCTTTAAATTTACTCTTGGCTTAGGTACCCAAAAGCTTTAATGTCTTTCTAAAATTACCTCATTTTTTTAAAGTGTCTTTAAAAGCTCGGTGTCTTTACTTTTAAAGATGCTCTGTGTGAACATCAAAATGTTTCTCTTTTGCAAATCTACTAACAATGAGTCTTGGGAAATAGCCCCAAGTTTATAACCATCAGTGTGACCAGCCTAAGCAATGCACAAGTGCTTGGCCAAGTGCTCCTAATGACATGAAAGGCCCCAGGACAGCCAGTCAGCCTATACCTTGAAGTGATGATCATACTTTGCATTTGGAAAGTATGCTTAGTATCTTTAGTGTCTACTTTGATTGACTAGATTTTAACTTACAATGTATGCTCATTTTAACAAATAAAAGCCTACAAAAGTATGCTATAAAAGTATAGGGACGTTAATAATCTTTCTCCTCATCACCTCCATTTCAACCCCCCACCCCCACCCAACACACCCCACTCCCACTTTCATGTCAACACTTTGAATGCCAACCAATCCAAGTGCTCTTGAGCACCATTTAGTGCAAGGTGGAACTCAGGACAGAAAGGAAGCAATTATAAGGGCCCCTTCTTCTCTTCCGTGGACCAATAAACTTGGGCCGGGTACAACTAGACATCCCCTGGGGCTGTCTAGAGGATCCCACCCTCTGTAACTCTTCCTTTTTATACGGCAAGTATTGGGATGTGCTTGCAAGTAGGGAAAAAATAGCCTTGAGCCTTGGGGACCCAAAGGATGAGTGTGGGTTCCTGCTCCGTTACAAGATTCTAGCAACCGATAGTCTTGGGGGAAATTGAGTTGGAGTGCAGATTCACCATCCCTCCCTGGGGGAAGGAGCAATCCCTGGCCCAGCCAGCTTAGTGCCAGTAATGAAAAGAGAGACTCAGGAGCCATAGAGCCAAGCATTCGGTGAACAGCTTTCTTTGTGTTTATCCATGTATGTACATCTATATCTTGATGTGGATCTAGACACATATGCATAAATCTGTGTGTTACATCCTCCATATATCTATATAGTGTATGTTTGTGACACAACATAAATACAAAAGGTTTGTTTTTTATATTATCAAGGCAAATAAGGAAAAGGGATCCTACTAGAAACATTATTTTGCAACTCGTTTTTTCACTAAATGTATCATGCCTTTCCCTGATCAAAGTTGAGGAAATTAAGGACCAGAGAGATAAAATGAGTACCCCATAACTAGGACTCATTCAGTGACTGAGCAGAACTGAAATCTTTATGCCTTCATCCACCCCACTGCCTGGTCTAGACTCTACCTCACAGCAGCGCAGACCCTGCCCCCGAGATGAGATTGGTCTCTGTGAGACCCTCTTCCGGGCAAAGCTCCACAACTTCTGGTCTCCTGCAGAAATGCAATTTCATTCCAGATCCTGCAGAGCTGAAGCATCTGACAAGGCAAGCTGTCCTGTGTTTCTATTTAGCAAAAGGAAGACAAGGGAGGGTCCTTAGGCCTAAAAGTATCAGAAGCCCCAGAGGCAGAACAAATAAGTGGTACTGAGGAGTTGACTCTAAATTAATTTCTGTCCGCTGGGGCACCTGGGTGGCTCAGTCGTTAAGCATCTGCCTTCGGCTCTGGTCATGATCCCAGGGTCCTGGGATCGAGCCCCGCATCGGGCTCCCTGCTCGGTGGGAAGTCTGCTTCTCCCTCTCCCACTTCCCCTGCTTGTGTTCCCTCTCTCACTGTGTCTCTCTGTCAAATAAATGAATAGAATCTTAAAAAAATAAAAAATTAAATAAATAAATAAATAAAAATTCTGTCCTCGCTAATCCTTGTCACGAAAGGCTGTATGTATCTAATACAGATCTCTATTTACCATAGTGGAAGATGGCAGCTTTTTTTCATGAACCTCAAAGATGACAATACAATAAATTTGTCTCTTCTTAGCCCAGTGCTATTGCTCAGTTAGGGGGGTGTTTTCTTGTGTCTTTTCTTGTTCTGTATAATTTAAACAAAAAAAATTCAGAGGACAATTGTCAGATAGTACATTATATTTCTCAGGATTGTTTAAGAATAGAGAATGTGTATGCCCATAATGAACTCCTGGTGCCTATCATTAAATAAGGTAATGATATTAACATGTGTATAAGATCTTCTAAATGAACTGTGAACTATTATATTGCAACCATTAAGAAACAACATTCTATCAATAACTAGTCTCCTTGCTTCTTTGTTCACATCCTTTCAATATATTCTCAACATAGTAGCCAGAACGATGCTGTTAAAATAGAAGACAAGCTGACCCATTGACTCCCAACTATGCTATAATGACAGCAATGCTAAGTGCTTTGAAGAAAAATAAAGCAGGATAAGGGCCTAGAGAGGAAGAGGTGCCATTTCAGATGAAGTAGTCGGAGAAGGCCTCACTGACTAGGCGCCACTGGAACAGAGTCTGAACTAAGTGAGGGAGCGAGATGTGGATAGAAAAGGGGCTGAAAGACAAACAAGATTTGAATCCATAGCAGACAAACACCACCATCTCAACACCCTACTTAAAGAAATGTACGTCTGCGTAAATGGGCACTCGTTACTTTCCTTTCCTACACAGCCACACCATTGCATCCTTCATATCTGGTCACCAAAAATGGTATTAAATGAAAAATTCCTACATAACTGCAGCCATCGACTCTCAAAGTTCTTTAAATGGCCTAAAGGTCCTCTCTCTCCGTCCTGCCTCCAACCCTCTCACCTCAACCCCTTGCGCAATTCCCTCTCTGACCCTAGTTCCTCCTACCCTCCCCCTTGTCAATCAACTCAGCCTCTCTGGCCTCCTTAGTGTTCCTGGAACTTCCTAGCTTCAGGATCTTTGCACCATGTTGTCATTGGTCCAGAATGCCCTTCCCCCACTTGGTTTTTATGACTTGCTCCCTCACCTCTTTCTGGTCTTGACTCAAACGTTACCTTCTCAGGAGTCTTTCCCTTTTTCTTTCTAAAATTGCCGCCCCTCCCCACCACACACACTCAATTCCTTATCTCTCTCCCTTGCCTTATTTTTCTCCTTATGGCTTCACATCATCCATCCAGCACACTCTAGACTATCAGAGTCTTATCTAATTTTCTTATCTCTCCATGAGGTCAGGGATTTCTTTTTTTGGGGGGGGATGGTTGGGTTTGGTTTTGGTTTTTTGGTTGTTTGTTTTGTTTTTTTGGTTGTTTGTTTTTTTTCTCACTGCTTTATCACCAGCACCTAGGACAGTACCAAGCAACAGGTAAGGCACTCAATAAATACTGGTTGGTTGAATGAATGAATGAATGACAACCGTACTCAACAAAATGATCAGCTTTTTTTTTTAAAAGATTTTATTTATTTATTTGTCAGAGAGAGAGAGCACCAGCAGGGGGAGCGTCAGGCAGAGGGAGAAGCAGGCTCCCCACTGAGCAGAGAGCCCGATGTGGGACTCGATCCCAAGACCCTGGGACCATGACCTGAGCCGAAGGCAGACGCTTAACAACTGAGCCGCCCAGGCACTGAAAATGATCAGCTTTTTGACACTAAGCATTCCAGTGAGTCACATCATAGTCATGGAGACTTGAAGCCAGTTTTTCCAACTGAAAGCCCACAGGCCACAGAAGAGTTAACGCAGGTTTAGTTTAGGACAGGTCAAATACACCGCGAATATCCTATATCAGAGATTGCCAGGGTCCAGGAAAGTTACCAGGTTGGGATGTTAAGGCAGCCAAATATTCCAAGGGGAGCCAAGCTACAAATAGAGCTCATGTATGGAGTAGCTCCAGCTGGAGGGTTGTGTGACCCACTAGGGGGAAAGGCCTCCAGCTCCTCAGGAGGAACTTGCTGGAGAGCAGGCTGGACATGGTTATGTTGGCTTCCAACAGAGCTGCTCTTCCAGCCTTCCATCCAAGAACTCCCACTGTAGTGGGTTCACATCTGGCCTTTTCCCTCCTCCTCTGTGCTTTACAACCAGAGTCCTCTCAACTCTGCTCCCCTTCAGGGACTTGCTGTTGCCCTCCAGTGGGAGGGTAGACAAGACCTGTTTGTCTTTATTGCAATGTGAGCAGAGCAAGCCCTGGTCACCCTATGGCTTCCCCATAACCAGATGGGAAACGCAGCCACTGGGAGACTCCTTTGAAGATCTTCACCCCCTTGTTACCATCCTGTGGCATATCTAACACTCTTTGGTTTCAATAAATGCTGGTTCATGCATTAATGATCTATTATTTACGACTCTGGTCAATATAGAGCACTTATTCCAGAGTTCTCTGCAAGACTGTGGGGCATTATACCTTCTAGATTATGCTCTAGGGATCTGTGGATAAAAGTAAGCCTGTCTCGGGGCACCTGGGTGGCTCAGTCTTTAAGCGTCTGCCTTCGGCTCTGGTCGTGATCCCAGGGTCCTGGGATCGAGCCCCGCATCGGGCTCCCTGCTCAGTGGGAAGCCTGCTTCTCCCTCTCCCACTCCGCCTGCTTGTGTTCCCTCTCTCACTGTGTCTCTGTCAAATAAATAAATAAAATATTTTTTTTAAAAATGTAAGCCTGTTTCAGATGTCATGTTTCAGAATCCTAAGTATCAAAATCCATAATTGGCTGCCTCCTTAAGAACAAAGAGAATGATGGCTTGTCTGCTCCAAGAAGGATATGCAAGAGGAACACAAACAAAGAATTGTTGCTATAGGGAAATGAGATTTTAAAATGACCTGAGAAAACCCGATGGTAGGGTGCCCTGGGGTGAGCGCTGCCAATGTGCAAACCAGGCTGGGAGCGTGGCTAATCAATGCTTACACAGGCTCTCGGGCAAGCCTGTCGGCTCCCTCAGGACGCTGGAGAATTTTGAAGATAATCACCTGTGACACTCAGCCTTTCCTTGAGACACAATTTTAAACAACTGACCTTATTTCAGCTGAGTGGATGCCAAAATTGAATTTCTGCTCAGTTGGAACCCAAATTCATTCCTAGCCATCTCTCAAGTGAGTTGGCAATCGTTGCTTTGAATTCTTTGTCCCACTTAGGCAGAATTAATTTGGAGTCATTTTGAAGTCTTTCCCCTTTGGACTGGGACGTGGCGAGGAAGCCCCGCGGGTCGGTCGGGTCTCACGTCAACCTCTCTGTCTATGCGTCTGCTTGGCTTTCTGTTTCCTTTGAAGCCTTGCTCACTTAATATGGGGAACAAGACTCCACTAAGCTACCTTCTGCTTGGGGTTCACCTCAATTCCACGAGTATTTGTTGAGTAAACACCACAGGTCGGGTACTCTGTGAACTCAAAGGCAGTGGGGATGAGGTTTACGGAGGGTCCAAGCTCTGGAGTCAGACTGGCTTCTAATTCTGGTCAAGGATAGCAGAGGGCAAATGATTAAATTCATATAGCCAGTGCAGGAAGGAGCAGAAGGAAAGTAGGCACCAGTTTCAAAATGTATATTAAAGGAAGTAAGTGCTGCGAGCACTGGGAAAGCACATCACGGTTTCTGCCTCGAGGTTTCCTTCCCATCATTTATCATCCAAGCCTCGGTGCTCACATAATTAGAAAATTCAGGGTGTTTTGTTCTCTCCGTGGTAAGCATGCCTAATTGAAATTCCATTGCATTCCAGTCCAATCACATGAGATCAACATATAAATTAAAGGCGGTTTGAATCTCTGAGATGAGATGTAACTTCTGACTTTTCTACTTGAAGGAACAGAACAGTATCATTACCACTCTACTGAATAACACCCCCCCCCAAAAAGCTTCTCCCCGCCTTCCCCACACTCCCATGGTCTGCAAAACAATAAAGACAGGGAAAATCATGCCTAAAGTTTGACAGAGGAGTAGCCTGATTTACTAATAAAATTGCTCCCAGTAGGTATAATTTTATGATGCACCATGAGTCTCTCTCTCTTTAAATATATATATGATATATATATGTAATAGTCATACATATATGTACTAATGTATATTATGCGTATGTAAGAGTAATCTGTGTATGTAATAATGGTAATAATGCATATGTGTATGCACATATATGTAATCGTATAATAATGTAGGAACTATTGTCAGTGGGCAATCTATTTAACCTCTACAATAAACCTTTTGCCCACACAAAGTTCCTTTAGGTCAGTGACCCTCTAAATATAAACAGTCCATGTGAAACCCCCCTCATGGTTGTTCAGAGCTCCAGGAAACAAGTGACATGGGAGTGAAGCAGATATTTAAGGCATCAACTATCCTCCATAAGTGAGCATTTCTGGTTTTCTGACTTGAACATGTAGATATTTTCAACCTTTTAATTCTAAGCTGCCTTCTGCTTGGTCTCCTCTGGTGGGACACACACCCAGTGAGTAGGACCTGTCTCGTCCAAGAAAAACAGCCCTGAGCAGGCCACTTTCCTCACATCTCACCTGGGACAAACCAGTTTGCCTATCTTTGCCTGACAGCCACCCGTGGAAATGTACACAAACGGTCACTTTACTGAAGCTCCTAAAATGTCCATTAAAAACTATTTCTCTCGGGGCGCCTGGGTGGCTCAGTTGGTTGAGCGACTGCCTTCGGCTCAGGTCATGATCCTGGAGTCCCAGGATCGAGTCCCACATCAGGCTCCCTGCTCAGCGGGGAGTCCGCTTCTCCTTCTGACCCTCCCCCCTCTCATGCTCTCTCTCTCTCTCTCATTCTCTCTCTCAAATAAATAAATAAATAAAATCTTAAAAAACAAAAACTATTTCTCTCTTAGTTTACTAATACCAGTCTCTCTTTTAAAACCAGTTTCTGGTCAATAAAATGCTGGAGTCAAATGACTGCGTAATCAAATTCTTTCCATATCCCACTGATACGGCTTGATGATTTTAATTAATGATCGCTTTTAACTCTTTCATGCGATTTTTTTTCCTAAAACACTTATGATGCCAGTATTTCAAATAGGAATTTCCCCTCCGGGCAACTTTGGCAGACCATATTTTTTCCCCACTTCCAAGGTGAGCTTATGTTGATTGTGATTTCATAATATCACTGATATGGTGTTCCCTTGTTAAGAAAGTGGATTAATTGAAAGTGGGGGAGAGTTCCGGTGTGTAAAGGAGAAAACACCCTCTTTTTATATAGTTATTGAGTAATTTGCAGAAACCATCTACATCTCTTCTGTAAAATGGGGGGGGCTGAACTGAATTTCCTTTGTGTCTCCCCAGCTTTACCATTCTGTGAGTCTAACACCCACTTGACTTTGAACTCCTGGGGAGCAGTCAACAAGTATTAATCAGCTCAGCATTTCCAAAGCCTCTCCCGAGGTCTGGCACCCAGTAGGGCCTTCTGTGTTAATAAATGAGTTAATCACCTTGCCTTTTTATATGCTTCACTCCAATTCCTTCCGAACATAACAAGAATCATATGTCGCCATTAATGGCTCACAATTCTGTTCTAGGGATCATAGGATCGTAAGTGCAAAATTTTCCTATTTTGTGTTTTATTCTGTTGCCAGAGGGCACATACACATACACTAAATACCTACGTAGTGCTGAAGCTTTTGCTCGAGGTGAACCTGTTCATTAGTTCACATAATAAATATTTGCGGAACACCTGCCAGGTAAATGGTATTATGATGCTGAACTACACAGAGTTTTTTCTATCAAGGAACTTCCAGTGTAATGAAAAAGCCAGACAAGTTAATATAAAATAAGTGCTCTGAGGGGTAAGCTCAGGTGCCGTGGGAACTGAGAAGCCGACCCAGTCTGAGGACTTCAGGGAAGGTTTCCCAAAGAAAATAATAAACAAACTCAGAAGTTACAGCTAAATGGAGTTAACAAAGTCCAAGTGGGGAGGAGGGTGGACGGCCCTGAAGGCAGTGAGCCCTACAGGTTGCTGAGTTGGTGTTTATTTACAGGGCAGCAAAGGATCCTGGAAGGAAGTTCAAGCAGGGAAGTGACACGATCTAATTCTATTTTAGAAAGATCTCTCTAGGCAGTTGGAAAGGGACAAGACCAGGAAAGGGACACTAAAGATGAAGACAGTGGCAGCAGCCATGAAGAGAATTGGGTGGATTCTGGATATATTGAGAAAGATAGATAATGAATGTTTATGTGTGCATGTTGGAGGGTGATCGGGAACAGACAAGTCTGAGTTTTGCTTGGAGAAACTGGGTGGATGGTGTGTCATTCACTCTGATAAGAAACATCTTCTAAAGCAACAGTACTTTGGGAGGGGAGAGAAGTGATGATGAATTCCATAGGGTAGCCAAGGGATATCCAAGATGAGATTCCCAATAGTCAGTGAACCAGATGGGTCTGGATTTCAGGAGAGAGTCTGGGGTTGGAAATATAGAATTAATAGTCACCAACATAGCGATGGAAACTGTAGCTATTAGAATGTCTTGAGGAGGAGAAGAGAGCGGAGGAACTCCAAGAAATACCAGTCTTTAAAGTCACTCAAATACTTTGCTTGCTGATTAATGTCACCTGCTCAGTCCCTAGAGCTAAGAACCAGATTGACCCTAGGTCCTAAAGGATCTGGCAAGTTACTTCCCATGGCGGGCCCATCTGGGAGCTCTGCAGAGGCCAAAGCCAAGCCCAAGGCACTTAAGGATGTCTCGCATACATTACCAATTATTCAACCAAAAGAAATTTGCAAGTATTGCTTTGTCATATGAGTGTGGAGAATAAGAAATATTACTATGAAATACATGGGAGCTAAAGCATGTTCCTGATCTTAATGCAAGAGCCTTTTTATTGATTTCATCAAACGCCACAGACAGAAGGTACAATACCAAAAAAATCTATCTAGTGTAGAGATCCCTTGTTTGTCACTAAACTGTTACTGGGGTGGGGGTAGGACAGAGGCAGCACAATTCTCTGCTTTTACCAACTTCCCAAATCACAGACACAATTTTAATCAAGGAGGAGGAGATGACAGCTCTGATAGATGAGCAAGAGTGATGTCTACCAAGAGCCACAACCAAAAAGAGCACTTAGATCCCTGGTAACAAACTGAAATCAAGAGCTTTTGGCATCACTCTTGAGTATTATATGTATGATGTCTCAGTAGTCATAAATGGTAGTCTTGGAGGCATTTTAATAAGCAGGGTTAGGCAGAAATTCATAACCAAGCAAATAATAACTTTTTATAATTTTATAAAACCCTGGGAAGATTGGAGTTATTTTCTTAGTTTGTTTTGTTTCACATAATCTGAAGTATTCCAGAGCCATTTAAGATCTCATCTGTTGAGAATTCTCAAGCTCTTGTCAACTTTAGAACAAATATTTTGATTTATGAAGGAACTTAAATCAGATAAGAGATCTGAGGGGGGAGCAGAACCATCCAAAAATTGTTATCTTAAAAGACTTAGTTATTTTCTTGATCATGCATCTGCTACAAACTCACATTTTAAAAAGCTAACTTTTTGCAGGCCCTCCAGTTCTGAGGATATAATGAATCCCTAAGATTAGACATCTCAGTAAATATAGACAGGTGGATTAGTGGCAAATAATAGAGTGCCGAAAATGGAATCATATATCCTGCTTTAAAACCTCTCATCGTTTTGAACTCTTTGAACTTTAACAGGAATCTGGACATTATACATTGGCCCAATGAATTTGTAAATAAAAATCCATCACTTTTAATTTTCTTTGTAGAGAGGTGTTCTAATGGAAATGAAGCTCTATTTTTTATTGAATATTGAATGTTTCTTATATTTCAAACACTTTACATTTACCAACTCATTCAATCCTCACAGCCTTACAAAGTGGGCACTATTATCAGCCCCATTTTCCAAGTGAGTAAACTGAGATACAGAAATGCCAACCAACTTCCCAAAAGTTGC
Organism: Mirounga leonina; assembly: GCF_011800145.1. Classification (NCBI taxonomy): domain Eukaryota; kingdom Metazoa; phylum Chordata; class Mammalia; order Carnivora; family Phocidae; genus Mirounga; species Mirounga leonina. The sequence continues at coordinate 13,617,694 of NW_023270807.1, forward strand.
ATAGGTAATAATAGTAGTATTTAGAGTCTGGGTTCAAAGTCTTCATGCTTAGTCATTGTCATCTTAGAGGCAAGACTCCCCCATGTTTTCCACAGAACATGCACATCAGAGTCACTTAGAGAGCTTGTTTAAAAATCCCAGTTCCCAGGGAAAACTCCTCCTCCATGCTCTGCCTCACAGGTGGGCCCATCCTTCCCATCACCTTCCAAAGCCTGTGGATCTCCTACGCCAGTATGTCTCAGACTCAGAACTCATCAGAATCATCTTTAGAGCTTGTTAAAAATGCAGGTTCTAGAGAGTAATTTTTTTAAGTTTATTTATTTTAAGTCATCTCTATACCCAGCATGAGGCTCTGACTCACAACCCAGAGATAAGAGTCACGTGCTCTTCCTACTGAGCCAGTCAGGATGCCCCTAGATATTAATTTTTTGAAACTTTATGGTTAGCACGATGGGAAGCTTCCAGAGTTTTCCCGTTTCTTCAATCCTTCTGTATTTTGAGAAAGAGGTTTATTGCATCTTTCCAGGAAACACAATATACCAAGAGTCCAGGTCTGGATGATGGGAGGGAGACTCCAAACTGCTGCTATGCACGGTAACACAGAAGTTTGTCTTCATTGGGAAGGTAGCTGCAGCTCTGCGGATCTGTTTTTCATGGAGGTGTGGGATGAGGTCCAACAAACGAAGTATCCGAAGGTCTGATTTCTCCGTAGGGGAGTCGTGCTCAAGTGTATTCCTGCTGAAAAAAAGACACACTGAACACTGCAACACAGCAGCATAAGTTTAAGGAGGGACACAGTCCATAGAGAAAACAGATGTCTGGTTGGTGGATTCTGAAAGAATTACAACCACCATCTCGTTTTATGGTGACTCATCTCCACGATTGGCTTATTAGTTACCTTGTTTTTAAAACTATTTTAGTGGTTGCTGTCTACATCCTTTCGCATTACAGTCTACCTTCAAATAATATATAACCACTTCTTATATAGTGTGAGAACCTTACACGGCATTCTCTGATTGCTTTTTCCTCTCCTTTGTGCTCATGTTTCCACGCATTCTGCTTTTCCATATATTATAAACTCCATTATACACTGTTGGCATTTTCACTTTCAACAATCACTTTAAAAAGTCATTAAAACTGGGGCACATGGGTGGCTCAGTCGTTAAGCGTCTGCCTTCGGTTCAGGTCATGATCCCGGGGTCCTGGGATCGAGACCTGCATCGGGCTCCCTGCTCAGCGGGAAGCCTGCTTCTCCCTCTCCCACTCCCCCTGCTTGTGTTCCCCCCGCCCTCTCTCTCTGTCAAATAAATAAATAAAACCTTTTTAAAAAAAAAAAGTCATTAAAACTAAGGGAAGGGAGGCTTTTTCAAAATCTCCATTTTTACTATCTCTGGTGTTATTTCTTTGTGTGAAATCAGGTTCCGTCTGAAATTATACTCCTTCTGCCTAAGGATCCCCTTTAACATTCCAGTGCCAGGTGGCTGGCCCTTAGCTCCCTCAGCTTTCCTTTGTCTGAAAATACATTATTTTGCTTTCATTTTTGAAAGTTGTTTTTACCAAGTATATCATTTCAAGTCAGCAGTTTTTCTCTCAGTATACGAAAGATGTTTTCCCATTATCTTCCAGTTTGTTTAGTTTCTGATAAGATGACACTTGTTGAATTTTTTTTTTAAGATTTTATTTATTTATTTGACAGAAAGAGAGAGAGCGTGCACACAAGCAGGGGGAGCAGAAAGCAGAGGGAGAGGGAGAAGCAGACTCCCCGCTGAGCAGGGAGCCCGACGTGGGGCTTGATCCTGGGACCCTGGGATCATGACCTGAGCCATCCAGGTGCCCCTGAAGAAGACTTTTTAAAAAGGTCTTTGATTATAACTTTTTAACATTTGATGAGTTATTTTGGCTTTCCTAGAAATTCAAGGAAACATTTTAATCACTAAATACATCAAGTCTAAATTTCTTGCCCTGACGTTTTTCTTGCTAGTATTATATTGTTAGTATCTGGTAGGCCTTAAGATATTCATACACTTGTGTTGTTCTGTACTCAACCAGGGTGATATAGTTCTTTCAATTATGATATATGATTTATATTTATTGAATTAATTTCACTTTTCCAATCACTGATGAGAAAATTTCTACTTGGTCTAAAATCATGGCATTTTATCAAGATTGCTCAGAAGACTGAAGTCCAGCATTCTAAATGTTCTCACTTCATAGAATTGTATTCAGATTGTAGCAGGTGATAGGACTGGGGGGCTGATGACTACCTATCTCATCTATTTTGTCTGGGTTTCTGGGAAGGCAAGAATCAGGACTGTTAAAGAGGAGAGGAGTTTTATGCACAAAAAGCTTGTGTAGGGCGCCTGGGTGGCTCAGTTGGTTAAGTGACTGCCTTCAGCTCAGGTCATGATCCTGGAGTCCCTGGATCGAGTCCTGCATCGGGCTCCCTGCTCGGCGGGGAGCCTGCTTCTCCCTCTGACCCTAACCCCTCTCATGTGCTCTCTCTCATTCTCTCTCTCAAATAAATAAATAAAAATCTTAAAAAAAAAAAAAAAGCTTGTGTAATGATGTGGAAAAAACTAGAAGAGAAGTAGGTGACATGTCATCTGTCCCTCTGGATGAAGCCTCATGTACAATCTTGATTATATCTTTCTACAGACTGTGAGCCCCTGTCTCCTTGCACTTTCTACAATTATATTTGTGTGGGGTTATTTGATTAATGTTTGAATTCTCCAGACATAAGCTCTGTGAGTTTTTGTTCACTGTTTATTCTTATCATCTGAAGTAGTGCCTGGCATATAATAAATACTTATCAGGTATTTGTTAGATGAATGACTGACTGAATGAATGACCTCATAACTTATTCCTGCTAGAATCAGATACCAAGGAGAAATACTTAAAACTGCAAATAGGGGAATGTTGATAATGAAGGAGGCTATACATGTGGGGGGGGGGTGGGTATGTGAGAAATCTCTGTATCAATTTTGCTGTGAACCTGAAACTGCTCTAAAAACTAAAGTCTATTTTAAAAACTGCAAATAATTATGTTATTTTAATTGGTTTTTTCACTAGATGATGGAGATTAATAAAATGATGGAGATTAATAATCTTTAGCTACTGTTACAAATAGTGTGGCTTTATAACACGAATACAGTTTTGAGCAGTAGAAAAATTCTGCTGTAATGAGTCTCTGCTCTAAAAACGTTATGATCATTCTGGGGCGCCTGGCTGGATCAGTCGGTAGAGCATGTGATGCTTGATCTCAGGGTCATGAGTTCAAGCCCCCCATTGAGCGTGCAGCTACTTTAAAAATAAAGAAATTGTGACTATATCATGATATTCTGCTATGGATTTATATTATAACCTGTATTTCATGCAATAGAGATTAAGTGGCAGCCTCGGGGTATAGCACGACTCCACAAGGCACCATCTACATGGGTTACAAATGAACATAATCCCCTGGAGCCGTGTAGTAAGGTCATCCTGGTTAGGGTCCTAGGTAAAACAACAGGGCTAAAATAAGAAGAAAGAAAGAAAGAAAGAAAGAAAAGAAGGAAGGAAGGAAGGAAGGAAGGAAGGAAGGAAGGAAGGAAGGAAGGAAGGAAGAAAGAAAGAAGAAAGAAAGAAAGAAAGAAAGAAAGAAAGAAAGAAAGAAAGAAAGAAAGAAAGAAAGAAAGAAAGAAAGAAAGGAAGGAAGGAAGAAAGAAAGAATAAAACAACCAGGCTGATGATGGACTTTGTGAGACTTTGGAGCTACAATTGAAAATGAGGAGTTTTCATTTTGTGGGTGGCTCAGTCTGTTAAGCATCTGCTTTCCACTCAGGTCATGATCTCAGGGTCCTGGGATCAAGCCCCACATCAAGCTCTCTGCTCAGCGGGAAGCCTGCTTCTCCCTTTCCACTCCCCCTGCTTGTGCTCTCTCTCTCTGACAAATAAATAAATAAATAAAATCTTTAAAAAAAAAAAAAAAAAGAAAGAAAGAAAATGAGGAGTTACTTCAAATAAGGGCAAAATTTCCTTGGAAGTTGATGGAAGTGTTCTAAGATTAGATTGTTGTTGGGGTGCCCGGCTGGTTCAGTCAGTAGAGCATGTGACTCTTGATCTCAGGGTCATGAGTTCAAGCCCCATGTTTGGCATAGAGATTACTTTAAAAAATTAGATTGCTGTGATGGTTGCATAACTTTGTAAATCTACTAAAAGTCATTAAATTGTAACTTAAAAATGAGTGAATTTTATGTTGTGTAAATTATACTTCAGTTAAGCTGCTTTCTTAAACAAACAAACAAACACTGTGTTCAGGGACGTGTCTTCTATCCCTGCCTTCAACCCTGTTCTCTCCCACCCCCTTCAGGAAATTACGTTTATTAGTTCTTGGTTTATCCTACCAGTTTCCCTTTGACAAATCAGCAAATACCTATGTATGAAGAAATACCTTAAGTGATTTTAAAATGTTGCCTTATTGGGGCGCCTGGGTGGCTCAGTAATTGGTTGTCTGCCTTCCGCTCAGGTCATGATCCCGGGGTCCTGGGATTGAGCCCCAAACCGGGCTCCATGCTCAGCGGGAAGCCTGCTTCTCCCTCTCCCACTCCGCCTGCTAGTGTCCCCTCTCTCGCTGTGTCTCTCTCTGTCAAATAAATAAATAAAATCTTTAAAAAATAAATAAATAAAATTTAAAAATAAAAATAAAATGTTGCCTTATGCCTGAGCGGCTCAGTGGGTTGGGCGGCTGACTCTTGATTTCAGCTGGAGTCATGAATCTCAGGGTCTTGAGATGGAGCCCTGTGTGGGCTCCCTGCTCAGTGGGGAGTCTGCTTCTCTCCCTCTCCCTCACCCTCTGCTCCTCCCCATGCTCACATGCAGGCATGTGTTCTCTCTCTCAAATAAATAAATAAAATCTTTTTTTTAAATGTTGCCTTAAATACCGGTGATTGAGAAAAAGTGGATCAAATTGAGAGACAAGGAGAAACGCCTTGTAAACTTTATGAGGATTCTGAAAGAAGAGTAATTCTGGGGAATGCAAAAGTTTTAAAATTTGTAACATTGGTTTCAATGTGCCTCATTATTTGTGAAACATACGCTTTCCATTAACTTGAGTGAGGGCGTTACAAATTAAGAAAAAGAAGAAGGACAGAGAGGGAAATAACAAAATTGCCTTGTGGGAGAGCAGGAAGAAACAATTAGCAACAGTGGGGAGGGAAGGTTGTAAGAGGAGTTTGGGGTGTGCGTGTGTGTGTGTGTGTGTGTATCTCTAGTAGGATTTGCTGAGCTGGAACAGTGAGGGAATGTTGTAAGAGGAGTTTGGGTGTGTGTGTGTGTGAGTATCTTTAGTGGGATTTGCTGAGCTGGAACAGTGACTATCAAAAAGAAAATCTGGTATATTACAAGTTCACCCTGCTTTTGAAGGAGAAAGCAGGCAGGCTTACATTGGACAGTTCCCCATACCGGCCACGAGGTGGCGACATCCACCCAAGACGGTTCTCTTTTGAGACCTAGGATAGAGGCTGTATGGCTGTTAAGAACACAATTGTTGAACATACAGTACACTTTTTTTTTAGCAGACTTTATTTTCCAAGCAGTTTTAGGTTCGCAGCAATGTTGAGCAGAAGGTACGCAGATTTCCCATATACCCTGTGAACCCCCCTACACACAGACCTTGCCCATTATTAACAACCCCCACCAGAGCGGTGCCTTTGTTATAATTGGTGAACCTATATTCACACATCATTATTAGCCAAAGTCGTCCTTTTACATTAAGGCTCACTCTTGGTGTTGTACATTCTATGTGTTTGGACAAATGTATAATGACATGCATGCGCCATTAGGCAGTTTCACAGCTCTGAAAATCCTGTGCTCTGCCTATTTCATCCCTCCCTCCCTAACCCCTGGCAACCCCTGATATTTTTACTGTCTCCATAATTTTGCCTTTTCCGAAATGTTAGATAGTTGGAATCGTACAGCATGTAGCTTCTTTCACTTAGTAACATATATTTAAAGTTTCTCCGTGTCTTGTCATGGCTTAGGAGCTCATACAGTATGTATAAATCTAAGAATACAAGCCAGGCAGGTAAATGAAAAGCAAAATCTCCTCCACGGTTAACATTAACTTTTCCTCTCACTAAATCTTCCAGTTGAGGAATTTCCTGACATGAAAATGGGTTTGGTCCCCAAAGTGAGAAATGGTAAGACATTTTGTCTTCAAGACAAAAACCTACTTAAACTGTAATTTTGTTGTCAGCCCTTAAGAAATTAATCATCACACTTTTCAGTATTTCCATGGGGAAGGTTTTGATACAACTAAGTATGCCAAGAGACTATCGCCTCATCTACCCACTCCACCGGGTGGTGGGGATTCCTTCAGCTTTAAGCCAGAGTGGCAAATCATAGTGTGTGCCAAGGATAAAAGGTATGGTGGGCTCTTTTTTACCTTCTCACTTCATCAGGCAGGAACCATCAGCTTCCATTTTCAGTGGCGTCTCCAAGAGGATTTTAGTCCTCCCAGTGGCCCCTGTATCGAAAAAATGTATGTGACCCATGATCGCCTTAAAATTGCATAAACTTTTTAAGGTGTTCCAAGGGCTTTTTGTTTGGTTAAGTTTGGGGTTTTTTGTTAATTTTAACAGGAAACAGGAAACAGGTAAAACACCAAACAAAGAGAAAGTTGCAAAGTTTCAAACAATGCTACAATAAATAGTCTCACAGAGAGAGTTGTCCCTGGTGTTCATTGAAATGTAAATGAATTCAGCTTTGATCTTTCTCCTTCCTTTACAGCCCCGGTTAGCTTTGTTCTTGGACACCCTCCCCAACTCTTATCCTCTAAGAGATTTCTCCATCCTTACCTCCCATTCAACCTCACCTCCTTCTTTTGTTTAATACTTACAGGAAAAGCTGTAGATAGGTATAGAGGATACAAAAATAACGAAATGAGCTTTAATTACACTCAGAAGAAAACAGGTTTTTGGCCCAAGTTTTCCTTCATCAGAAAGGAAGGCTACAGGGGGGCTTTTCCTTACTGGAGCAGGGGATGAGGACCAAAACTTAGGCCAAAGCTACAAGATGCTACAGAGTAGACAGTTCAAAGTCCGACAGTCACAGGATGGGAGTGATGAGGTACTTAATACATGCTGCACATCCGGTAAACTCTATCCTGTAGTACTGAGGGTCTGCCTATTGAGAAATCTCTGCCTATTTAATTAATGCCATCCATTTGAATTAGGGCGCTTTTTTTAAGTCTGAATTAAATATATTGAGGCAGGTCTTGTCAATGCCTCAGCCAGCTGCCAGATTAGGACCCCTTTGCCCGAGGACTTTATCGAGCCACAGGTGTCCACCCTGCTGCACCTGCTCAAGGGAATGAGCAGATGTCTAAGGAGAAGCCCTTTAAGAATAGCTGATGGGATCTGGTAGACCAGTTTTCCTTTTCCTTCACCCAACCAGGGAATTAGCTCTCAGGTTATGTTATACTGGATCCCAGAGTTCCCAGCTAAATTATGTTTCAGCTGTGCATGGTGGTATCTGGCTTGGTAACATAAACCGTCTTGCTTGCTTTTCTTCCCCACTTGCCAACAATGGTTCTGGGGATCCCAAACACACTACTCACTCTCAAATCCTTGTCTCCCAGCGTCTGCTGTTAGGGAAGTCCAAATTAAGAATATATAGATGTGTGTGTGTTTATTGTGGAAAAATACATATAACACAAAATTTACCACTTCAACCATTTTTCAGCATATACTTCACGGCATTAAATACATCCACACTGTTGTGTAACCATCACTACAATCCAGCTCCAGAACTTTCTCATCATCCCAAATGGAAACTCTCCCAGTAAATAATAACTCCCCCCATCACTTTCCCCCAAGCCACTTTACTGCCCTTGCTTCTCAGCCCCAGTATCTACTCTTCTACATTCCTCTCCACAAATCTGACTATTTCAGGTACCACACATAAGTGGATTTATACACCATGTGTCCTTTTGTATCTGGCTCACTTCATTTGGCATAATGTCTTCAAGGTTCATCCATGTTGTAGCATGTATCCTTTTTTAAGACTGAAAATATTTCATTGTATGTAGTACCCCATTTGGTTTAGCAATTCATCCATGGATGGACATTTCTGTCCACCTTTTGGCTATTGTGAATAATGCTGCTGTGAACATTAGTATACAAGTAGCTGTTCAGGTCCTTGCTATCAATTACTTTGGTATATATCCAGAAGTGGAATTGTTGGATCATATGCTAATTCTATATTTAGTCTTTCGAGGAACCTCCATACTGTTTTCCATAGTGATTGCACCATTTTGCATTCCCACCAGCTATGCATAAGGCTCCAATTTTTCTACCTCTTTGTCAAGACTTGTTATTTTCAGATATATAGTTTGTAAATATTCTTTCCCATTCTGTGGGTTGGCTTTTCACTCTTGATAATAATGCCCTCTGATGCACAGAAGTTTTTAGTTTTTATAAAGTTCAACTTGTCTATTTTCTTGTTGTTGCCTATGCTTCTGGTTTCATATCCAAGAAATCACTGTCAAATCCAATGCCATGAAGATTTTCCCTGATGTTTTCATTTGAGAATTTTATAGTTATAGGTCTTATGTTTAAGTATTCGATCCATTTTGAGTTAATTTTTGTATATGGTATAAAGTAAGAATCCAACCTCATTCTTTTGGTAAATAATGTGGTCAATAAGTTAATTTTTAAAATAAAGCCTCAACAATTATGAAATAACAAGAACAGTTTTGCTAAAGACAAGGGGGAATAGTCTATTATCTTTAGTAGTCCTCCTCCATTCTTATTTACATAGTGGATTTCTGGTCAATTACCCATGCCATTTTAAAAGAGCTAATTCAAAGACAGGTAAAGAATGATAATTCTGAAATCTGTGGGGACTGAATAATGAGGGCACAAATGAGTGGTTTTTTTTTTTTTCTGAGTACACATATTTATTTTCCTTTCCATCTGAAAACCTATGAAATGCCAAAAAAAAATTATTTTTATTTTTTTATTTTTTTTAATTATTCTTATGTTAATCCCCATACATTACATCATTAGTTTTAGATGTAGTGTTCCATGATTCATTGTGCATAACACCCAGTGCTCCATGCAGAATGTGCCCTCCTCAATACCCACCACCAGGCTAACCCATCCTCCCACCCCCCTCACCTCTAGAACCCTCAATTTGTTTTTCAGAGTCCATCATGTCTCATGGTTCATCTACCCCTCCGATTTCCCCCCCTTCATTCTTCCCCTCCTGCTAACTTCTTCTTCTTCTTTTTTTTTTTTTTCTTAACATATATTGCATTATTTGTTTCAGAGGTACAGATCTGAGATTCAACAGTCTTGCACAATTCACAGCGCTTACCAGAGCACATACCCTGCCCAGTGTCTATCACCCAGTCACCCCATCCCTCCCACCCACCCCCCACTCCAGCAACCCTCAGTTTGTTTCCTGTGATTAAGAATTCCTCATATCAGTGAGATCATATGATACATGTCTTTCTCTGTTTGACTTATTTCACTCAACATAATACCCTCCAGTTCCACCCACGTCTTGCAAATGGCAAGATCTCATTCCTTTTGATGGCTGCATAATATTCCATTGTATATATATACCACATCTTCTTTATCCAACAAATGAGTGGTTTTAACTTCAGTATCTCCTTCCTGACTTTGGAGGGGCAAATTATAATATTTAAGAGATGAGGATATTCTTCATAAAGGATATGAAGAAGCAAAATAGTGTTCAAAAATGTGAACAAATGAGGGGTGTCTGGCTGGCTCAGTCAGTAGAGTATACGACTCTTGATCTTGGAGTCATGAGTTCAAACCCCATGTTGTGCATAGAGCTTATTTTTTTTTAAAAGTAAGCAAATTAGGAAAAAATAAAAAATAAAAAAAGCTGTAGGAGCAAGTCTTGCTCTGAGGCCTTAACAATAAACCTCCAACCATTTTTTTTTAAGCCTCAAATTAGTCCTAAGTTTTGTGAAAAATCTGTCAATCACATTTGATGTTTTAGATCTTTGGGGAAAAACTAGAAGATAAGTTTGGTTTTAAAAAATCATAAAGAAGAAAGAAACAAAAAGAGCTTAGAAAGCGCTGTATTTCTGCTTTAATAGAAAATACTGGAATGAGTTTTTTAAGCCTCAGGTTACCTAATGAAAAATTAGTATTACTATGAGTCACTAGGAGGGAGATAACAATTTAAAAAGTAAAAATAAGTAGAAGGTCAGGAGTAAACATTTCAGAACCACTCATTTCTTCTTTAACCAAAGTTGTCCTCTCATTGGCTTTTTTCTCTGCTCTAAAGTTTTAAATCAATATTTCCTGCAAAGGAAATAAACAAAGGGACAGGTATATAGAGACAATCCACTTTCTAAATGTCTTCCCTACACTAAGTATTATTACGCTTTGCATCCAATTAAAGAGGAATTTCCCTCAGTGATCAGACTCCTTGGCTTGGTTGTTATTGCTTCTTGTCCAAAAATGCTCTGGGTCTGTAGCAGCCTGGCAAACCCTCTTTCCCCTTGGATAATCATTAACCAGCATATCAAATCCCAATCACTTACAATTAGATCATGTTGACTCTCCCTTCCAGAAGTACAGCAAGAGTAAAAAAGGAAGGAAGCAATTTAAAAGCAGGCTTCAGTTTCTTCTGACTTTCTAGATTGGATAACTTTGGCTTGCTTCATTTTTCCCAAGAAATAGCCCAAATGATTGTACAATTAGACATCATATTATTTATAAACAATTATAAGTTTCCCTTGGAGATCCTATGCCCCAAATGAATAACAAATTGATGAAAGGCAGGAAGATAAAATAAAAAGTCAGCAAGAAGCCAAGATATATTTATTAGATACGGTACTTACTTTTGTGCTTAGCAACGATGGCTAATTTGATGTTTTGTTAGTTGAGTTTGACTTGAAGTTTCTTATAGTAGAGTTTAACTTCAGTATCTCCTGCTTCTGATCTTGGCAAATATTTTATCAACATACTAAGAAAAAAAACAGCAACCTCCCTCCTCCCCCAGCCTCTAGCCTTCATCTTTCTCCTCTGCATTTTGTATGTTATTCTTTGTCCTGTTAAAGAGTGAGCAGGTGAGATTCTTGGCCCCTCCTTGCCCTCCCCTCCACCAGTTCCAAAGCTGGTGAACAATTAAGATGCAATATGGCTTCCAGGGGTTATATCAGATGCTCAGTTATTCATAGGATCAGGATTCAAATATTTAGAATTGTCCGGAAGAGAGCTGTGGGTGACTGAAACCCCAGGCTTCTGAATTCTGAGTCATCTCCCTGGAATGGAATACGTACTGTAAATATGTTCACACCCACCCAATCTATCTCAACGGCTAAAAGTTGTCTTGAACAAAGCAGGTATTGCCCTGCATTGGCCCTCGGGTTTTCCTTCCTGAAGACAAAATTTTCTCAGTGGGAAGACTCAGACACATTTGCTAAAACCTCTGAACCATCAGGAAGTTTTAAAAAAGGCTTTTCCTTCTGCAGTCCACTTATTCCAGCATACAAAAGCTATAGCTAAGCTCTAACTTAGAGTCTTCTTCAACCTATCCAGCTGTATTGCAAAATGTAAAGTATGTTTTTTAGTAATGAATTAAAATACTGGCGGTTGGCATCGATCGCTAATATTCCTTTACTTGTGTGCATAAACCTACTCTGAATTACATAGCCATTTTTCCTTTGTGATGTCATCCTTCTACCACTTTGTTTCTGGATTGTCTCCCTGTGGCATAATTTAACTTGGGCTTCAGTAATAAAATGCATTATAATTTAATATGGGTGGGTAAAATAACAAATAGTAAAAATATATTGAAAGCAAAGTATTTGCATTATTTATCATTATTTTTTTTAAGATTTTATTTATTTATTTGACAGAGAGAGAGATAGCAAGAGCAGGAACACAAGCAGGGGGAGTGGGAGAGGGAGAAGCAGGCTTCCCGCCGAGCAGGGAGCCCTATGTGGGGCTCTATCCCAGGGTCCTGGGATCATGACCTGAGCCGAAGGCAGACGCTTAACGACTGAGCCACCCAGGCACCCTATTTATCATTATTTTAAAATTGTTTTCTCTGTTGAGTTTATTGCCCGATAAATATTTACATATAGTTTAACTATGTGTGTGTACACATATATATACTTAATAGCCACTCTTTTTTTTTTTTTTTTTGAGAGAGAGAGAGAGAGCACAAGCTCAGTGCAGGGGGAGGGGCAGAGGGAGAGGGAAAGAGAGAGAATCTTAAGCAGGCTCCACACCCGGCACAGGCTCGATCTCACTACCCTGAGATCATGGCCTGAGCTGAAATCAAGAGTCAGACACCCAACGACTGAGCTACCCAGGCGCCCCTACTTAGCAACTACTCTTACGGGTTATTACCCTTACTTTGGCATTACAATCTCAGTCCTAATAGGTATTTGAAGGGGAAAAAAGTGTGTGAGGGGAGGATGTTGAACAGATCAATGAAATTATACAGATAATCAGTAGTCGAACCAGGACTGGAGTATATTTTTGTCCTTCAGTTTGCTTCTTAACACACCCTCACTGATCAAGGTAACCCATTACCCAAAGTAAAATAAAACCAAACTCTCCATTCAAAGGGCATTTACTATTCTCCACTGCTGATTTTTTTAAAGATTGACTGATTGATTGAGAGAGTAGAGGGAGGTGCAGAAGGAGAGAGAATCCCTAGCAAACTCCACGCTGAGCATCGAGCCCGACACATGACCGTATGATCATGACCTGAGCCGAAACCAAGAGTTGGACACTCAACCAACTATGCCATCCAGGCGCCCCTCACTGCTGATTTCCCCCCCCAAAATTCAACATCATCCTCTGTATAATATATCATTTCTCTGCCCTATGATAGCTGGGTCTAATTAGCTTTGCACATGGGTTTTGTTTGTTTGTTTGTTTTTGTTTATTGGTTTGTTTTCAGGTCTATGCAGCGGCATCTTGGCAAAAACCCTTATTATTATTGCTATTAAACTTCACTGGAGCTTACTACAAGGCAGGTTTGAGTCTGATGTAACTCTGTCCATCTGTGTTCTGTACAGAGTTCTCCTTGCTAGAAAACCTTAATACATCTGACTTGGTTTCACCAATAACATTTTCTCCAGCATGTGCCCAAAGACAATATTAAAGAGAGGTTCCTGGAACTACTTATAAACTCGTTTTGAGAACTGAGTATGACCTCCCCAAGCCTCGTCTAATCTTATAATGGAAAGGGAAGCAAAACCTGTCAAGGTTTAAGTTCCTTTATCTGTCACATAAGGAAACTAGGCTACATGACATTAAGATCTTTTGAGTTCCATGAATGCTGATTTTTTACTTTCTGTAATATTTTAAGACCATACAGCCACAGAAATGGGATGTATCTTTAGAGATTTATTTTACATACTTGATTCTAATGAGATTTCTCCCTTTCAGAAGAGCTTATTTTCCCTATCCCAAACTCCTTACTCAGGGTAGTTAGAGATGGCTTTATATATATCAAATAATCCACAGAACAGTTCATTTCCTATGAAATAAAACAAGAACCCAGACCGGAACTTAAGTGTCTTTCTTTGGGTTTCCGAAAAAGTTAGAGCGAAGTCCAAATTTGCGATGTTTCCAAGGTCAATGCTAAATGTTATATTTTTTATATAATGTTGGACATAACACTGCTTAGATGATCATTCTCCCTCCTTTGTTTGGTGACTAGAGAACTAGATCTGACTTGTCATTTACATTTCTTGTCAATGTGATGCAAGAATTGTGTCCCCGCATGAGTCAGTCTATAATGTTTACTGAGTGAAAAATAGCTACAGCTTTCAAAGGTAGGAGTATCAGGAAATAGAATGGACATAAAAGATATATATCCCTTCTGGGCAGCTTTCAATCTCATTAAAAAAAAAAAAGAGACAGATACGTTTGCTTTATCTAAGCTGTAGAAATTCACAATTACTCGCAGTAGTTAGTGACATTATACAAAATTAATACTGTGTGACAGGGTGTGGTTATTAGAGCAACTGAGACTGGTTGGGGTGAAGAAGAAAAAAATCCTTTTTTGAGCAGTGTGAGTTTTAAAGTGAGGGAGGGCTGTGTGGAGGTGGGAGAAGGAGGAACATTTTGGGGCAGAGGAACCGTACATGGTATGACTCTGAGATAGGTGCGAGTATGCGGAGAATTATAGGTGATTCCATTTAGAAGGATGGTAAAATTACCTTTCAGTGTTGGATATCTTATTAACTCTCATTCATTTACTCATACAGTAAATACTAAGTACCTACTATGTAACATTTATTGTGCTTGATGTCATGTAACTAGCTAGAAATACCGTTATTGCAATGGTGAATTCCAAATAAACATCCTCCCTTTCCTTTTTTTTTTTTAAAGATTTTATTTATTTATTTGAGAGAGAGAATGAGAGGGAGAGCACATGGGAGGGGGGAGGGTCGGAGGGAGAAGCAGATCCCCTGCTGAGCAAGGAGCCTGATATGGGACTCGATCCTGGGACTCCAGGATCATGACCTGAGCCGAAGGCAGTCGCTTAACCAACTGAGCCACCCAGGCGCCCCAACATCCTCCCTTTCTAACTCCATTCTTGTCATCTCCTACCGAACACTGGTGTCACCTAAGCACCATGCTACTTTATCATGGAAGGAAGTCTTCCTTAATTTCGGTCTGCGCTAAATCAGTGTAACTGTTAGCTGGTCATGCCACCTCATATAACCCCAGAGAATGGCCAACAAAAAACTCAACTAGAGTGGTTTTTTCTTTTTGTTTTTTTCAAGATTTTATTTATTTGTTCATGAGAGACAGAGACAGAGAGAGAGGCAGAGGGAGAAGCAGGCTCCCAAGGAGCAGGGAGCTCGATGCGGGACTCGATCCCAGGACGCTGGGATCATGACCTGAGCCGAAGGCAGAGGCTTAACCGTCTGAGCCACCTAGGCGCCCTAGAGTGGTTTATTCATATAGGGATTTGTTTACCTAAAGGACTAAGAATCCAAGGTTTGCTATAAGAAAGTAGGCATCCTTCGTTCCCCTGCTTCTTCATTCCTTAGTACTGATAGCTGCAGTTCCGAGCACTCTATGCACTCCAGATATAAAGAAATAGGAAGCTGAGAGTTTCTGTTTATCTAGATCTCATCTGCCAAACTGAGTCACATGGCCAGCCTTAACCACAAGGCAGTCTGGGAAGGGGAGATTTTTGGTTGGGGAAAGGGTAGGTAGAAGAAGGCTGGGATGGATGTTGAGTGTGCCCCTGACACAGATTCCAACTCCAAAGTCCTACCTCCCCTTTTTTATTCCTCTGTATGAGTTGCGGTCATTCTTTTTTTTTTTTTTTTTTTTTTTTGAGTTGCGGTCATTCATAACCATGTCTACAACTGCAGTTGGATGGGTTGAGTATACATGTTTGGGAGTGAGGGCTGCTCCTGATCAAGGAGTGTAAAAGAAGAACCCTCCATGCCACCTGTCCCTGGGAAGATTTACCTCTTCCTAGCATTTTTATGCTAAAATTCTGTTTTATTGTTATCCTAAAAATGTCTGTTGCCTCTCCAGCCTGAAGCCACATTGAGAAAAAGCCACTTTCTATTCCTTTGTTCTCCGTGGATGGCAGACTCTACAAGAGAAGAAAGAGATTGGAAAGAGGATCACTCTCCCATGCTTGATACGTACATTTGGATGGATAATCATCACATCAAACTCAACAGCTTACATCCTTATCTTATTCTTACCCTTCCATAACTACTTCTTTGCCCCTACAAATGCTTCCCTTATCTGGCTTCCCTATTTTTGTTACTGGCACTATTCAATCACTCAACCCCAAAGCTCAGAGTCATATTGACAATTTCTCCATCGCATCCTTCCTTATAGCCACTGGAAGTCCCAAAAGGAAAGAGGTAAGAGTATGGTGCTAAAAATATGTTTGAAGAGGGGCACTGGCTGGCTCAGTCAGAAAAACATGTGACTCGATCTCGGGGTCATGAGTTCAAGCCCCACATTGAGTGTAGAACTTACTTAAAAAAAGTAATAAAAATAAAAATATGTTTGAAGAAATAATGGTTGACACTTAACAAAAAAGATACATAAAAAGAACACATGAAAAGATACTCAATACGGTTAACCGTTAGTGAAATGAAAATTAAAACCATAATGGAATACCACCTCAAATCTATGAAAATGGCTTTAAAAAATACTGACAGTACCAAGTGCTAATAAGAATGCAGTGCAGTTGGAACTCTCATATACCACTAGTGGTAAAACAAAATGGGACGGCCCTTCTGGAAAGCCATTTGGCCGTTACTTAAAAAGTTAAACGTACCCCTGCCATATGACCCAGCAATCCACTCCTGCGGTACTCACCCTAGAAAAATGGAAGCTATGTTCACACAAAAATCTGTACATGAATGTTTTTAGTAGCTCTATTCATAATAGCCACAAACTGGAAAGAACCCAAATGTCCTTCAGTGGGTGAATAGCTAAACGAGCTGTGGTGCATTCATCCAATGAAACACTACCCAGCAATATAAAGAAACAAACGACTGAGACATGCAGCAATTTGGATGAATCTCAAAAGCATTATGCTGAATGAAAGAAGCCAGTCTCAAAAGCTTATGTACTGTATAAATGCATTTATATCATTCTCAAGAGGACAGAACTGTAGGGTTGAAGAACAGATCAGTGATTGCCAGTGTAGGGATGGGGAGATGGTGTGACTATAAAAGAATAGCCTGAGAGGCTTTGGAGGCGGTTCATGAAACTTTTCTGTATCTTGATTGTGGTGGTGGTTATACTAATCTCTACAATATGTTCTATATACACCAGAAAACAACTGTACACCGAAAAAGTACATCTTAATATATCATAATTTAAGAAGGGGATAATGTATAATTGTAATAGCAAGTACTCTTTGCACAAACAATTCAACTGATGGGAATAGAGGAGAGCTAGAAAGTAGTGAACTGGCCATGGGCCTCTGCCAGAATGCTACAGAGAGAATGGAGAGGATCGGCTAATCTGGACATTTGGTTAAATGGAAGTGTGATAGGAGAGTCTCTGCTATACTTCCATAATTTCACTCTTTCTTGTGTTTTTTTAAGATTTATTTATTTATTTTAGAAAGAGATTGTGTGGGAGCCGGGGGAGGAGCACAGGGAGGCTCCGCACTGAGCGTGGAGCACGATGAGGGGCATGATCTCACGACTCTGAGATCATGACCTGAGCTGAAAGCAAGAGTCTGATGCCTAACTGACTGAGCCACCCAGGTGCCCCTTCTCACTTTTTCTTTAAAAAAAAAAAACAAACAACATTTTGATCATTTGAATTCTCCAAATTAAAAAAAAAAAAACTGTAGAAATGTCCTTCATCTTTCTTTTTAAAGATTTTATTTATTTATTTGAGAGAGAGAGAGCACGCACACAAGTGGGGGAGGGGCAGAGGGAGAGGGAGAAGCAGACTCCCCGATGAGCAGGGAGCCTGACGCAGGGCTCGATCCCAGGATCCCGGGATCATAATCGGAGCCGAAGCAGCCGCTTAACCAACTAAGCCACCCAGGAGCTCCTCCTTCATCCTTTGATTACTGAACATCAGGAAAACTTCTTCAGGGCACATGAACTCCCAGATATGCTTTACTTTAAATATGGGCTGTTTAAAATTCTTTCCCAGTTCAAAGTCCTCAGTTCCTCCTCACTGCCTTCAGTTAAACTTGATGATCCTTGTTACCCTCCCGTAGGGGGACAGCTTACGTAGTGCTAGTCTGGCTAAATCTCCATTGACCAGAAGTAACCTGCATGATGGGTGACAGAACGGAATAGTAACTCCAGGGGAGCATTTATTTGCATCTCAAGAATATTTTTGAATATGAGCTCCACTGAGGTTAGATCTTGAGAATGTTCCTTCTGGAGATAGATCAGGAGGAGACACCTATCTTGGAAACTTTAGCGAACTTTCCACCTTCCTATTTCCCTGTATTCATCATCTTTTCCCTCTCCAAAAGTCTCAGAAGAGTGAACCCTTCTCAAAGGCTAACAATCCTTCCATGCTCTGAATTCTAGAAAGTTCCCACAGTCAAAATCTCTTCTTTTGTGCGATGGAGCACATTTTTCTATACTCCAAAACCATTTAATCTTGTGTAATCATTTCTGTGAACATTTAGAGATTTAAAAATGAATGGAGAGATAGGGGGACATATTTTCACACATCCTCTATAGACATTTGTTAAATCATTCTCCAGCTGCTTCTTTCAGCATAAACAGATAATTTACCTTCTCTAAAGAGATTTATTTACTATTCCTTTACTATCAGTATTGCTTTACTCAGAAACTTTTCTATCAGTATGTAGAGACTCCATCTAGGGATAAGATGCTGTTAAGAGCGTTTCTGTCTACGTAAGCCAACAGGTGTAGAGAACAGGAGGCTGAGGTCTATAGAGGTAGCACTACAGGATGGAATGTCCTTGAAGATCCTCATACTGAAAGTTTTCCCACATGACCGTGAGCATGTAAAGCATAGCGTTGAGGAGAAATCTGTCAGCATCAGATCATGACTGTGGCATTTTTTTTTTCTTTTTCTACAGAACGCTTTGAGGCTGTGACTTTTACTCCATGAGAGGAAGCTTTAGGAAGAAGTCTTGGACCCGAGAAACAGGAAGAGACCACAAGAAATGCCCACTGTCTCAACTATCTTCAGCTGTCCCAACGCTGACCTTAAAGGAACCCAATATTAGTCTGTTAGGAAGCAGGGCATGGAGCCTGTCTGGCCAGGAATGGATACTAGGAAACGGCTGAAAGCCTTTGGGCCTCTCTTCTTCCACACTTTACACCCACTCACGAGCCCTTCTTGGCAGTCAGGACTTTGGACTCATCAGACCCAAGTCTGGCCTCATGGAAGAAATACTAATACCTATAGCAAGGACATTGGGCAGAGGATAAGAATAAGCAGAAAGTTTTGACTTACATTCTGTGTGCCTATTCTTAAACGAAGTATTTAGCATGGAGAGATCTAAAAGTCAACACCAGCTAATTGTGACAGAGTAGCTTTCTGAAAAATGACTTCTCTTCTGAGTTGAAACTTTATATATGTACTCTTGCCCACCCACCTAGCCTCCTTTCTGGGGGGAAAAAAAAAAAAAGATTTCCTCTACATAATTTCCTTCCCCAACTCTCCTTGCCACTTAAAGATTTTATTTATTTATTTATTTATTTATTTATTTATTTATTTATTTATTTATTTA